>NC_054379.1:24820573-25138073 GCF_017654675.1 Xenopus laevis | reverse complement strand
TGGAGTCAATGGGAGATGGTCTTTCCATAATTCAGAGCATTCTGGATAGCAGGTTTCAGAATAATGGATCCTATACCTGTATTAAAATTGTAATGGTATCCTCGACTCCATTTAGTGATTATATTCATACCCCATCTGTCAGAATGGCTGTTAAATGTAAAAGGGAAGGTCACCTTTAAACTAAGTGATTCCTAGAAACATTTGAATTGGTTTTTATGGGATTTTTTTTAATTTGCTTAATCTAATTTTTATGACAGCTGACATTAATACAAGTAAGGGATTCATTATCCGGAAACCTGTTATCCCCAAAGCTACGAATTACAGAAAGGCCATCTCCCATAGACTTCCAAAGACTCCGTTCTATCCAAACTTTTAAAAATAATTTTCTTTTTCTCTGTAATAATAAAACCGTACCTTGATCCCAACTAAGATATAATTAATCCTTATTGGAAGCAAAACCATTTATTTAATGTTTACATGATTTTAAGGTGAAGATGAAGGTTCAAAATACGAAAAGACACATTATTCATAAAACCCCAGGCATTCTGGATAACAGGTCCCATACCCAATATTGGAGTCAAAACAGAGTACAAAGATCTATGGCTACCCCAATGAATAGATTGCTGCCTGCATTCTGGAGTGCTCCAATCAAGGGGGGTGTGAGGGCATAGGCACGTATTTGCCCCTCCCCCATCTGTCTCCTTATTTGTTCCTCATTCAGATGTAATTCACAAATTAATGTAAAATTGATCAGCATGCTCTTCTTATCAATTAACACTCATTTTTATTCCCTAGCTTTCAAGATATTCCCTGTTTAAACTGCTAATATAATGAATGTTGAACAACATTGCCACCTGCTGGTCATTTTGGCTGACTGCCAGCTGAAAATGAATTATCTTGTGATGGTGCTCTGCTTGGAACATGTTAGTCACCTGCCATTTCTCTAGTCGCTTATAAATAGAGCGACATCACAAGATGACTATGAAGATTTTCCTTCATCCAGGTCATGGTATATCTAATATAAGTAATTATAAAACAACTGGACTTGCTGAGAAATTAATGAAGACGTTTCACTACTCATCCGATTAAGATGAAGAAGCTGCTCGGATGAGTAGTGAAACGTCTTCAATAATTTCTCAGCAAGTCCAGTTGTTTTATAATTACTTATATTAGAGACATCACAAGATGTTTCTTTTTTTAAGGAAATTAATTTTGGCTGAATGACCAGCAGGTGGCGCTATTGGTTCAAATGTATTATATCTGAAGTTTGAAAATGGATCATAATTTGAAAACTAAAACAGAAAATGTAGCAATTACTGATAAGCTGTTATCGCGAATGTAGCACCTAGTTTAGTAAATCATTTCCTCTATACATAGGAATTATGGCTATGAGTAATGCAAATGCACAATCCTAAGACCAGCACCATCATTATGACCTCGCAATGGTCTGGAGACACACTCGGTTAGGTTTGCGGTGACAAGGGGAAATGGTCTTTGGAAAATCCTATGGCTTAAATCAGTCAGCTGCAATCATGGTAAGTAAGATGTGATTTTTTGGTCAGCCACAAAGTTGGAGCAGGCTGAGTTGTCCTCGTCATCAAAAAATATAATATAAACTCATGTAAAAGGATCAGCCTGTAGCTTCCCCCTCCATGCGGGCTAAGCTAATGTAACACACGAGACTGCGTGCAACACGCTCAGACTCATGTTCATTGGCTGCAAGTGTCCAACTAACAGAACATTATGTGGGAAAAAGAAAGGAAGTAAAACAGTAAAGGATGTAATTATAGGTTGGTTGCAGAAAACCTGTAACCCGTGGTCTGAAAACAAATCTGCTCCCAGCAAACGAGAAGCTTTCTGATTTCCCTTCTAAAAGTGGGAAGGAAAAAAAAAAATTTGTACAAAGTTTCAACTTTACATTTGACTTGGCAGCAATGGAATTATCAGTCACTCAGGTTTTGCCATTGTAGTTTGCAATGCATTGTAGTGAGCGTCTGTTTGCTGTATATGCGTGTTTAGTAGTGATGTGCAGGTCAAGATGTTTAGGACCCATACCCAACCCTCACCCAATCCGGCTCGGCTCCTCCATTTAAGGGCAGATTCCGGGAGATTAGTCACACAGCAACAAATCTCCTCTTCTTCAGGGCGACTAATCTCGCCGAACTGTCTTCCGTCGGCTAGAATGTAAATTGCCGGCACTCGGAACGCTTCGTTTTCTGAAGTCGCCTGAAGTTGCCTCGCGAGGAGACTTCGGACGACTTTGGAAAATGAAGCACTCTGAGTGCCATCCCGCCGGTGATTTACATTCTAGCCGGCGGGAGGCAGTGCGGGGAGATTAGTCGCCCCGAAGAAAAGGTGATTTATTCCCGGGCGACTAAATTTCCTCGAATCTGAACGTGTATCTCTGCCCTAAAGACCCGCCCCACAGTGATGTCACATCTGGGGCGGGCATGAATCGATTAATGGAGGAGCAGGAAGCCAGCAGAGTTAGGTCTCAGGGGAGAAGAGCGGAAGGAACTACTCAACCCGAACCCACCCAGGACCCGAAGATTTGATGTGGCAGCCGGACAGAACCTGCCCGGCCTGTGCGTCCCGCAGTTTTCGGGCCGGCCCAAACAACACTAGTGTGTTGTGTGTGTTTAGTAGTGTGGTCAATACGTTTCAATCTGGTCTGAAATGGGTGTCAAAATAGGCTCTGGCATTTCAAGTACACAAAGACTCAAACACCCCCCACCAGCCAACTATATAGTGACTTTCTGTGGTATATTACAGCAGAACCCACAGATTGCCAGTCCGGGCCTACTCTGAATGGCCATGCCCCTGATCTGCCATGATCCAGCCCTGGTCCACCCAAACCACATCCTTTGATAGAAAGCATCCTTCTGTCTCACTGGGTCCCCAAGGTACAAATCATAGTCCCTTTTTAAACCTTTGGTAGAAAGCAGGGGTCATTTACAATTGTAAGTGAAGTTGTGCTTTCAATTCAATTATCAACTTTCAATTATCCCCACAGCCAGTCGCAAGTAAAACCAAACTGCATCGGAATGAGTTCTTTGTACCTCCGTATATTTGCACTCATCGTAGCTAAGTCCTTCCTGACTCCTGTTCCAAATCAAATGCTGCTGCACCAGGTCTGGACTGGGATTGAAAATAGGCTCTGGCCTTCCCAGTACACAGAGGCCCAAACAGCTCCCCCACCAGCCCACTAAATAGTGACTGTCTATGGCATCTTACAGCAGCCCCTCTGGCATTTGAAAGAATCCACAGATTGTCAGTCGAGGCCTGTGCTGCACCTATTGGCGCAGTGGAACAGTTGCATAAATTCTAAGGAATTGCCTGCAATTGTGTCTGGTTTAATACACTCTTGTGACCGCTACTGAACCTAGAAATCTTGGGAAAAAATTCTGAATTTTTGGGGAAACAAACATGACGATTCCGTACAAAACTGCACTTTGCTCACTGCAGGTTTGGTCATAAATGACCTCAAATGCTTGCAACTACTTAATCCAAAAGAATTCCATTCATTTAAGGAAATCCCTATTGCCCCACATTTAGGGGGTTGGACCCTTTACCCGTCACCAAGCCCTTGATCGGCACAATCACCATACCATGTAGGGCCCATGAACACCAAGAGATTAATTGCCAGAGATAAATTTCTGCTTCTTCGGGCGACTAATCTGTAACTTCAAGCGATTTAGGGAGACTAAAGCAACACATAGGTTTTACCATGATCGATTCACATTATTGGCTATAGGAAAGCTTCTACAGGAGATAAATCCCCCGCAGAAGCAGAGATTTAACACTGGTGATTAATCTCCTGGTGTTAGAGAGCTGAAAAGCAGGAAGTAGTGTTCTGGCTATTATGTTAGACATCCAGTCACTCCAGCCTTTATACATTATATTTTGGCTAACTAACTAAATAAGAAACATTATTTATTTTGCACAGCCTATCTATTTACCCAGTTTTTATTTTTACACTGAACTGTTCCTTTAACAAAAGCCCCTATTGCCCCCACATGTGAAATCACCAGTGTCGGACTGGGACACCAGGGGCCCACCCAAAAACCTTTGACTAGGGGCCCACCAATTAATCTTAGACCAGGGGCCCACTCTCAGTACTATTATTCTTCCTCACCTTACTCAACCTCTATTCTCCTAGTCTCTTTTCTTTACATATTATAATACTAGAATCTGTTATTCCATCTATTTAGCCACTTTGTTCTCATAAAAATAGGGAATGGCCATGAAATAGGCCAAAAGTTTAGCAGCATGAGGGCCCACTGACACCTTGGCCCACCGGGAGTTTTCCTGGTATCCCGGTAGGCCAGTCCGACACTGGAAATCACCAGTTTCTAAGACTTTTATTGTGATGAAGGCAATTGGCTACTTCTCCCTTAATTAAATAAGGTTTTTTGGGGGCCAAGTGGGAGGTACCAGTTACAGGCTATGTGGTTGTCTGCAAACAAAACGTGGGGAAAGGCTTTGCTGATTTTCAGAACTATAACAACAAGTTTCTGGACTCCGTAGCTCCATTTTCCCCTTGTCTTTACAGTGTTAAATATCTAATATCTGTGGGGATATCGTTTTTCTTGGGTTGATATTTTTGCAGTCTGGTAGCACTCGGGCATGTAGAAAACTCTACGTGGTTAGAACAAGGTCTGAGAAATATCTAGCGGTGCCTGGGCAGGGAAAGGAATTTTAATCTACCATTGTGTTTTGCTTGATTTTTATCAAGATTTGGCAGTGCTGCTGAGATTATCATGTTGCTATAACACAATAATAGTCACTTGGGAAGAATGACCTATTTCCTAAAATGTTTAAGTCCATGACTAAAATCTCCCTTTTAAATTTAGATAAAAATAAAGCACTAGAATTGAATGGTCACTTAAGCGTTGGGGTGAGCGGTATCAAACAGCACCACACCTCAAAGCTACGGCACTTTGATACTTGTAGTACTGAGACAAGTAGCACCACAGCCCAATGGGTTCTTAGGTGAAACTGAATCTGGGGCTATTTTGGTGCATTGCCCCCCCCAGTTACTAAAACTTGCATCTCAACAGGCTTTAGGTGGCCAGATTTTTAATTACTATTTTACCACTTTTTACACACCAACTAATAATTGCCTGATTCATATATAATGTAAGAGAACATTTCCCCACAGTTCCTTCTTGTGGCATGATACAAATAGTGGAGGACATGAGGCCCAAGGACTTCCAATTACCATAAATAACTGCTCAGTTTACATCAGTGCACCCAAAGTCAGTTGCTCGTGATGTTGGATGGTTAGGAAAGGGGTGGAGAAGTCAAACATGTGTTAGGGAGAAGGGAGAGTGAAAAAGTATAGGTATGGGTATAGGAATATACTGTAGGTATGGGTTATGCCGAATGCTCGGGACCTGGGGTTCAAGATAACGGATCTGTCCGTAATTTGGATCTTCATACCTTAAAGGAATAGTAACGCCAAAAGATAAAAGTGTCTTAAAATAATGAAAATGTAATGTACTGGTGCAACTGGTGCGTTTACTATAGAAACACAACTATAGTTTATATAAAGAAGCTGTTGTGCAGCCATGGGGGCAACCATTCAAGCACAGGATACACAGCAGATAACACATAAGTTCTGAAGAATCCCATTGTATACTACAGAGCTTATCTGCTGTGTATCCTCTGCCCTTTCTCCTTTTTCCACTTTGAATGACTACCCCCATAACTACACAGCAGCTCAGTGTTGGACAGGGATGCCAGGGGCCCACCAGAAAACCTTAGGCTGAGAGCTGGCTTTCCAAACTATTATTCCTCCTCTCCTCACTCAACCTCTTAAGGGCTCTTACTGACGAGCAGTTGAAGCTGCGCTCCCCTGCGTTCCGTTTTTCAGCGTTCAGCCACAGGGGAGCGCAGGAATAGACGCATTTAGCCTTTTTCAATGGGGCTGTACTCACACAGGCGCGTGTAGGCGCCGAACGCAGGAAAAATGCAGCATGTTGCCTCTCAACCTGTGTACGTCGCCTACACGCACCTGTGTGAGTACAGCCCCATTGAAAAAAGCTAAATGCGTCTATTCCTGCGCTCCCCTGCGGCTGAACGCAGAAAAACGGAACGCAGGGGAGCGCAGCTTCAACCGCTCGTCAGTAAGAGCCCTTATTCTCCTAGTCTTTTATTTCTATATACTATAGTCTATTCTTCCATTATTAAGCCTCTTTTTTTCCCATAAATAAATAGGGAATGACCAATAGGCTGGTTTTTCCTCCAATACGGATTAATTAAATCTTAGGATCAAGCAAAATGTACTGTTTTATTATTACAGAGAAAAAGGAAATGATTTTAAAAAAAAAATGTATTATTTGGTTAAAATGGAGTCTATGGGAGATGGCCATAATTCTGAGCTTTCTGGATAACAGGTTTCCGGATAACAGATCCCATGCATGCTACACTTTTCTTTATATGAATGTTGTTCCTAAGCAGTATGCACTTGCAGCGAAAACCAGGGAGACAGCAAAATGATAGGCTCAAATGTAGATGATTGTTATTCAATCAGAATATGCAGATTGGCGTTTGCATTGAGGAAAGCACCTGCTTTACTGGCAATCGCTACACGTGATGCCCTGCATGGACCATCCTGCAAAGCCATTAAATCTGTCCATGTAAAGGAACTAGGGTTGCCACCTTTATGTCTGGCTGAGACCGGGCGGGGGTCCGTGACGTCCGTGGGTGGACCCGTGACGTCAGTGGGTGGGGCTATGATGCAGCGATCAGCAATTCGCCGATCTCCGTGTCAATCAAGGGAAACCCGTCCGGTTTTCCTTATTTGGAAAGCCGGGCAGGAAGTATAGACCCGGGCAGCCCCTCAAAATACCGGGCGGTCAAAAACCGGACAGGTGGCAACCCTAAAATGAACCGCTTTGTTGATGCCTACTATGGTCTCCCAGATGGGGAAAGCGTCATATGTGTTTGAATATGGGTGTATGTTACTAATCAGCACTAATCTCGACAAAGACTCGTTTCGACACAGATTTATTAAAGGAGAAGGAAAGTTAAAAATAAGTAAGCTTTATCATAAAGGTCTATATAAATACACCAGTAAACCCTCTGAGTCCTCTGTCAAAAGAAACACCACATTTCTTTCCTTCTATAGTGTACTCATGGGTAACTGTATCAGACTTCCTCCTTTCAGCTTAAACCACCAGGGCTAGGGCTTGAACATGCTCAGTTTGCTCCTCTCTCCTTCCTCCTCCCCTCCCTGCTGTAATCTGAGCTTAGAGCTATGAGCAAGCAGGAGAGACTCAAGCAGGATGTGATGTCACACCAAGCTAATATGGCAGCTGCTATCTTAAACAAACAGAGACAGCTTCCAGAGCTCTTTACTTAGGTATGGAAAAGCATTCTGAAGCATAAAAATGGCATTCTAGCTTGCACTGTTGTGGCCCAACTATTGGCAATAAACTGCCTTGGTAGCTTTCCTTCTCCTTTAAGTACATTCTACTCTGCAAATTGGACGGTTTCGTTCTCCATTGGGTTTGGCTGCTTTGTTGGCAGTTATCATTTCCGCCGTGTTAAAACGCTAATTTGTTAGCAACCCTTTTATTATTCAGAGTTTGTTTTGATGAGAGACACCCAGTTAGGTTTCCTTGTTGAAAACTTTATGGAATAAGCAGTCACCAAGTCATAACTCACATGAAATAACTTTAAGAAAGTTTAAAAAAAAAAAAAAGCACTTCTGATTGCCAAGACAAGTGCCAACGTAAGCAAGATTTAAAATCCCCGCTCTCTTAATAATGAGAACCGCACAAACCATGTCATCCAGCGATTCTATTTTTTACTTCTAATCACAAAGCAAATACTTTTGGGTGCATTTTTAACACCAGGTCCCATTCTCCTAATGTCTTGATAACAACTCTGCACTGCATCACTCTCAGTTCCCAAGCGGCCTTTCACTGCCCCTTATCTGTAGGCGACTTTCACACTGTCAAACTGTGTTTTTCTAGGAAGAAGGCATTAGCAGAGATGAAAAATGTCGCTTAGCACCTCCGTGCCCTTTTACCATTATTATTCCTGCTGTCAATTCTCTTTAAAAAGAAAGCCAAAAGGTTTTTTCCTTCTGGTAGGGGAGATGGTGAAAGGAACAGCAGTCATTACACAATCCACAATGAAGTCAAATAGTCGCAGTTCATTGTTAAAGGGGAACTATCGCGAAAATGAAAATGTAATATAAGCTTCAGCACACTGAAATAAGAAACTTTCTAAAAATACAATCAATTAAAAATTCTGTACCATTTCTGAAATAATCAAGTTTATCTTCACTATTCCTCTCTCAGCATCTGTTTCTCTTCATTCTGTCTTCATTCAGGAGTTGGGTGTCAGATGAATGATCCAATATATCTTACAGGGGGGCTCCTTTTGCCTAGAAGATGTATTAGAGCGCACTCTATAAAAATTAGGGATGCACCGAATCCACTATTTTGGATTCGGCCGGACCCCCGAATCCTTCGTGAAAGATTTGGCCGAATACGAACCGAATCATAATTTGCATATGCAAATTATGGGTAGGAAGAGGAAAACATAGTTTGCTACCTTGTTTTGTGACAAAAAGTCACGTGATTTCCCTCAACACAGCTAATTTGCATATGCAAATTAGGATTTGGTTTGTCCAGGAAGAAGGAATCTGAATCCTGCTGAAAAAGGCTGCATCTTGGCCGAATCCCGAACCGAATCCTGTATTCGGTGCATCCCTAATAAAAATCACCAGAAATCCTGTCTCTCTACATGCAGAATTTGTGCAAAAGGCAGTTATTTTTTTTCAGATTTTGTTTGTACTGGAATCCGTTATTTGAGCGAGCTCTAATACATCTGCTAGGGAAGGAAGCTCCCCTATAAGATATATTGGATCATTCATCTGACACTGCACGAAGACAACTCCTGAATGAAGAGAGAATGAAGAGAAACAGATGCTGAGAGAGGGATAGTGAATATAAACTTGATTATTTCAGAAACAATGCAGAACTTTTGATTGATTGTACCCAGAAAGTTTCTTACTTCAGTATGAGGAAGCTTATATTAAATTTTCATTTTTGCATTAGTTCCCCTTTAAAAGGAAAATAGATACTAATTATAAGTAGGCTTTCCAAGAAACCTTATGTAAGTGCACATTGGGCACACTGCTTTACCCAGGGAAATAAAATATTCCTTTCTACAAGATCACAGGCACCTTATACCCAACAACTTTGCCAACTAGTATTTTCTTTTCTTTTTAGTGGGCGCTGAATGGGGACAAACAAAGCCATGCCAATCAGAAAGAGCTTGCCTTCCTCTAGGAGAGACGTAGACTGTTTACATGTATAAGTGGCGAGAGACTACTGCACGTGTGTGGTCCGACTCAGTATCAAACTGAGTAAAAAGAGCAATATGCCACACTTCAACTACAGAAGGGAAAAAAAAAAAGAAGTGACGAGGCAGGGAATATGCCTACACGCTCTTATGAACATTCTTCCATAAATGGGAATTTTATACAGACTCTTTTCCGTGACTATAGAACTCAGAGGCAGCCAAGCCAAAACATTGAGTTTTTAGACTAAGAGGGTTTCAATAGCTGAAAAGCTACAAGGAACAGATGCTTCTTAATATTTTGCAAAGCAAATGTGCAATGCATGAGGTAGAGTATAGAAATAAAGGTGGAATAATATCCTAGGGGAGAGTGATTGCTAAACAATTCCAGGAATTCCCACAATCCTTAGTGAAATGCAAATGCTGCTCTGGATTTCTAACTGATTGGTCAGCCTGTAAGCCACTCACACAGGGCTCCAACAATATGAACAACAACTTTGAGGTTTAGACATATGTAAAATGTTTTTAGAGGCCTACAGTCCAGGGCTCCCCCAACAGTGGGTGGCACAATGGGTTCCTGAATGATGCACCAGTTCAATACATGTGTGAGAAATGTATCATCTTCCCAAAGGTTTAAGCACCAGAGGCTGAAATAATTTTGCTATAAGGCCAAGTATCTGCTACTGAGACCATTGGGCCCATATACTGCATGAAGCAATGATCAGCCTTTATCTGACTGATCCACCTGTATCGATGCAATGCTAGAGGGTTTGTATGGCACCGTTGGAGACCATTTATCCTCCATGTTCTAAAGCAGTGATCAAAAACCAGTAGCTCGTGAGCAACATGTTGCTCTCCAACTCCTTGGATGTTACTCCCAGTGGCCTCAAAGCAGGTGCTTATTTTTGAATTCCAGGCTTGGCAAGTTTTGGTTATATAAAAACCAGGTGCACTGCCAAACAGAGCCTCAATGTAGGTTTACAATCCACATAGGGGCTACCAAATGGCCAATCACACCACTTATTTGGCAGCCCAAGAACATTTTTCTTGCATGTGTTGCATCCCCTTAATCACTTAGAAATTCTTTTCCTCCTCTAACCCCCTCTGCCCCTCCCTCAGGAATTTGCTTTGGCTGTTGGTTTATGAGCATGCTCAGTTCTTCTCAGCTAAGATTACTAAACACACCCTCCAGTCTAACAACCATTGAAACCCTGCTCTAGCCTATTTTTTCTCCTAACCACCTCTCCTGAGCTCAGTTTAACTATTACAGTGCTCAATCCCAGCAGAACTTTTTATCAAAGTATGTTGTGCCTGTGTAAACCTGCATTCTGCATTGCATGAACTTTACAGCATACTTGTCCTGTTTGCAGATGTCACTGATAATGTGTCAGAGGGAAAATGACTGATGGGTGAAGGCTGCTATTTGTTTTAGGAAAATGTGATGTAGCTGGCAAATGGAGGGTGTATATGCAGTACAAATGATATGGATTGGGTGGGAAGATATGCCCAACTTATATACATGGTAGGCAAATGTAGGCTTTACAAGTCCTTTAAAGGAGAAGGAAAGCCCCAGGGCGCAAAACCCCTCCCCCCTCCCCTGTGTTGCCCCCCTCCCTCCTCCCCCCTGGCCTACCTGTCCCCCTGGGCAAATGCCCCTAACTTGTTACTCACCCCTCTGCGCAGGTTCTGTCCACGGAGTTCACAGTCGCCATCTTCTCCCACGCGCGTCTTCTTCCTGCTCTGACCGGCGTCTTCTGGCGCATGCGCAGTAGGAACAGGTACCGGTACAGCTCTACTGCGCATGCGCCGAATGTCACGAAGTTTTCCGATTTCACTTCGTGACCTTCGGCGCATGCGCAATAGAGCTGTACCGGTACCTGTTCCTACTGCGCATGCGCCAGAAGACGCCGGTCAGAGCAGGAAGAAGACGCGCGTGGGAGAAGATGGCGACTGTGAACTCCGTGGACAGGACCTGCGCAGAGGGGTGAGTAACAAGTTAGGGGCATTTGCCCAGGGGGACAGGTAGGCCAGGGGGGAGGAGGGAGGGGGGGCAACACAGGGGAGGGGGGGAGGGGTTTTGCGCCCTGGGGCTTTCCTTCTCCTTTAAGCTTCAGCAAATCAGTACTATTCATAGACGATTGCATTGGCAGGAATGTTTGGATGCTCTGTGTAATCCGCCTGGAAGAATACTGAACCTTTGAACTTAGCCAGAATGATAACATGTAAGCAGACACCATGTACATTAGCGGATATTGGAAGTCCCTATCTAAATAGCCTAATGCCGGGTAATAACTAAGAGCAACATGAAAGTTCCGAGGCATGCAACACTGCATGGAAATGTTAACTAGATCCATGCAACAGGCTAAACGGTCCTTCTAAACTTTGAACTTTGGTGTTGGCTTTAGCCAAAATAATCCTCTCGCTCTGTCTCAAGACATGAATGAGGAATCAGCGGGCTATAAAAAGCAGTGTTGGCCATCATTTCCCAGGGTGCAAACAAAGGCAACAATCAGTACAGGATCAGTTGTCTGACATAAAAGGATATTAATTGCCACTGGATACAATTTAGTGCTTTGGGGAAGGCTTTGAGGATTTAATAAACTGCCTGGGCTGCTGCACTGCTGATACCAATGTCTTCTACAAAGTATGTATGGCATTTGCCTAGGTCACTGGCTGCTGCTAACTGGTGGTATTGCCAAGTTATAAATCTCTGAGCAGTGCAGTTCAGCAAACACTAGCAAGGCCCTAGCCAAGCTAGAATAAATTGCAGCATTAATAAAAGCAGTCTCCATGTAAATATTTAAACACACAACTCTTAAAGAAAAACTAACCCCTAAAAATTAATATGACTAAAAATGCCATATTTTATATACTGCACGTATGTGTACTGTATATTCTGAGTGGGTCCCTAAGCTCAGTAAGTGACAGCAGCACAGAGCATGTGCAGTGAATCAGCAGAAAAGAAGATGGGGAGCTACTGGGGCATCTTTGGAGACACAGATCTTTACTGCTAAACGGCTGTGGTTGCCTTAGGCTGGTACTAAGGTTGCCACCCGATATTTTAGCAGCCAAGCCGGTAAAACACCTGCCAAGGCCGGGGCCAGCATTACAAATTTAATTTAGCTGCCGGTAAATTTGTAATACTCCTAACAAAAGCCCTTGGCTCCCCCCCCGATCTGCTCGCCTCCTTCTGGCCATCTCGCTCTGCCTTTTTTATGTCATGGCGCGTCCCTTTTTACATCACGGCCCACCCTTTTGTTCCTGCCCCAAACCACCGGCAGGTGGAAATTTTATTAAAAGTTGGCAACCCTAGCTGGTATAGAAGCCCAAAACATAATGTAAAACATTTTTAGCCTTCTGCTTTTGTTCCCCTTTAAAGGAAAGAAAAAGTTGCCTTACATGCTTCTTCACGGGGCTGTTAATCAACAGAACACTTCATTGTTTCAAGAGTCAGAATCAGCAGTGCAAATAATAGGAAGGGTCAAATACTGCTTTTAATAGCAATTACATTAACAATAATCTAGAAGTCTATAAGTCTGGCTACAGGACTTTCTGGATGACACTAATGGATTCTACCATGAAATACAGTCTCTCTCTTTTGTAAATATATGTACATATTAGTAATGGGCAGGTTGAAAATGTTTTGACCCACACAGACCCTTACCCACCACATTTCTTTAGTCACAAGAGGGAGCGCAACTAGTTTGTGACATCAGTAGTGGGGTTGGGAAAGTGAGTACAACTCATCTTCTGCCTGCAACCTGCTTTTGGGGGCAATGGATCAGCCCAAATCCATCCAAACCCAGTACAAATGTATTTGCAAATGTTACGAGCAGCGCAAAGGTCAACATACATTTAATAGTTATTAGAGGGCCAGTATATCCTTTTTTAACCTAAGCTCAATAAACATGGCTTGTGCTAAACATATTTTTTGCCTAACTATCCACTAACAAGTTCTTTGTATAAACAAACCTCTTCCTTCCCCCAGCTGCAGCCATTGTTAGGCTTTGAGATAAGAAACCGCTCATTATTGCTTATCAGTAGAATAGTGGTTTGTTTTAAGCAGCTATTATGAACCAGAAAGTTGAAATTAGATTATTATTATTATTATTATTATTATTATTATTATTATTATTATTATTATTATTATATTTAATTTCAGTTTTTACCTGTTTAATGTAAGAAATAACAAAAGCAATATTTTTTTTATTAAAACAATAGGAAAAAAGTAAGTTCAACACAAGCCCCAGGGGTGTAACTATAGAGGAAGCAGACCCTGCAGACCCAGGAGGTATAGGGGCCCTAAGAGGGAATCTGAATAAATATAGGTAAAACAGGTCAACCACTATAGACATTTTGAGAGCCTGAAAAATAATTTGCTGTGGGGCCCAATAATATCTAGTTGCACCACTGATAATCCCTAATTATTGCTCTCGTGTTGACAAAAGTGAGGACAGCCACAATTAAAGACAACATTAAATGATATTTTTTTGTTAAAGGGATACTGTCATGGGAAAAACATTTTTTTCAAAATGAATCAGTTAAAAGTTCTGCTCCATCAGAATTCTGCACTGAAATCCATTTCTCAAAAGAGCAAACAATTTTTTTATATTCAATTTTGAAATCTGACATGGGGCTAGACATATTGTCAATTTCCCAGCTGCCCCAAGTCATGTGACTTGTGCTCTGATAAACTTCAATCACTCTTTACTGCTGTACTGCAAGTTGGAGTGATATCACCCCCTCCCTTTTCCCCCACAGCAGCCAAACAAAAGAACAATGGGAAGGTAACCAGATAACAGTTCCCTAACACAAGATAACAGCTGCCTGGTAGATCTAAGAACAGCACTCAATAGTAAAAACCCATGTCCCACTGAGACACATTCAGTTACATTGAGAAGGAAAAACAGCAGCCTGCCAGAAAGCATTTCTCTCCTAAAGTGCAGGAAAAAGTCACATGACCAGGGGGAGCTAGGAAATTGATTCAGTGCAGAATTCTGCTGGAGCAGCACTATTAACTGATTCATTTTGAAAAAAAATGTTTCCCCAATGACAGTATCCCTTTAACCTTTTTAGATTCACACTGTGTGTGAGTATGGTAGGAAAAAGAAGAAAAAAAAGATTGCTATGAGATCTGAATGAAGAAAACCAATAAGCCAATCATTAGCTCATTTATAGGTGTTTAAAGAGCATTTTTATTATGTGTCCTCTCCTGTCACATTTTTTTCTCATCTTATTAGCAGGCTTTAACTTTCAAGCAGCACCGATAAGACTGCAAATAAAACATCCATGTCCTTTAAATAACTCTCAATTATCAAGTGTATAGATAAGGTAATTACAACTAACAGCCCCCGTCCATCTCAGACAGTTAATATGAACTTGTAGGTGTCACAGTAAGGCAAACACATGCACAGTGCGGGCAATTTCAACTCCATTTAAAGGCTAGTGATAAAAATGTCTTATTATGTATTTATGTATTATATTGTATATATGTGGATATATTCGTATTATTAAGCTGGGGGGAGGGGCGGCATTGAAATACAGCAGATTTCTCACTTTAACTTCATGGTAAGCTATAAAATAACTTATTTTTATTAAGGTTTATAACTATTTCATACAAATATGTGTCAAATTGTAAAATGTTGGCAATAAAAAAAAAAGCAGTGTACAAATGATGTTGAGTAATGCTGCTTTTTACACTGGCTGACACTTTTCACTGTTGACTAAATGTCAAAACTTTGCGGCTCTTGTGAGGTTACAGTTAAGACCAAGGAGGAAGCTGCTGTGCAGAATAGCAGACAAAGTCCAGTTCATGGTGCACAAATTGATAAAGGAGAACAAACACCCCCAAATAGAAAAGCCCCTACCTACTACCCTAGATACTCCCACCCCCCTCCCTGTCCCCCCTGCCCCACATAGTTACCCCTGAAAGAGACCCTTACACAGTTATCACGTATTGGTGCAGAGTAAGCGCAGAGGAGCTCATGGGTGCCATCTTCCCGCTCTTCTATATTCTTCGGCTCCTCTTATTTCCCTCCGGGAATTTCCATCACTTTCGGCGCTTGCACAGTTGCTACGAACCAAAAGACTGTTCCAACTGCGGATTCGATAACACGGCATTCGCTTATAGGGGAACTATCGCGAAAATGATTATTTAATATAAGCTTCTGAAATAAGAAACTTTCTAAATACAATGAATTAAATAGTCTGCAACGTTTTTGGAATAATCAAGTTTGGGTGTCAGATATTCATTGACAGTTAGATCCAATATATTTTATAGGGGGGCTTCCTTTCCTAGCAGATGTATTAGAGCTCATTCAAATAACTGATTCCAGTACAAACAAAATCTAACAAAATAACTGCTTTTTGCACATATTCTGCATGTAGAGAGACATGATGTCGGGGTTTTATGTCGGGGTTTTAATAGAGTGAGCTCTAATACATTTTCTAGGCAAAAGGAGCCCCCCTATAAGATATATTGGTTCATTCATCTGACACCCAACTGCTGTATGATGCGAGAATGAAGAGAAACAGATGCTGCGGAGATAAACTTGATTATTTCAGAAACAGTACTGAATTTTTAATTGATTACATTTAAAAAACTTCTTATTTCAGTTTGCTCAAGCGTATATATAAAATTTTTATTTTCGCAATAGTTCCCTTTAAGGAAGACTACAGAAGAGCCGGAAGATAACGCCCATGAGCTCCACTGATCTTACTCTGCAACCGATATGTGAGGACTGTGTTAGTGAAACCTTCAGGGTAATCAACTATGTGAGGGGGGAACCAGAACCCAAGAAAACCAGAAATAGAACTTCAGCGTCTTTTATTTTGGATTTGGTGCCAAACCGCAGCACAATGATTTCACACGCTGGTGACGCAACACACATGGACATAACCAGCTGTTTAGATAATCTTGACCGGATATCCAGAAGAAAGGCCAACATGCCACTAATCACAATACTTACTCTGGTCTATAAAGTGGAATAATTATTCCTAGAACCTCAGAACCTAGAACCTCAGCCCTACGTGGGAGAGAAGCAACAACAGATGCTTAGCCCCGATAAATGTGCCAGTGGACTCCTTATCTGCCAGGAAAAGCCTACTCAATTGATATCTACTCAATGTTCGGTCACATAGTCTGCAGGCCCATTGGTGGGACCCATACACGGCAGATATGATACCAACTCGGCCTAAGGGGGCTGAATTGGCAGTTTAAATATGCCCACGTATTGCCACTTTTACCCTACAAAAAAAGAAATCAGATTACTTATTTAAATCCCTCCCAGTCAAAGAAAATCTGATGTCCTGAGTTTATCCCAAAGGAAAACTGGGGACATCAAACATAAATAGAAATGTATCCAGTCCATAGAAAGCAGGGAGATTTAGCAATGTGCTTTTTTCATTCATGTTATTTCTCTTTCTTCTTCTTCTTCTTTTGTCTTGTGAACATTATAGGGACCATTGACAAAACAAATGTGACATTGTACTTAAAAGCCTCTTGGTAGCATAATGTCCCGTGCTTATCATTCAACGGCGACGTCCCACTTCAAAGCCAGAAAACAACCATTTAGGTCAGGCCTTTGAAACACAGC
The DNA here is from genome assembly GCF_017654675.1 of Xenopus laevis. Classification (NCBI taxonomy): domain Eukaryota; kingdom Metazoa; phylum Chordata; class Amphibia; order Anura; family Pipidae; genus Xenopus; species Xenopus laevis. The sequence continues at coordinate 25,121,160 of NC_054379.1, read as the reverse complement.
CAGATTCAACCTGAACCCGAGATTAACCAATTGTGTGAGGGCAGGGACCTTACGACAACTATACTATTAACCATCTCTAGCATGGAATGAAATGACTACCCTAAAATGGGCAAATAGTAAATTCATTTTTATAGCGTCTGTCGTAAGTTCTTGAGAGTAGAGCCCTCTGAACCTATTTTTCACTCTGAAAACCTTGTGGGTTAAGTATGACATATGAAATGCAATTGAAAGCAGAAATATTAGTCTTAAAAGGTCATTAGACAGTAGATTCTCGGTAATCTAAATATAAATCTATTTGTGCCGAAAAAAAGGGAAGGAAGATATCAGAAATGTGCACAATCATGGTGAGCGTAATCAAAATGAACATTTTTTTCTTACCCAATAAAAATGACGAGTCAGATCACAAGCCTTGCGGCTGAACTTTTTCTTTCTGATATTTCCATTGTAACACATTTTCCGTAATTTCAAAACCTGCCTTCCCTATTCCTTAGGAGAGACGGAGATTTTATTTATAGAACTGGTGGTTTCTTGATTCAGGCTCCATAATCATAGAAGTCATACGCATAATGCAAAAGGCCCAGTAATGATGCCTCACTAACTCTGCCCTATTCCCAGGATCAGATACATTTTTCAAAAACTTTGCAGGGATTTAAAGGGGCTGTTCACCTTTAAATTAACTTTTAGTATAATGTAGCGAGATATTCTGAGATTTCTGGGGTTTATTAATTAGTTAGCTTATTATTCAGCAGCAGTTTGCAGTAGTCTGGTTGCTAGGGTCCAAATTATCAATTATCAACCATACATTCATTTGAGAGACTGGAATATAAATAGGAGAGGCCTGAATAGAAAGACAAGTAATAAAAAGTAGCAAAAACAATACATTTGGGGGGTTATTTACTAAACTCCGAATTTATGTCATTTTTATGTTATTAAAAAAAAAAACACGACCAAACTCCCAAGCCAATTTGACCTTATTTATTAATTTAAAAACTTGAATTAATTGGTTTAGGGAAAAACGCAAAAAAGGTGAGCGAAAACCTGAATCGTCCGATTTTTTCAGACTTCTTTACCCGAATCTCTCGATTATTTTGCAATTTGCCCGAAACCCCCAAGATTTTTGGGCTAAACCCAGCGCAAACCACAATAACCTCAAATTGAGATTGGTGCCTCTCCCATTGACTTATACATGACCTTGACAGGTCTGAGATGACGAATTTTCTGATTCGGGCTTCTTTTAGCATTGGGGTATAATAAATCTCAAAAAATTTGAGTTTTTGTCCCAAAAAGCCCGACCAGATAAATTTGAGATTTAGTAAGTAACCCCCTTATAGTGTTACAGATAATATTTTTTCAAAGGGGTCAGTGACCCCCATTTGAAAACAGGACAGGGTCAGAAGAAGGTGACAAATAATTCAAAGGTTATAAAAAACGAAAAAAATGAAGACCAATTGAAATGTTACTTAGAATTAGCCATTCTATAAAATACTAAAAGTTAACATAAAGGGGAACTGCCCCTTTATTGTTCCTGGAAATATCCCCAACCATTTAAATTGCCCGGCTCTTCTAAAGGTTCTGACCCGTCTTAATAACCAGAAAGCAGTTGGCAGGGTTTCTTCTTTTGTTCTGAAAGTTAAGAGTTATTGAAATGGTTTACTTAAAACTGAATAGAATGCAGAGTATTATGCTCAGTGGGTTGTATAATGTGGGTGTGGTGCACTATTGTCTAATTAGATCTATATTGCACCACCCCAGCAGAAATGAATACCTGGAAGTTTTTCTTTTTCCATTGTTGGTGACTAAGAACCTCTCACGTTGCGCAGGCTCACTGGGTAGTGGCTCTAGGGAGAGAGCTGTGCCGAAAAGCTGAGTATGGTGGTTAGGGGCTGTCTGGGGCAAGGTAAAGGATTTGGGACCTATATAGTTTTATATATTCCCTAAGCAAAGTCACACCCTATGGACAAAGCCTGCCAAGTATCTAAGTAGGCAGTTAGTATATTGTTGCTATGCTAGGTTGTTGGGTTATATTTGTGCAAGTAAATCATATCTAGATGAAGATATGATTGCATGAATAAAAGAAATGGTGGGGTGAAGTCTTCTTTATTCTAACCAGCAATCAAATTCGTGGTGATATGATCATCAACAAATTCTCAAGGTGCGGAACCCTCCAGCCAAGCACATTTGGAGCCACAATGCCATACCAAAATGTGTTTTCAACAATGGCTGGGGCATTGATACCACCTGCACTGGCCTGATACCTGTCCTGCCTACAAGTGCAATCCTGGATCTCTAAATTCCATACTGGGGCCATGATGGCAGCCCTGGAACTGAAATGACACCCTTCAAATTGTACATACAGCCTATTAATTGTATGTCCAGGAGGATATTGTTCTTCCCTGAACTAATTTACTAAGACTTCAAAGTTGACTGTTCTTTCAGGCTAAACCAGACCTGTTTGCATCACTATATGGATACTGGTAACTAAGGAAATGACAGACTACGTAAAAACAAAGGCCTTTCAACCTTGGGCATTGAGAATGTGCAGTGTTGTCAGTCAGGTCTATCCCAAGTTAAAGGGGTGGTTGAAACAGTAACACCAAAAAATTAGAGAGTTTAAATTAATGAAAATATAATGTAGTGTATCAGTTTGCTGCAGAAACACTACTATAGTTCATATAAACAAGCTGCTGTGTAGCAAGGTGGAAATTGAAAATAGTCTACATGGCACAGGTTAAATAGTGGATAACAGATAACACCATTATGTTCTACAGAGCTTATCTGCTGTGTAACCTGAGCCTTTTCTCCTTTGAATGGCTGCCCCCATTGCTACACAGCAGCTTATTTATTTTAAGCAATAGTAGTGTTATACTACATTATAGACACATTATAGATTTTTGGGGGTTTACAGAACATCCCAGGGGTGGGGAGGGAAATCATGTGACTTTTCATCACAAAACAAGGAAGTGAAAAAAATGTTCACACTTTTTCCTTTCCCACCTCTAATTTGCATATGTAAATTAGGTTTCGGTTTGGTTTTTGGCCAATTCTTTCACAAAGGATTCAGGGATTCGGCCGAATCCCAAATAGTAGATTCAGTGCATCCCTAATTCAGACAAGGTATCCCCACATGTGACAAAACTTCTCAGGCACAATCTGAGGCAGACAGCGGCGATTCCGGTGAAGAAGCCGCCTGAGGCGGTTCCTCAAAATGCCGCCCCCCCGCTGGCTTACCCATCTGCAGGGGAGGCATCCGAGGCAGGAACACTCTCCCGTACTAGTAAAGCCGAATTTCCGGTTTCAAAACCGGTAATTCGGCTCTTAAAAGTACAGGAGCGGCTTTTTGCCGCCCCTGGAAATGTATCTGGTGCTGCCGCCTGAGGCGAGCGCCTCAGGCTGCCTCATTGGCCGAGTGCCCCTGGAGGCAGAATCATAGTGAAGTTCTCAAAGAACAAAAGAAGAACCAGCCTGGGATGTTCTTTAAGGGTAACGTGCGTACAATCCCCAAAAATCTATAATCCATACTACTCGACTCATTGCTGCCATAAGGGTTTGTTTGGAAAAATGCAAAATTGAGCGGAACTCAAGTAAGTGCGGCACATCCCAAAGCCAAGTCTACTAGGCAACTGAAGCACAAACCAAGAGACTGACCCCTAGAAGAGACTTTATCCTGCATTGACTAATAACTGGAATGGGTGTGTATAAGGCAACCTGAGGCCTAGAGAATTATGTGTTGCATAAAGGAAGCTTAGAGGTTTGATCGTGACTGATCCTAAGATTACTGTGAGATTATTTAGTCACAATAGCCCTGAGGAAGGCGATCAAGCTCTCCGTATTGTTCTCTAAAGTAATTTAAATTGGAATGGAATTATTTTAAAGAGACTGAAATACAGACAGTATTAATTTTCATTGTGAGCCCTGTACTGTGTTGTATGGAAAACATTTATCTGGTGTTTCAATGTTGATTGAACATGACTAGCTGTGCATATTAATTATGATTTTAGTAAACTTTAAGGGGTTTATTTATCAAGGTCCGAATATCCAAATCATTCGTAGTTTTCAGAGGAAAAAAAAACTACAAATTTTTCGAGATATATTAAGGTCCGATGGTCTAAAAACTCAGAATCCGAAACTCCGGCATCTAAAAGCTCTCGAGGTCCTGTATAAGTCAATGGGGAAGGTCCCAGTGTCTGCGCAGATATCTGAGAATGTCCGTACAGATATCTGAGGATTTCGGGGTTTCAGCACAAAAAAACTCAGAAAAAATGTAGTTTTTGCGGAGAACTCTGAACAATTCAGAGTTTTCGGAGAAAGCTCGAACTTTGCCCGACCCTATTTTTTTCTGGCTTTTTTCTTCATAAATAAGGTCCATTCGGGAATTTGGAGTTGCATGAAGTTTGATATTATAAATACTGAGATAAATTCGGACCTTGGTAAATAACCCCCTAACTGTAAAAAACTTGACCTTGTATTATTCATAAATTATCACAGGCAATCAGTATCCCTGCAGGCTGAGCTAGTCAGATACTGGATCCTGTTAGGGTTGCCACCTGGCCAATATTTTACTGGCCTGGCCAGTAAAAATTATGGTTGATCCCAATAGGAATATTAATAGAGAAAAAACATGAATACATAGGAAGGCCTATTTTTCTCCAGAAGAGATGACAACCCTAGATCCTGTATGTCTGTAGCTGTTCTACCCGACAGGGCCCTTATACACTGGGGCTCCACCATACAGCAAGGCAAGTTTTTTTAACCTTAAATCCCTCATGTGTCTCTGATTATTGGAATGGGAATGGGAGTGATTATCTGAAAACCCATTATCCAGAAAGCTCAGAAATCCAGTAATGCCATTCTCCATGGGGTCCTATGTACCGAACAATTCTTATTTTTTTAACGATTTCCTTTCTCTTTGTAATAATAACAGAGTGCCTTTTGTGTAATGGTAACTATCAGGGCCGGATTTGCCCTGAGGGCGCCCAGAGGCCAGTTTCCTCCGTCGCCCCCTCTCACTCTCTAGATAGCGCGCATACGCATCCACTAAGAGGTCGGTGTCCTCCGTCACCCCTTCCTTCTCTCAAGATAGCGCGCATACGCATCCACTTAGCTTGGTTTCGGAGCACTAGCCGATCGGCGCTAGTGCTCCGACAAAAAACTGCTTGTGCGGCTGGGCGGCATGCCGTCCCTTAATTGATGCCGCCCTAGGTCCGGGCCTATGCGGCCTTGCCACAAATCCGGGCCTGGTAACTATGCTGCACAAATTGAGGTTGGAGGCAAAACATTCTGTTGGGTTTTTAATGTCAAATGATTCTAAAAAATTTAGACTTAAAGTGGACCTGTCACCCAGACATAAAAAGCTGTATAATAAAAGTCCTTTTCAAATTAAACATGAAATGCATTATTGTTTTTTTTTATTTAAGCATTCACACCTTGTTATAAACTCAAGAATCTCAGCTGTCAATCAAATATTGCCTTCCCCTCCTCTATGTCGTAGGCATAGAGGCGGGGCAGGCAATTACTTCCCTTTCCATTCAGCACTTCCTAGATATCATTGCAGTCCCCACAGCCCCCCTCTGTCTTTACCATTTAATTGTGTAGCCAGGGCATGGGGACGGGCATCATATCCCCCATTCTGCTGCACAAACAAGATTTTGAGATGACACAAGGCTTGCCTTAAAGGAGGAAAGCTCCCAAAGCAACTTATTACCAATAGATTTGCCACAATAGTGCAAGCTATAACACTATATTTAATCTGCAGAATGCTTTAACATACCTGAGTAAACCGCTATAATCTCTGTTATCTATATTGCTGGCTGAGCGCCAGCAATATAGACTTGTCGTCCCACAGCTAAAGAAAACTTTCTGCACCCAATGACCCTTTGACCCAAACACTAACAGAGACTCCCTAGTAGGACCGGCCATTCCGCACTGACCTAAAGGAATCACCCTTCAATTCTCATCCTTTATTTACTCTTGAATTCCCACATCCCAAAACTACAAATGAGCACTGACACCTCCTACAACTTGGGAAAAGTCACACCACAAGGCACTAGGACGCACCTGGGGACAACACATAAGCTTTCATGGACATTAATAGGGGTGCACTACCACCCCTAGCACCAGTAGGAGAGCACTACTACCCCAGGCACGAATACTAGAGCCCTGTACCCATGGCATTATTACGTAACGGTACCAACCCATTTCCTGTCGGTGTCAGTAGGAGGGCAATGCAATGCTACACAACTTATTTAATTTTTTTTACAGATCCAATGGCTCTTCCTATAACCTCAGCCATTCCTTATAATGGTACCAGCCCATTTGATGGCTCCAAAAGGAGAGCGCCATCACCCCCAGCCACCACATTACTGCATTACAGTAGCAACTCACGGGATGGTACATTGGCACCAATGGGGAGCACTACAGGCACCTTATTATTTTTGGATAGTTACAGAAGCATATGCAAGGATTTTAGCGCTTTCCCTGCCCAATGTTTATAGGTTAAATTTAGGATTGTTGCATTTGGACTGTACCCCTGCATTTACTGGATGTCACAGACATCTAGAATTATGGAAACTAAGGCCACACTGGGGGACCCCCTATATTTAAAGGCTGATTATATGATGACATTTGGAGGACACCAGTTGGCAATGCTATAAGGACTGAGAAAGTTATTTGGGGGCCCTCCAGGCACTGGTTTCCTTCCCGCTATGATTTCTGTACCTATTAGGAACCAAAAACACTCCATTTGCTTCCTCTGAACTCTCCAGTGTCCAACCTTTTTTGTGACCCCTCTAACCCCATTCTCAGCAATCGGCATGAGAGCACCTAACTCCCCCCCCCCACGCAGTGCGTGCATGATAGTAGAGTCTGCCCTGTAGGACCATTAGATTCAGTAGAAGCCAAACGCTATGCACCCCTCCTGGAATGTGGCTTCTCTTCAGTAAAGCCTTGTACCCATGTGTACTGCTGTCCTGCCCCCCTGAAACAAGCCTTACAGATGTGGGGTTCCCCATGCTCTCTCTGCCTTCTTGTAATGCCCCATCCTGCTTCCCCCAATGTCTTGTTGCTGTATCCTGCTGCAGCTTTGTTCTAGTGTGGCAACTATAGGGGGCATTTTTATTCTGTCTACCAATCATAGCCCTTTAAAAATCTCTGTTTGTTTAGGATAGCAGCTGCCATATTAGCTTGGTGTGACATCACTTTCTGCCCGAGTCTCTCCCTGCTCACTCATAGCTCTGGGCTCAGATTACAGCAAGGTAGGGGAGGAGGGAGGGGGAATGGGGAAGGGCAGAGGGAGAGAGAAGCAAACTGAGCATGCTCAAGCCCTAGCCTTGGAGGTTTAAGATGAAAACAGGAAGTCTGATACAGAAGCCCATGAGTACACAATAGAAGGAAAGAAATGTGGTGTTTCTTTTGACAGAGGACTCAGAGCAGCATTACTTTGAGGGTTTACTGGAATATTTATATAGACTGTTCTGATAAAGCTTACTTAATTTTAGCCTTTCCTTCTCCATTAATAACAGTATCCACAACATGGCTCATGCCTGCTTGCTATAATTATGAATTCCCAGACGGAAGGAAACAAGATTCAAATAATTTATACAGTGTAATTAAAGTTTATTTTGCTTGACAAATGTGATAAAATAGGGTTTGGAATACATTTGTCGGTATACTCAGAAAGCCCCAGGACCCTGATAATAGATTAAATCCTATACCTGTATTTGCATCATACGTATATAAAATGTAAACTATAGGAACAAGCAACACTGCTGAAAACGTGACAGTCAGGACAATCAGTTAATGACAGATCAGGAAATATGCAAGAAGGGTCTAATGAATAAGAAGATAAGAGCACCAGTATGAGTGAGAACAGGACTCTGGTGGGGGGCAAGTGGAAGTGAGAGGGTGAAATGGGGGTGCACATTTGAGTAGAAACAAAGACAGGTAAGGAAAGGTTGTTCACCTTTAAATTAAATTATTCTGAGACAATTTGCAATTGTTTTTTTTAGTTATTTAGCTTTTTATTCAGCTGCTCTACAATTTCAGCAATCTGGTTGCTAGGGTCCAAATTACTGTAGCCACCATGCACTGATTTGAATAAGAGACTGGAATATGAATAGGAGAGGCCAGAACAGAAAGATGAGTAATACAAAAACATTACATTTGTAGTCTTACACAGCATTTGTTTTTTAGATGGGGTCAGTGACCCCCATCTGAAAGCTGAAAAGAGTCAGAAGAAGGCAAATAATTCAAAAACTATATAAAAAATAAATATTGAAGACCAATTGAAAAGTTGCTCAGAACTGGCCCGTCTATAACAAACTAAAAGTTAACTTAAAGGTGAACTATTTTAATATAAAGGAGAGTAGACATAAGTGACAGATAATTCTAGAGGTCTACCCTTTTATTTAGCCCATCTCAAGAATCGTTACCGTCAGTAAGATATAGGTTATAATCCTAACATGTTATTTACAAATTCTTAGTTGCTTCTCATCATGGAGAAACTGCCTGCTAACAAACCCAGCATACTGCACAGTCCTTAGGCAAAAAACATGTGCAGTCAGAACTTTGTACTTGCTTTGTTCTTCTGATAAATGTACATTCACAGCATTTTCTACAGAGTCAGCTTTTTTTTTTTTTCATCTATGCTCAAGAACAGAATATCACCAAATGCTCAACTGTGGATGAACTGCTCCCCCTGCTGAATGTGCCCTGATCTATCCATTGCAAAACATGGACGTCCTTCCAGGGAAGCCACCTTGCAAAGTAAATATACATGATGCCAAAATGAATGGGGAACAAAGATAATATCTATAGGAAGGTGCCAATCTTATCCCAGAAAAGGGGACAACCCTAATTCCTGCCTTTCTACTGGTATTTACAGCTACTGTTCCAGTACTATGGATGATTTCTAATAATGCGATTAATATTCCTCACTAAGAGGCATATTTATTAAGGTTCGAGTTGTGTTTTCCATGGAAATTCAAGTTTTCGAGATTTTGTTTGGTCACAAATCAAGATTTGGATTGAAAAAAAAAAATTTTTTTGTTTTCTTTCTTTTTTAACTCAAATTTTTCAAGATTTAGTATACCCCGACCCTGTAAATAGCTCGAATCCAAAAAAAATACACCATCTAAAACCTGTCAAGGTCATGTAGAAGATGTAAAAGGGGTGGTTCACCTTTAAGGTGACTTTTAGTTTGTTATAGAATGGCCAATTCTAAGCAACTTTTCAATTGGGTTTTATTATTTTTTTTTTATATATATATATAGTTATTTGTCTTTCTCTTCTGACTTTGCAGCTTTCAAATGTCCGTCACTGACCACATCCAAAAAACAAATGCTCTGTACGGCTACAAATGTATTAATATTGCTATTTTTTATTGCTTATCTTTCAATTCAGGCCACTCCTATTCATATTCCAGTATCTTGTTCAAAACAATGTCTGGTTGCTAGGGTCATTTGAACTCTAGTTACCAGATTACTTAAAGGAAAGCAATATCCCCCAAACAATGTAGGTCTCTATAAAAAGATATTGCATAAAACCGCTCATATCCAGACTCACACAGACGCATGTATGCGCTGAACACAGGTGAAATGCAAAATGCTGCATTCCACCTGCGTTTGGTGCTTACATGCGTCTGTGTGAGTACAGCCCCCTTGACAATAATTGAGTGTGTCTATTCCTGCGCTCCCCTACGGCTGAACGGAAGAAAGCGCAACGCAGCGGAGCGCGGGTAAAACCGCCTGTGAGAGCCCTTAAAGTTATCTCAAAGGTGAATAACCCCTTTAATAGCCTTTATGATGTTCAAGGTTTTTTCTGAATGTTTTGCCCAAAAACTCGATTAATTCGAGTTTTCTCCATTTGAAAACTCAATTAATTTGGGTTTTCGAGTTGTTAACCCCAAACTCGCTGATTCGAGTTTTTTTCCATTTAAGTTTTTTCTTAAATTAGAAACTGTTCAAGTTGTGAGTTAATTTAAGGTCTGAAAAATCTCGCGTAACTCTAAAATTCGACCTTTGATAAATAACCCCCTAAAACGTAGTCTGCTTCTTTGTGAATATATGAAAGTCTACACCGCTACGCTTGTTACTTTGAAGAGTTAGTAGTACAAATAATATGTTATCCCAGGTGCAGCATTTCGGCAGGCTGAAAGAACATTTTCCATTCCCGGCTTCACCCATAGTCGGTTGCACTACAAAGTCAAAAAGCAGCAGGGAGTGAGGACAGTGAAGAATTGCCATTTCCCATGTTCTGCTGAATACACAGACCGTGGTGAAGCATCAGGTGTTTTCGGGAGAAGGAAACAGTGAATTGGATCAGTTGTATGTGACTGCATACACTTAGGGAAATACAGCTTTATTTTAACTTTAAAGGGGTGGTTCAAATTTAAGTTAACTTTTAGTACATTATAGAATGACTAATTCTAAGCAACTTTTTCATTGGTCTTCATTATTTATTTTCTATCATTATTGAAATATTTGCCTTCTTCTTCTTCTTCCCATCTTTAAAAAACAAATGCTCTGTAAGGCTACAAACGTGTTATTGCTACTTTTTATTACTTTCTGTTCAGGCCCTCTCCTATTTATATTGAAAAAAAAAGCGTGGTTGCTAGGGTAATTGGGCATCAGATTGTTGAAATTGCAAACTGGGCAGCTGCTGATTAAAAAAACGAAAAAAACACAATTAAGATCCAGTTGCAAATTGTCTCCGAAAATTACTCTCCAAATCACAATAAACGTTTATTTAAAGGACAACAACCCTTTTAAGGTTGATTGAAAAAAAAACCTTTGTTTATTGCATTATAGAAATGACTCACTGAGACCCTTATCAAATTATCCAGTTCGTGGGACAGGTATGGGATCCGTTATCCGGAAACCCGTTATCCAGATAGCTCCGAATTATGGAAACGCCGTCTCCCATAGGCTCTATTTTATCCACATAATCCAAATTTTTTAAAATGATTTCTGTAATAATAAAACAGTACCTCGTACTTGATATAATCTAAGATGTAATGAATCCTTATTGGAAGCAAAACCAGCCTATTGGGTTTATTTAATGTTTACATGATTTTCTAGTAGACTTAAGGTATGAAGATCCAAATTACAGAAAGATCCATTATCCGGAAAACTCCAGGTCCCGAGCATTTTGGATAACAGGTCCCATACCTGTATTAGAAGTGAAAAAAATATCATTACAATATCAATTAAAAAAATACACATGCACAGTAAAAATATTAATGGTGGGCAAGGTTTTGGGTTGGTTATAACAAGGGATGGATCGAATCCAGGATTCGGTTCGGGATTCAGGCTTTTTCAGCAGGATTTGGATTCGGCCGGATCCTTCTGCCAGGCCGAACCGAATCTGAATACTAATTTGCATATGCAAAATAGGAGCGGGAGGGAAATTGTGTGACTTTTTGTCAAAAAAAAAGTAAAAAAGGTTTTCCCCTTCCCACCCCTAATTTGCATATGCATTTGCAAATTTGGATTTGGTTCGGTATTCAGCCGAATCTTTTGCAAAGGATTCGGGGGTTCGGCTGAATCCATAAAGTGGATTCGGTGCATCCTTAGTTATAACCCTGCTATTTAAATGGGTAGTTACCTTTAAGTTAACTTTTAATATGTTATATAATGCCCAATTCTAAATGACTTTTCATTTGGCCTTCATTATTTATTTTGTATAGTTTTTTTAATTATTTGCTGCCTTCTTCTGACTCTTTCCAGCTTTCAAATAGGGGTCAGTGACCCCATCTAAAAAAACAAATGCTCTGTAAGACTACACATTATGATTATTAGTACTTTTTATTACTAATCTGTCTGTTTAGACCCTCTCAAGTTCATATTCAAGTGTTTTATTCAAACCAATGCATGGATGCTAGGGTAATTTGGACCCTAGCAACAAGACTGCTGAAGCTGCAAACTGGAGAGCTGCTGAATAAAAAGCTAAATAACTCAAAAACCACAAATAATAAAAAATGAAAACCAATTGCAAATTATCTCAGAATATCAGTCTCTACAGCCCCTTTAAATGCTGTCTGTACCCAGATTGTCAAATTTGAGACTTGCCTGCAAATGGTGCAAAAACACTTCTACCGGTGCTTTAAAATGACAGCACTTTGGGCTTTGAAAAGATCAGTAAAGCTTTCCATTTATATATTAAATCCTGCTGCATGGGTTTACTTTAAGTCTCATATGCAATATACTGTTTACAAATTGCGAGGAATGGAAATGTAAATCCAGTGGGGCCACCTGCGGATACATTTTAAATCTTTTTTTGGCCCCTGGCCACGGTGCAGCTTTATGGAGCTGATGAGAGATTGGAGAGAGCCTACAAGTGTTAAATGCGCATGAAAAGGAGTTTGGAGTAACGTAGAATATACAATGGCTTGACGTGTCGCCTCCACAAGTGCACGAGAGGGGCCGATACCATTCACAGGGGGGGGATTGAACCTACTTAAATTCCGAGCCTGGCTTGAGAACGTGAGATAAAGGAGGTTGTTAGAATCATATTGCCGGAGTGTGTACATATAAATGAGGTAAGAACTGCACATACTAACATGGTGATACTATTTCTATGGTGTGCTGTATATAATAGCTGGAAGAAGTTTATACAATAAATGCTATTTGGAAAGGAAAAGGAAAACTTGAATTTCTAAGCTGTCGCAGCAGAGAACCAAACAATTATATATAAATAGGGATGGGCGAATTTGACCCGTTTCGTTTCGCCAAAAATTTGCCGCCTGTGAAATGTCCCAGACGGCCATTAAAGTCTATGGGCGTCAAAAATGTTGTCGCGCGGCGAAATTGTTTTGATGAGCGTCTTTTTTTTTTTTGACGCACACCTCCATACACGTCTATGGGCGTAATTTTTTTTGCCGAAACGAGGCAAAAAAATTCACCCATCCGTATGTATAAGATAAGTTGCCTCTGAAATGTTTAAATAAGTTATCTATAAGTGTTTAGAAATATAAAGCCCCAGAATTAAGAGGCATGTTTCTTACCTCCTAAAATGGCCTCAAAATTACTAGGGATGTACCGAATCCACTATTTTGGATTCGGCCGAATCCTTCGTGAAAGATTTGGCCGAATACCGAACTGAATCTGAATCCTAATTTACATATGCAAATTAGGGGTGGGAAGGGGAAACATTTTTTACTTCCTTGTTTTGTGACGAAAAGTCACGAGATTTCCCTCCCTGCCCCAAATTTGCATATGCAAATTAGGATTTGGTTCGGCCAGGCAGAAGGATTCCGCCGAATACGAATCCTGCTGAAAAAGGCCAAATCCTGGATTCGGTGCAACCCTTAAAATTACAGCAGAACAAATTCAATTTATAAGTTCTTCTATGTCAAGAGAATATAGTTCATCTCTACTTGTCTTTCAGCTGAAAAATCAATGCCAAAATTTGCAGATATCCTAGTTGATGGACAATAAAAGACACCACTGCTGTGCTATTCCGCCACCTAAGAAGTCTCTTTAAAGGAGAACTAAACCCTAAAAACTAATATGGCTAAAAATGCCATATTATATAATGGACTTATTGCACCAGCCTAAAGTTTCAGCTTGTCAATAGCAGCAATGATCCAGGACTTCAAACTTGTCACAGGGGGTCACCATCTTGGAAAGTGTCTGTGACACTCACATGCTCAGTGGGCTCTGAGCAGCTGTTGAGAAGCTAAGCTTAGGGCTCGTCACTTATTATCCAGCAGAAAATGAGGTTGGTCTGTAATATAAGCTGATGCTACAGGGCTGATTATTAAATTCTGATGCTAATTGCACTGGTTTCTGTGCTGCCATGTAGTAATTATCTGTATTAATTACTAATCAGCCTTATATTGTGACATTTCTATTCTATGTGTACTGTATATTGTGAGTGGGTCCCTAAGCTCAGTAAGTGACAGCAGCACAGAGCATGTGCAGTAAATCAGCAGAAAAGAAGCATCTTTGGAGACACAGATCTTTACTGCTAAAGGGCTGTGGTTGCCTTGGGCTGGTACAGAAGCCTAAAACATAACATTTCTAGCTACTTCTTTAATTAGGCTTTAGTTCTCTTTCAAAATATTTTTAGCCACCTATCACTATAATTACTATTGTGCTTTATTATAATAGCACTAGCAGAGTAGGAGGCTTTCCACAGGGGAATTTATAATTATATAGATATATATATATATATATATATATATATAGTGTTTTTTGGCGGGGGTCCCTATATCAGCCTATGACTGGCAGCATGTTATACAGAACTTTACAGAGATTGTTCATGATTGTGCCCATGTATGGTCCCAACCATACAGGGGCTCATCGCCAATGAGGCAAGAAATTCATTTCTTCTAGTGCAAGAAATCGCAATTGCTCTCTCCGCACCAGTGATGCGCCCCCCCCCCTCGGGAGCAAGAAAGGTAAGCACTGGGGGTTGCATTGAAGGCATGTATACCAAACAGCTCCAACTGTGCATGTGCGAAAAAGCATAATGTCGCTGGTCCTTTAGCAAACACATCCGAAGATGGCGCCCATGATCTCAGCTGCGCCTTGTGCCTTTCTGCAACACTTTTGTAAATAGTAGACTATGGCAGGAGGTGGGGAGGGGGTTAGATGGGGACTCTCTTTAGGAGGGGGATTTAGTTCTCCTTTAAGGTCAGTTTCATCAGTATCAAAAAACACAAAAGTTGGCTACAAAGCACTCCTAGATAATACTGTAAATTGATCAATGCATGAGAGACCTCTAGTGGCCAAAAGAGGCAAATCTGAAACTGAAAAATTACAAAATTTAGTGTCAAATATTAAAACCCATTAAACCCCACAGAAACGCGTTTCATGCTTACCCATACATAAGTGCTGGGTAAGCATGAAAATAAGTTAGGCTTTTCTGTGGACGGAGTATGTAATTTTGCAAATTCATCAGTAGCCGGTTAACGTATGAGGGCTGATTTACATGGCAGGTGCAGTGGGCAAAATGCACTTACATCTAAAAAAAATGTAAGTTCAGTCACACAACACTATGCAAACCCTGGAGCTACAGAAACCTCCTGACCAGGCCGTATCTCCAGGCTTTAATAGAAGCAGTGAACTTATTGCACGTCGAACACTGGAAATGACGCCAGGCAAATGGCAAAAGTATTCAGTGCAACCATGTCCAATTTACAGCAAAGCGAACATGCGGTTGTATCTATTTCAATTAATTGGACTGAGCACAATTGTGTCCAATCCAATGCCCTCATTGTGCCCGAAATGAAAGCGTCCGGCAAGCCTAACAACAAGCAGCTGCAGCCAAATTGCATGCAAGAAGGAAAGGCTGAAAGTAAGTAAGCTTTATCAGAAAGGTCTATATAAATACACCAGTAAACCCTCAAAGTAATGTTGCTCTGAGTCCTCTGTCAAAAGAAACACTGAATTTCTTTCCTTCTATTGTGTACACATGGACTTCTGTATCAGACTTCCTGTTTTCAGCTTAAACCTCCAGGGCAAAGGCTTGAGCATGCTCAGTTTGCTCCTCTCCCCCTTTCCCTCTTATAATCCGAGAGCTATGAGTGAGCAGGGAGAGACTCAGGCAGGAAGTGATGTCACATCAAGCTAATATGGCAGCTGCTATGCTAAACAAACAGAGCTTCTAGAGCTGTTTTCTCAGGTATGGTAAAGCATTCTGGAGAATAAATATAGTGTTATAGCTTGCACTATTGTGGCTAATCTATTGGCAATAAACTGCTTTTGTATCTTTCCTTCTCCTTTAAGCCCCAATGGATTTGTGTGCTTCCACATGGAGGCAATAGGAGGCCTGTAATTAACACTGTTTCCAAGAAACATCTTATCGCCCTAAGGCCTTGCCATCCATTGGGTTTATGATTGCAGCTATAGGGAAGGAGCAATGCTAATATCAATGTATATATATGCCTTTAACCATAACCCAATTCTGTATTGAGGCTGCCACCCATGGGAGAGATATTCTTATAATATGGACAGCATTAACAGTTCTTCATACTTCTCAGCAGTAATACAGGATTTTTAAAAGAAACGTCTCATTTATGAATCTTTCTAAAGAGTTAATCAGCCCTATTCAGTGAGCTGTAACATAACAAATAGTCAATTTGCCTACAAGAACAAACAAGTTTCAATATGAGCTTGTGTTTAACGGAAATACACACCCCTTATTTCCAAACAGCTTCTCCTTATTTTCCCTCAGCCCTATGATATATTTATCTAGAATTGTTCTTATTAGCTCTGAAACATAATTCAACAATATCACGGCCCATTTGTTAAAGGGGTGGTTCACCTTTAAGTTAACTTTTAGTATGTTATAGAATGAGCAACTCTAAGAAACGTTTTAATTGCTCTTCCTTTTTCTTCTGACCCTTTCCAGCTTTCAAATTGGGGTCACTGACCCCATCTAAAAACAAATGCTCTGTAAGGCTACACACATTTATCGATATTGTTACGTTTTATTACTCATATTTCTACGCAGGCCTCTCCTATTCATAGTACAGTCTCTCATTCAAATCAATGCATGGTTGCTAGTTTAATTTGGACCCTAGCAACCAGACTGCTGGAATTGCAAACTGGAGAGCTGCTGAATAAAAAGCTAAAAAAATATTAAAAACCACAAATAATATAAAAATGAAAACCAATTGCAAATTGTCTCAGAATATCACTTTCTACATCATACTAAAAGTTAACTCAAAGGTGAGTTAGGAGACCACATTCATGATTATGTTCTGGAGAATGGCATTAAGAGCAGTAACCAGCATGGCTTTATGAACTAATAATATGACAAATTGAATAGCTTTATTATGAAGTAATGATAAATGTGGACAGTGGGGTTGCAGTAGATGTGCTCAGTTTGGATTTTGCCAAATCATTTGGTGCAGTGCTGCATAAACAACGGCTTTCTAGAAGGTCTTTTGGTCTTGGCAATGTACTTTGTACTCTTATACAAACATGACTAAAGGCCCCTGTACTAAGGTGTATTGGGTCTACTTTAATTGAATGGTTTCATTAATTAAATTGCAAGAAATAGCAACAGCACAACAAAAGCATACGTTTGAGGTTTAAAATGAATCTGCTTGACCAATGAACTTTCATCTGTGCTTATGTATTTTAGACTTAAGTTTTACATCACTTTTACTGTAAGTGGTCTTAATGTAGCGGAACCCAAAGGAGAGCACTAGATACTGAGGTCAGTCAGTAAAAGGCAATATAAGAGCACTTAAAAGGCACATCACTAAGGTATAAGGTACTGTAATTAGTGTTTCTGCTATAAAGCCAGGGGATAACAACATGACCCCATGCAGAATAGCGCTCTATTATATCATTTCACTTAACTAAACAAGGTTCACAAAGGATTGTGGGAACAGTAGTCCATACAGCAGCCGCCAGCATGGGGGGAAAAAAAGACTGCACGTTATTTCAATGGAGTCTTATAAACTGGGCAACGTGCACATTACCAGATAAGTGAATGGTAGTACCAGTGAGAGGGAAAAGAAAGAAAGAAAGAAAGAAAAGAAGGAAGGAAGAAAGGAAGAAAGGAACAGGGATTTTTTGTAAGAAAACAGAAAAGAAGGAAGGAAGGAACGAACAGGGGTTTCCTGTAAGAATAAAGAAAAGAAGGAAGGAAGGAAGGAAGGAAGGAAGGAAGAAACAGAAGTTTCTTGTAAGAATAATTTGTAGCAAGCAATGCCAGACAGCAGCAGGAAGGGCCAACAAGATGTTATCCTGAATTAAAAGGGATTTTTAGTCACATGAGGAAAGGGTAATTCTCCCTCATTAAAAAGAACTGGAAAGGCCCCATCTAGAACATGCAGTGCAGTTTTGGCCTCTAGTGGGTCATTGTTAAAAAAAGACAAAGTTCAGAGAAGAGAGACTGAGTAGATAAAGGGTATAGAAGGTCTCAGTCATAAACAAAGACCGATCATGAGGTTTAAACTGGAGAAGAGACCTTTAAAAGGAGGATATGATAATTATCTATGAATATATACAGTATATATAATGTGATCATTAGGGATGCACCGAATCCAATATTTTGGATTCGGCCGAACCCCGAATCCTTCGCCAAAGATTAGGCCCAATACCGAACCCTAATTTGCATATGCAAATTATGGGTGTGAAGGGGGAAAACATTTTTTACTTCCTTGTTTTCTGACAAAAAGTCACACGATTTCCCTCCCGCCCCTAATTTGCATATGTAGATTAGGATTCGGATTCGGTTCGGCCAGGCAGAAGGATTCCTGCTGAAAAAGGCCAAATCCTGCCCTAATCCCGAACCGAATCCTGGACTCGGTGCATCCCTAGTGATAATACAATAAACTCTCTGATGCTTTTATTCACCTGTAGATCCTTCCAACAGGCACAGCGACATACACAGAGATTAATAGAAAGGAGAAGTTGGAGTCAGGAAGGATATTTTTACAACTGCCTTATATTTTTTTTTTCTTATCATATATACTTGATTAAAGGGATGATCTAGGTAACTTATTAAAACCACACTCACAGATATATATATGCAGAAGACACTGTCTAGGCATGCAGCTGAAATAATTACTATTTATCCGTGCGGCTTTATTAGTTTTATTGGTGTCTATTTTGAAAGTGAAGTGAAATTAAGTACAATATGGCTCCATAAAAGCAAGGCAGACTAAATAAATAAATAACCCAGTGCCACATGATTTCCGTATTTGAGTTAAAAGTTACAGTTCCCTAAAAGATTACAAAAATAGGGAGCTTCAGATATCATCAATTATTTATATAGCGCCGACAAGATACGCAGTGCGATACCTTAGATATAACAAACAGAATAAATGGTGGATAACAAACAAGGGTTACAGAGTACAATAGGATTAGAGGGCCCTACAAGTAAGAGTTTACCAACTAAAGGTTATGGTTAGGGATGCACCGAATCCAGGATTCGGTTCGGGATTCGGCCAGGATTCAGCCTTTTTCAGCAGGATTCGGCCGAATCCTTCTGCCCAGCCGAACCCCAATTTGCATATGCAAATTAGAGGAGGGAAATCGCGTGACTTTTTGAGAAAAGAAGGAAGTAAAAAATGTTTTCCCCTTCCCACCCCTAATTTGCATATGCAAATTAGGGTTCGGTATACGGCCGAATCTTTCGCAAAGGATTCAGAGGTTCGGCCGAATTCAAAACAGTGGATTCGATGCATCCCTAGTTAGGGTACAATTGCGACATTAGGATTTTAGAAACACTTTTGTGATTTGTGATACAGCAATGATTGACTAATTAAGGTACATTGAATAAGCTTCTTTAAACAGGTGGGTCTTTTAGGAGCGCTTGAAAGTTTGGAAAGAAGGAGAAAGTCTGACAGCTCGAGGCAGAGAGTTCCAGAGAAAAATCTTGTAGACATGGGCAGAAGTGATGAGAGGAGAAATGAGGCGAAGATCAGAAGCAGAGCGAGGGTTGCATGAAGGAGAGTATTTGGATATCAGAGATGAAATATAGGGAGGGGCTTCATTATAAAGGGCCTTGAATGTGAGTGTTAGTAATTTGAAATCGATTCTAGAGGAGATTGGGAGCCAGTGAAGGGACCTACATATGGGAGCAGCTGATGTTGAGCAGTGAGATAGATGAATGAGACTAGCAGCAGCATTTAGAACAGATTGGAGTTGTGAAAGGTGACTTGTTGGAATACCTGCAAGGATAGATTGCAGTAATCAAGGCTGGATAAGAGACTAGGGATGTAGCGAACGGCGGAAAAAATGTTCGCGAACATATTCGCGAACTTGCGTCAAAAATGCGAACGGTTCGCGAACGTCGCAAACCCCATAGGCTTCAATGGGAAGGCGAATTTTAAAAGCTAGAAAAGACATTTCTGGCCAGAAAAATGATTTTAAAGTTGTTTAAAGGGTGCAACGACCTGGACAGTGGCATGCCAGAGGGGGATCAAGGGCAAAAATGTATCTGAAAAATACATTGTTGACACAGCGCTGCGTTTTGTGCTGTAAAGGGCAGAAATCACACTACGTCACTCAGGTGATGTTTCTGGACACGGAATGTGAAAAAGCTCACACAGCTAGGTGGCACTTGGTTAAAGACTGGGCAAACAATGCCTGCAAGGGCAACGTATACAGTAGTGGATACGGAATATATTATTGCTGCTGTAAAAACATCACTCAGGTGATGTTTACGGACACAGAATTATTATTGTTATTTAGACAGAATGTGAAAAAGCTCACACAGCTAGGTGGCACTTGCATACCTCCCAACTGTCCCTCTTTTGACTACTCAACCCCCTGTCCCTCTTTTGTACTGGAAAGTCCCTCTTTTCTCTGCACTGAACAGCCAGAAAAAAAACAGTTTCTAACTTAATTAGCTTTTGGCAGAGAGCTCAGAACAGCTAACAGGTGCAAATAAGATACTTTGTAACAATTTTGACTCTGGTTGGTGCTGGTAGTGGTGAACTACTAGGAGGAGCAGCACACCAGTCCCTCTTTTCTCTGAACTGAACAGCCAGAAAAAAAACAGTTTCTAACTTAATTAGCTTTGGCAGAGAGCTCAGAACAGCTAACAGGTGCAAATAAGATACTTTGTAACAATTTTGACTCTGGTTGGTGCTGGTAGTGGTGAACTACTAGGAGGAGCAGCACACCAGTCCCTCTTTTCTCTGAACTGAACAGCCAGAAAAAAAACAGTTTCTAACTTAATTAGCTTTTGGCAGAGAGCTCAGAACAGCTAACAGGTGCAAATAAGATACTTTGTAACAATTTTGACTCTGGTTGGTGCTGGTGGTGGTGAACTACTAGGAGGAGCAGCACACCAGTCCCACTCCCCAACACAGCTAGACTAATAGCACTGGGCTCTTACAGTAGCAAATTAAAAAAAACAAAAAAGAAAATAAAAGCAGTCCTTACAAGGACTATTGGGTTACAGGCAGCAGTCAGCAGATGAGAGATCAGCAGCAGTGCCCACAGCAGCTACATACAGAGCACTGCAATAGAAGGTAGATTACTAGTCAGCAAAGCTAACTAACCTAAACTCACTGTCCCTCAAATCCCTGCAGAGTTCTGTCCCTACAATACAGAGCAGTATCAAGTAGATTACTAGCCAGCAAAGTTACTATCAACTGTCCCTCAAATCACTCAACAGCTCTCTCCCTACACTAGCTCTTCCAAGCACACACAGGCAGAATGAAAAAACGCTGCAGGGCTTCAGTTTATATATGGAAGGGGAGTGGTCCAGGGGGTGTGGGGGTGGTCCAGGAGGGAGAGCTTCCTGATTGGCTGCCATGTATCTGCTGGTCTGGGGTGAGAGTTAAAAAATAAGCGCAAGCTAAGGCGAACCCAAAATGGCGAACGTCGCGCGACGTTCGCGAACATTCGACGAGCGCGAACAGTCGATGTTCGCGCGAACAAGTTCGCCGGCGAACAGTCCGCGACATCCCTATAAGAGACTGAATAAGTGTTTTGGTTGATTCTGAACTGAGATATGGTCGTATTCGGGCAATGTTGCGCAGTTGAATACAACAAGATTTTGCACGTGAAAAAGACAGATTTGAGTCTGGTATAACTACTAGGCAGCGTGCCTGTGTGGTGGAAGGAAAGGTGGTGTTGTTTACTGTGAGTGAAATCTGAGGGACAGGGGAAGGATCTTGGAGGAAATAAAATGAGTTCTGTTTTTGAAAGGTTCAGTTTCAGGTAGCGCTGTGACATCGAGGAGAAGACAGTAGAGCAGAGTCGGACTGGGACACCAGGGGCCCATCCAAAAACCTTAGACCAGGAGATACATTATTCTTCCTCTCCTCACTCAACCTCTATTTTCCTAGTCTCTTTTTTTACATACTATAATGAGGCCCGGATTTGTGGAAAGGCCACCTAGGCCCGGGCCTAGGGCGGCAGGATTTTAGGGGGCGGCATGCTGCCCAACCACACCCACATTGGTTCAAAAACACTAGGGATGCACTGGAGATACAATAATTTTTTAAATTTCATGTGTGCCAATCCCCATTGCTCCTGTCCCCCTGGAGGGGACAGGGGCGACGAACGGCAGTGGGCCTAGGGGCGCCCACTATGTAAATCCAGCCCTGACTATAATCTATTATTCCATCTATTTAGCCTCTTTGTTCTCATACAATAGTGAATGGCCATAAAATAGGCCAAATGTTTAGCAGCATGAGGGCCACTGATACCTGGGCCCACCGGGAGTTTTCCTGGTATCCTGGTGGACCAGTCCGACACTGCAGTAGAGAGAGGTACAGTTGGGTGTCATCAGCATAAAGGTGATACAGAAGATATAACTTCCAAATAATGGATTGTCCAAATGCTGTACCTTTGGGCTGGGGCAGTAAGTCCTAGGTATACATTACATTAACTCTAGTTTAAACATCTTCCAGGCATTGGTTTTTAATTTCTAATAAAGGTATAGGATCTATTATCCAGAATGCTTAGGACCTGGGGTTTTCTGGATAATGGAGCTTTCCATAATTTGGATCTCCACACCTTGCCCTCAGTAAGGATTAGAGAGAGAGAAAGAGAGAGAGATGGGTTCATCCTCTTAATAGTCAGAAGTTACTGAAAGGGCAGTTTCACACACTAAATGCTGATCTCCACATTTCCTAACAAGTTTTTTCATGTTTATGTTCTTTATTCTTGCATTTGATCTGTTGCTATCCTTGGTTGGTCCCTGGTTTGCTAAATGCATCACCCATACTTCCGTAAACCAGTTTCTCCAGAGACGAGGCCTACAGTCACTCTGCAGTCAACTCAACATTCTGCAATGTGCTTTACACATTTTAGTCATCTTGTATCAGTCCCTGCCCCCAATGGAGGTTACAATTTAAGGTCCCTATTGCGGTCACACACTATGGTCAATTTTATCTACCTCTAATAAACTCACAACTTCAATGTTTGCTTATTTATGAAAAAAAACCAAATGTAAAAAAACTCAATGCAATCAGGGGGAAAACTTGAATACTCTTATCGATCGAGTTATCAGTGGGAAAAAAAACTTGAATAACTCGAATTGATCGAGTTCTCTAGCGCAAAACAACGGAAAAACCCAGAAAATCGTGAAGACTAAAAATATCGTCAAATGGTTCAAGGGACCTCTGCCATTGACTTCTACAAGACCTCAACAGGTTTTAGCTGGAGTATTTTTGGGCTTTTTGCAGCTTCGTGGCATTATAAATCTAAGAAAAACTTGAGTTTTTTATACAGAAAAACTTGAGTTCTTACTGAAACTACCCTTGAAAAACCTTTGATAAATAACCCCTTAGGAGTTAGCCCCTTAGGACCTCAGGGAGGTCAAGGGGATTCTGACAGGTTGTGTTCTGTATTTTGTCTCTGATACAAATGATCCGCTTGCTTTTAGCTAAGAAACCTTACACTGGACTTAGAGGACTAGCAAATTAAGAGATGCCAATTAAGATTATTTGGTTTATTAGGTGAAAGAATCCCCTGCGAGGAAAGATTTATTTGAATATTTTTTTATATAAGCCCTAAGGGTCTTAAAACAATGGTGTGGCTAATTAGCAATGGCGCAATTAAAATATCAGCAGATGATGAGCTGATGAGGTCCCATGTTGCTCCATCTGAAAGTCATGATCTAGTTTGTGAGCAGGTAATATTCATTTTACAGACCCAATCTGAGAATGTACTTTTTTTTTAACAATATCTTTTTTATTGTAGATTTGTTGTACAGCAAAGAAAACGGAGTAAAATGTACTTTTGCTTTATTTAAACTACCAAAAATATAATCATGTGAAATAATGAGCAACTAACCTTGGGGTTACAGCGAGAGCGAGTACAAAAATTTGCTTAATTTAAAGAAACAGTTTAGTGTAAAAATAAAAACTGGGTAAATAAAAAATAATTTCAATATAGTTAAACAAAAATGTAACATATAAAGGCTGGAGTGAGCAGATGTCTAACACAATAGCCTGAATACTACTGCCTGTTTTGCAGCTCTCTAACTCTGTGTTAGTCAATGACTGTAAAGGGGGCAACATGGGACATAACTGTTCAGTGAGTTTGCAATTGATCCTCAGCATTCAGCTCAGATTCAAAAGCAACAGATATGACCCATGTGCCCCCCCTCAAGTCACTGATTGGTTATTGCCTGGTAACCAATCAATCAGTGGAAACCAAGGAAGCTGCAAAGCAGGAAGTAGTGTTCTGTTATGTTAGACATCCGGTCACTCCAGCCTTTGTAAATTACATTTTTGGCTAACTAACTATATTAGAAACATTTTCCATTTTTTACAGCCTATCTATTTACCCAGTTTTTATTTTTATACTGAACAATTTCTTTCAGGAAAAGTAGAATCACTAGGGAAGATACCATAATGTTGCCTTCTTTCTCTAAGAGGGGTTATTTATTAAGGTTCAAGTTGTGTTTTCCATGAAAATTTGAGTTTTCAAGGTGATTTTTCTGTCAAAACTCACATTTTTGGGTTAAAAAAAAAACTTGAATTTTTCAAGATATATTATACCCAAAACCTGGAAATAGCTTGAATACAAAAATACAGGTATGGTACCTGTTGTCCAGAATGCTTGGGACCTTGGGTTTTCCAAATAAGGGATCTTTCCATAATTTGGATCTCCAATAAAAAATCCTTTAAACATTAAATAAACCCATTAGGATTGTTTTGTTTCCAATAAGGATCTTAGTTGGAATAAAGTAGAAGGTAATGTTTTATTATAACTGAGAAAAAAGAAATCGTTTTTAAAAATTGTAATTATTTGTTTAAAATGAAGTCTATGGGAGACAGCCATCCCCTTATTCAGAGCTTTCTGGATAACTGGATAACGGGTTTTCGGATAACAGATCCCATACCTTTACACCATCTAAAACCTGTCGAGGTCATGTAGAAGTCAATGACAGAGGTCCCTTGAACCATTTGAAGATATTAATAGCCTTCATGATGTTAAGAGTTTTTTTTCAGAGGGCTTTGCCTAAAAACTTGATCAATTTGAGCGGCAAACTCCATTAATTTGAGTTTTCAGGTTTCGCAAATCAAACTTGCAGAATCAAATTTTTTTCCATTCAAGTTTTTTCTTTAATAAAAAAAAAACATTTGTGTTGTGAGTTCATTTGGCCAGTTTGGCATTCCCCGCTGGTTCTATCTTTCCTTGTCCTTTAAAACTGTACTTGCTTTTGAGTGCATGTCATTTAAAACGATGCTTCTCTCTTTTACAAATGACATGAATCATAGGAAAATATAATTAAGTTCAACGCTCTTCTGTTCTCTGTACCGTAATAGCAATTGTGCAAGGCAACCGGGGTCATAAAAAAAACCATGAATATACATTTTTTTTTAAAAATGTTTGATCAGAAGTCTATAAAACTGCGCCAGCATCATGCTCATGGGGAAACTGAAGATTTATTACAGTGTGAATCAGCAGTAATCATCCTGGCTTGGCATTTTCTATTGTTACTTTCACACTTTCCCAAAACTCTTATCCACTGCAGCAAGTCAACATATCGAACAATAAAAATGCTGAATATGGGATTTCTGAATGGTAAATAAGACTTTCTAAAAAACACACAGAATTTGATGATCTTGCGGAGTGGCGAAAGTGCAGAATATTTATATCTGAGAAACAGGTTGGAGCACGATTACAGGGAACATCTTGTACATGTACTAGCATCCAATAGTTACTGCTTATCATGCATGGAATACAAATCTAATAGGGATGGACCGAATCCAGGATTCGGCCTTTTTCAGCAGGATTCGGCCAAATCCTTCTGCCCGGCCAAACCGAATCCGAATTTGCATATGCAAATTAGGGGCGGGAGGGAAAGTAAAAAATGTTTTCCCCTTCCCACCCCTAATTTGCATATGCAAATTAGGATTCGGATTCAGTATTCGGCCGAATCTTTCGCAAAGGATTCGGGGGTTTGGCCGAATCCAAAATAGTGGATTCGGTGCATCCCTAAAATCTAATAAAGTGAATAAAGTCTAAAACATATTTCCTTAAATCTATTCAATAATTGTATAATGTCTGAAGCTTCTGTACCAGCCCAAGGCAATCACAGCCCTTTAGCAGTAAAGATCGGTTTTTAAAAAGATGCCCCAGTAGCTCCCCCATCTTCTTTTCTGCTGATTTACTGCACATACTTTTCAGTCTTCAGTAACTGAGTTTAAGGACTGACACACAAAATATTGCATATACACAATATAAATGTCATAATATAAGGCCGAGGCTGATTAGTAAACAATTATTTGTCTGTGGCAGCTCAGAAACCAGCACGATTAGTATCAGCCCTGTGGCCTCAGACAGGAAAACCCCATTTTATGCTTGATGATTTGTAACACCCCTAAGCTTACCTTGGGCATGTGCGTGTCGCAGACCCTCCTAACAAAATTAAAGATGGGGAAACTCCTGTGACAACTTTGAAAGCCTGAAGCATTACGACTATAGAGATGCTGAACCTTTGGGCTAGTTTAATAAGTTCAGTATATAAAATATGGCAATTCTAGCCATATTCATTTTAAGGGTTCAGTTTTCCTTTAAACTAGCCTTTAAAATCCACAAGTCCATGACAATACTTGGCTCAACAACAGTTTTAGAAACCATACAAGCCTTAGGTCAGTTAAGATTCTAACTTTATGCTGGGGAAAATGAGTCATGAAATGCTGGGGTGGCTGCAACACACACTGCTGGGGTAAACTGGGTCACTGGGTACGGCGGCCATATCCTCAGTCCAACTTTCCATTTGAAAAACAGAAATATGCTTTTAAAGTGGACCTGTCACTCAGACACAAAAAGCTGTATAATAAAAGTCCTTTTCAATTAAACATGAAATCCAAGTTTCATTTTTTATTAAAAGCATTCATAGCTGTTGTAAGCTCATTTAAAAATCTCAGCTGTCAATCAAATATTGTCTGCCACTCCTCTGTGCCATAGGCATAGAGGCAGGGCAAGCAATTACTTTCACTTTCCATTCAGCACTTCCTAGATGTCACTGCTCTGCCCACATTCCCCCATTAGCTTAACCATTTAATTGTCTAGCCAGGGCATGGGGATGGACATCAGGTCCCCCATTCTGGTGCACAAACAAGATTCTGAGAGGATGCAAGGCTTGTCTTTATAACAGTATCCACAAAATGGCTCCTGCCTGCTTGCTATAATTATGAATTCCCAGACTGAAGTAAACAAGATTCAAATAATTTATATAGTGACATTAAAGTTCATTTTGCTTGACTAATGTGATAAAATAGGATTTTGAATAATATTTTTGGCTGACGGGTATCCTTTAAGTAAGTGCAACAATAGTCATTTTGGTTGGTGTGGCAATGGATGAGGTCTTATGTGACGGAGGACAGGCCTTTATTTTTTCATTGTGGTGCATACCATGCTGCCCTAGTTTTAAACAGCTATTTATAGTCCCATATACAATGTTGACTGCCTTTTAACAAAATAAAACATGGCATGCTGAAAAATAGTGTGCAGATAGATAATCAGATATATCAACAGCTGCCACTAGGTGGCAGTGCAACAACCTAAATGCACTTGTATCTATAAAACTCCAGTATATTCTGCACAGCTGTAAGATAAACAGGTGTATACATTGAAAATACAGATTTACATACAAAGTAACCAATAACGGATTTTTTTTATTGTATTGAAAGCCCAGGATTGTGCTTTCGTTACATCCAAAGTGCAAAGGTGCAGAGTGCGGGTGTCACCTAGTGAGTCCTACCTAGGGTTGCAACCTTTTCTGGAAAAAAATACCGGCCTTCCTATATATTTATCTTTTTTCCCTATTAATAACATTGGAATCAACCATCATTTTTACCGGCCAGGCCGGTAAAAAATAGCGGCCAGGTGGCAACCCTAGTCCTACCACAAGGGCATGGGCTGCAAAATTCCCTAAGAGCCCCAGGTCAATGGCTCTTAAGTCTGGCGTCTTAATTCCGTGGACTTATCTTCGCCGAAGCTAGGGTGAGCCCCGCCATCCCCGACCCCCCGGAACAAAAGACAAAGACAGTCCTTTAGAGTGAAATTCCGCCACTCTCCATTCATTTCTAAGTAAGTAAGTATGCTTCTGAAGAGGTGGCTTGAGGCCACGCGTTAAGCTTGGGGCTTGATACACTGTTGCCGATTATCGATTAATTTTTATGATGTAACAAAGTTGTTAATAATATTTGATACTTTTAAAAGACCCTCATGCTGCCTGGTGCTCCGTGACCAAGATACACATTGATACAATTTCCAGCGTGTCTTCCGGAGGCGTGTGCACGTTCCAGCACGGCCAAAAAACGCAAATATTTGCAATTTTTTATCAGATACGCCAATACGCTAAGGAAACGCCATATTATTGAACTCTATGGGATCCACAGGTTTGTAAATACACTTTGCTGAAATACGCTGCGTATTTTAAACATGGACGTCAAACTCTCGCAAGAAGGATTTTGTATATATAGTTATTTATGGCATTGTGTACTGTTGACGTAATTACGTTGCGTATTGACGAGCAGTACGGCTACATTCTGCATGTAAATTGTTTTCCACTTTCCGCTTTTTTCACAAAAGTTTTAAAGGTTATATTTTAGTTATAAACAACGACTAATCTTAATCTAAAACCATGTCATGAATTGTATTTAAAGATCTGATTAAAAAAAACTAAAAGGAAAAATCGTAAAAAAAGGTGTGAAAACTGCAGCTTTTTGGTATTTTGCCCCACAAAAGCCTATGTAAAAAGTACCCAAAAACATCGCTCTCTAAAAAAAACCCATTTTCCCCCATAAAAAAGGCTGACCCAAAGAAGTCACACCTTAATAATTGACTTGGGGCCCATTTACTAACATTCAGATTTCTATTTTTCCATAAAATTGATTTTTTTTTAAATTCTTTTCATTGGAGTGTCCACAAAATGGCTCCTGCCTGCTTGCTATAATTATGAATTCCCAGACTAAAGGAAACAAGATTCAAATAATTGATACAGTGTAATTAAAGTTCATTTTGCTTGACTGACGTGATAAAATAGGATTATGAAAAATTTCTTTGGGTGATGGGTCCCCTTTAAAGAGGCTGATGGAAACTGTAGTTAAAACAAAACCAGGACACTGGAGTTTGCACAGTTGCCTCATTGTGTTCTCTTGGGTTTAAACAATATTTTGCAGCCTTTGCGTTCCATCCCCTGCTTGCCTATAACCCCACGGTCCCATGAGCCGAGGAGTGAGAAACTTCAGCGATAAACCGCGCTATTAACTAGGAAGAAACAAATGCTTTGTAAGGGCACAACTTCAGCGTCTTCCCAAATCAATGATGGCTGTTACGGTGGCCGAGCAGTGATGTAGTGCTCACTCTGCAATCTGCTGGTCTTGTCTGCTGTTTGCAGCCTGCTAATCGATAGCTGCTTGTTAGTAGTGGTGCAGCACAGGAGACAGTACGGCTACGTAAAGCTCTGTCTCCCTGCTCCTCACAGTCAATACAAAGGGCGGGGGAAGGGAACTTTCACGGGCCTCTGAATACAGTCTCGAAGTTGTGAAAGTTAAAATTCACGCTGGGGTGGCCTTTTGTCCAATCACCAAGCAGCAGCTGCTGTATTGAGGGTGTTACGTCATCAGACTGCGCCCCAGTGAGAGGCTTCTGCTACCGGCACGCTGGGATGACCTTTTGTCCTCACCGGGGACATTTCTTATCCTGATTGGTGTTATAAAGAGAGTGCTGGTGAGTGCTGGATACACGGCTTTTATTTATGTGGTTTTCTTCTTGTTTGTAATATAAGATCGTTACAGGCTGCTTTGCTTCTATCCTGAGACTGCGCCAGCTCTGGCATTTCAAGTACACAGAGGCCCAAAAAGCCCCCCAACAGCCCACTTAATAGTGACTGTCAATTGTAATTTACAGCAGCCCATCTGGCATTTGCCAAAACCCACAGATTTCCTGGCCTGGACTGTTTTTGTTTTAGGCAGGGACGAGCTAACAATTGTAATTGCATTATATACAAATCAATATAATATAACACTATTTCTTATCCACCAAAAAATAGAACACAAGAAGATAGGCGCTGAGGCAGGATTAACTGGTAAATCATCAGTGTTTATTTGCCAACATCATCATCAGTGTTGGCAAATAAACACTGATGATTTAGCAGTTAATCCTGCCTCAGCGCCTATCTTCTTGTGTTCTATTTTTTGGTGGATTACTTATTTGCACCTACGGTGGAGGTGCCTCACAAGAAGACTGGGCAATACTATTTAAAGACTTTTCGGTATCCAGTCAACCTTGATTGCTGTGTGAACACTATTTCTTATGTTTATTTATTTGCACGTGTGAATGGCTGCTGCCATGTTTATAGCAGGACCTTTGCCACCCTTGAACATTACCAGCCATGTGACAAGCCTATCCATTGGGTGATTATCATGCAGTCCTAATCCCCTTTTCTTGCCAGATGGTAACACACAATCCAGAATACCCAGACTGGATCATTATTACTCTAATGACATTGAGTTAGTTGACGTCTAGTTTTATGAACAGGTCACTTTAACAGTATAGTTTCAGGAGTGCCAGACCTGTCAGTCATGTGATCTTTCTTTAATGCTGTTACATTAGTACCCCACCCAGCTGGAAAATCACGCTTCCCTGCATAACTTAAAGAAGAACTAAACCCCCCCCTAAAAAGAAAAGCCCCATTCACTATCCTCCATTCAGCCCCCTCACTGCTTCCTCCCTGCGTAGTCCATAACTTGAAAAAGTGTTCCCGGATTGATTTATCCAGTAGTGCAGCGGAGCTCGTGGGTGCTATATTTTGTATCTTTGGGTTTTTTTGCTAAGGGGCTGCTAGCATTTGGAGCCAGTCTGTTATTAGCACAAGCTGCACTTTCACCGGAAAGTTCCATAATTACTGAAAAGGAAAGTCCAAAGATACAAAAGATGGCGCCTATGCGCTTTGCTGAGCTACTCTACTTGGATAGGTCAGCATTACATCCAGGGACCTTTTTTCTATTATGCTAGGCCCAGGCGATGTATAGCAATGCGGATTCTCTGCAGCCCTTATGCTCCGTTTGCCTTTTCAACCGCGTCTGCCTGCGCCCTAGAGGACAATTCTTCCGGGTGCAGGCACACCAAGAGCAGCGGGGCAGCAGATTCTCGGCCTGCAGAGAAATGTAGGCTGAGACTTGCCACTTTCTGGCCCTGGCCTTAATGGACTATGTGGGGAGGGGGGCCAATGGAGGGTAGTGGATGAGAACTTTTCTTTTTATGGGGTATAGTTCTCCTTTAAAGTGTTCAGAAACACACAGATAAGATCCTACAAAACAAAGTTTCATACTATTGAATGTGTGTATAGGAGCTTGTTGATTCCTACTATGAGTATTGTTCGTTTTTGGATCAGGCAGGTTTGAAAATGTAATTTTATGGTGCATTGGAAGTTGAGGAAGAGTAGAGGAGCTGCAGCTCTTTTTCTCTTCTGCTTGAGCGCAAACAATCAGAACAATGTAAAGGTTGCCATGCCGTGTGTGGCCCTTCAGGTTAGGGCCACACTGGGCCAAAATCAGTCTGGGAATTCCGCACCCCAATTTCAGCCCCTACTGCAGGCAGTAGCCTCTTCTTCTTTCATGTCTTGAACCCTGGTGTTTGCTCCAGTGCGAACACACTCTGTCTGTTTCGGCGCAAAATTCGAAGTCTTGCACTTCTTTGTCATTCGCCAGATGTATTTGCACTGGAGACGACACAGTGGTTCCAGATATGAACAGAAGGGGGATCATACTACCAGCGGAAGGGACTGAAATCAGCCTATGGATTTCAGCTGTCTGATTTTGGCCCTGTGTGGCCCTATCCTTATATGTTCTTTATCCAGTCAACAAGCATACCTGATTGGCCAGTGTATGGTTACTTTAACTCTACCATACTGGGGCTACATAATAAAGTAAAGGCCAAAGTGTTTTTTGTTTTTTGTCTGAGGGTCAGTGACCTTGACAACCAGACATCGTTTTTCATTTGCAGGCTGGAAAATAGGGCAAAGTAAGAGCAACACTCCGGTCCCTTTAACATAAAGAGTAAAAGTTAATTCCCCTTTAAGGTGGTTCTAACATTATCAATATTGTTTTTAAATGTAAGGTTACCAAGGGATGACTGAAACAGACATCCTGGTACATTGAATATGCATTTCTAGTGAATGTGACAACAAGGACAGAACAGTAGTGGCACAGAATAGTGTTCCATGTTCTTAAGTGGTGGTTGTCTGTTTTTTAAAACCAGCACCCAACCCGTACACGCTTTACCCGTGCCTGACCCACTTACCCGCATTTGCAACCCCATGGATTTTCACCTGACACGATCCCCGCAGTGTTAGCTGTGCCGACCAGAAGCGACGTCACACCGGTTGGTTTATACCATTAGGCCACTTCGATTTTCAGCTGTTTCCCCTTGATTAGTCACCGATAGCCTCCCCACTTCAGAGGATCAGGTACCTGCGGGCCACCTGCATACTGGGCAAATGAAGAATAATTCATCCGAGTCCCAATCATATTGTGGGTATTCCACAGGTACCCGTTCTGATGCAGGACTCTAACCCATGGCCTGCTGTAAACAGCATAGAAAGTCAGAACCGACACAGGAATGTGGTTAAACTATGTGCACAACTGCATCATGCAAGCCCCTTAGTCTCCTATGTACCGCTTCTGTTTTTATTTGGACTTTAGATGGTTTGTGCCCTCTCCCTTCCTGGGCACCAGAGTAAAGAACTGAGAGAGTTATGGGTGTGAAACCTGCATGCATTCTGCCAGCTGATCTTGCCTACTAAAAAAGCATGTTGGTTTAGTTGTTTTGTTTTTTTTTGACACATGCATTTGCTATTTTTTTTTTTAATGTCTTTCTTTTATTTAGATCATATTCTGAGGTATGGGGCTAGGAAACCTATGGAAGAACTACAAAGTTTTAATTGTTATGGGAACAGGTCTTGGACTTGTACATTGGGGATGGTATAATATTAAGTCAAACCCAGCCTTCCAGCCTGCAAAAGAAGATTCTCTGGAACCAGAACCTGCCATATCTGCGGAAAAAAACACAATGAAAAAGGGCAAATAACACCCTACTTTACTCGATCTAGGTATGTTTTCTTAATGATCTGTTAAAGATTCATCAAAACACCTTTAACAGTAGGGGAAATATTACAATTCCCAAACCTTGCTGAGACTAGCTAGAGCAGTGATCCCCAACCAGTAGCTCGCGAGCAACATGTTGCTCTCCAACCCCTTGAATGTTGCTCTCTGTGTCCTCAAAGCAGATGCTTATTTTTGAATTCCAGGCTTGGAAGCAAGTTTTAATTGCATAAAAACTAAGTATAGTACCAAGTAGAGCCTCTTGTAGGCTTCCAGTCCACATAGGGGCAACCAAATGGCCAATCACAGCCCTTATTTGGCACCCCATGGGACTATTTTATGCTTGTATTGCTCTCCATCTCTTTTTACATTTGAATGTGGCTCACGGGTAAAAAAAGGTTGGGGACCCCTGAGCTAGAGCTAAAGGAAATTAGTGTCATGGCTGTTAGAAAACATATACAGGTATGGGAGCCTTTATCCAGAAACCAGTTATCCGGAAAGCTCCAAATTATGGAAAGGCCGTCTCCCATAGTCTCAATTTTATCCAAAAACTATTTTCTTTTTCTCTGTAATAATAAACAGTACCTTGTATTTGATCCAAACTAAGACATAATTAATCATATTGGAAGCAAAACTAGCCTATGGAAAGATCAGTTATCCGGATAACAGGTCCCATACCTGTAGTAGCACCAGGGTATCTCATTTGTAGCAATTTATCATGTCTTATTAAATGCTTTTCAACTTCTTTTTACTGTACTTTGTCTAAAATGGGATATTGAATGGGTTCAGTGCTTATTTTACATGCTACGAAAATATTCCCAATAAGCTCTCTTTGCATCAAAAGTAAAATTGTATGCTAATGAACAGACTTTCATAGTAGATGGCATGCATAACTAATTACTGTCTTGTTTCTTTCAGATCAGGGATAGCTCGTATATTCATTTGTTCCTTCAAGGAGAATGGTCAAAAAACAGATGTGGATAAGAAAGAACTGGCTGTGGGTAGCTGGCATATCCTTTTTAGGCATTCATTTTGGAACGCACTTTATTCAGAAGCTAGCAAAACAATCTGCAAAGTCAACTTTACAGCTGAAAGAGTCCAAAAACAATGACTAACCCAACTGGCTACTTCAACTTCCACGATTGGTGGTGGGGTTTATGTGTGTGCTGATGTGATCTCAGGTGTGGGACGTTCCTTTTATAATATGAATAAAAATATGAATCTATAATTACAGACCGTATTTATTGTTGGGTAATCCGATTAATATTTTACCATGTCCAGAGTTGAACCTAAAAAGCCGTCCGTTTGTACATCGGGCCCTCTGAACATCCAATCTGTGAGGGAGTCGCTCAGTGTTTTGCATGGAGTTATTATATCATGTTATGGCCCATTTGGCAGAATCAAACAAATCCATAATGGCACCGGCGGCTGTGTTCTTACTACGTCACAGTCCTCTGCCTTATTCAATGGCTTTTCTGTCAGCAAACCAGTAGCAAAGCTGCTTGTAGCTTCCGTAAGGAATCATATATCGTGTTTCGGCGATTCCGGCCTTTTTGCAGCCAACCTATGTTGCCACTTGGTCGATCGCTCTTTCAATCTTAACATCGCACGGCACACAGTAATTAACATAAGCAGGAGCCTTTTGAATACTTGCATCTGTTATCTGAGTTCTGACGACTGTGCGTGTAAAATAAAAGTCGATTTTGATAGCAGCAAGCCATTGCTGTGCTTAATACGTTCTGTGGTTTCTAGCAAGCCGGCTTGTATGCTGACTACTCAAGAAGCAGACTACCTCAGCACATTAATTCTCAAAGCCTTTATCTGTACCATTCCGGATAAGCCAGGGCCCAATATTGTTTTAGGGAAAAGTGTTGTTGTACCCATTGAAGGTTGCAGTGTATTAGAATCTTCTGTGGTGTCTGGCCTTCTCATTGAAATGCCTGAGTTTTGTTGGAGCAGATCTGTACCTTCCAGTGGATTACCATCTATAGACATTAAACTCGCCTTGTTTTCCATCTCACTGTCTGGAGACTTGGGTGATACAGGAGAAGGGACTCTGAGCTTACTCCGTGGTGTTGACACAGAAAGAGTTATGCTGGAGCAGCTATTGATCCTTGGGAGAAAATTAGTCGATGATCGTATCAACTTTCTGTTGTGCCAAAAAGTTATCCATCCATCCTTGAAGCAATACCTTAAAGAGCACGGCGTGGTTGTTGTGGATAGATTAGGTGCAGCTTTAATGGAATCCATGAGTCAGATGACAGGTAATGTGTGTTTTTTTGTTGTTGTTTAATTGAGTTTCAGTACAAAGGGTTTCAACCTCAATTTCAACAGAGTGGTGTGATGAGCAAGCATATTACTTTTTTTTAAAATCTCTACACTCTTACCCCATAGTACATAACATATTTAGAATAGACAGTAATGCTTTTTTTTATACAGTTATGGGATCCATTTTCCAGAAACCCATTAACCAGAGAGCAAATACGGAATGGCCATTCCTATAGACTCCATTTTATCCATATAATCCAATTTTCTTCCTTTTTCTCTGTAATAATTAAACAGTAGCTTGTACTTGATCCCAACTAAGATACAAATAATCCCTATTAGAAACAAAACCAGCCTGTTGGATTTATTTTTTTGTAGACTTAAGGTATGAAGATCCAAATTACGTAAAGACCCGTTATGTATATTATATATATATATATATATATATATATATATTATATTATATTATATTATATATATATTATATATATATTATATATATGTGTGTGTATATAAATATATAGTGAATAAAGTAGCCCATATCGTAAAATAGAAGTCATCGAGGAGTGACCATCTAAAAACCACAAGGCCGAAGGATTCTTATAGCCTCATATTTTACAACAGGGGGTACTTTATTTATTATAATACATAAGTGTAAGTGAGACATGTGACAGAAATACCATCACCTGCTTGAGCACAAACAATACGACCAATGGAAAGGTGGACATGCAATTAGGCTAGAACCAAAATCAGCCTGTTTAAATCCACAGGCCAATTTCAGCCCCTACTGCAGGCAGTAGCATTCTTCTTCTTTCGTCTCTGGAACCCTTGTGTCGGCTCCGGCACAAACCCTTCATAAAAAATAAGAAACATTCTAAATATGGTCAATTACAAATTCTATACTGTTTTTTAAATAATACAGTTTTGCCTCGAATATGTATTAACGCTCATGGTTTCTCAGCTGTCCGTCAGACTGTGACTCCAACTTTTGGTCAGCCCTTTCCCTGTGGAATGCAGAGCTCCACATGCTGTATGAGCACAGGGCCAATGAAGAGATGTTAAGGGTTCTGGGACTGGCAATACACTAGTAATACACTAGTTCATATCCCATGGTGACCAGCTGAGAACTGAACAGATTCCATGGAAGGGTCCGTGTACATTTGGGCAACAGCCAGAGAACCGCTAGAAGGGCATTCTTCTCTTTCCTTAATATTTTAAGCAAAAAACAAAAACTGGTATGTGCATTCATTGTTCTACTTGCAGCTGCCTTCAAAAAGCTAATCATTGATTGGTTGCTATTGGTAACTGCCCATGGGCAAATTTGCCCAGTGTTGATAAATGAGCCCCAGTGTGCTCTGTTTGCTTTATGAATTGCGACTGATATGGCAACAAAAATGGTTTTACAGAAATGTTTTGCTGTCTTCTCAATAACAGGTGCACAGCCTATAGCTTCTCTTGGTTCCATCCCCTACACTTGCTATGGCAGCCTGCAAGGCCTTCAGAAACTGTCTATAGGGTCCAAGCTTTATATGCACCTTATTCCCACTGGCAGCTCCGTGTGCAGCTTTGTCCTTTGTAATCGAAGTGAGACGTCATTAAAGGAGCTTACGGTAAGTACATGTTTCATTGTGTCAGCAGTACTTTTCTATATATTGTTATCGACTGTCCAACACCGTGTGTCATTTAAAGGAGACATACAGGATAAATGAAAAAAACATAATTTTGTAGACAATTATAAGTAATATATGCCGTTGCTTAATATTATCTTTAAAATAGCCCCTTTATTGGAGCTACCTATAGATGAAATACAAGAACCAATAGCAAATATCACTCTCTGAACACCCCTTTATTGTACATTGTACTTTAATAAACCTGATCCTCCTAACGGGAGGTTTGACTGACTATCACAGACTGTTTTTCATTTAGAAACTTGAGGAATGTTGCTGCTTTTGTGCCAGGCTGGAACTGGAGACCAATTAGAAATCACTGAAATGTCCAGCAGTAGCACTTGTCTTACTGTTAGTTCCAAAATTGTCTGCATTAAATATATGGGCTGGTTTATACAGTTGTGAACTTGTTTTGCTTTGAATAATGAGTTTACAGAATAAGAACAGGTTTATTTTGATCACAGCGGACCTGCGAGGCAGCAGAACGTGTATTGCAGCTCACTCTGAAGAACCCATGGGTGTTGCTTGGTGGTGGCTGCACAGAAACACACTTGGCAGCAATGCTGAGATACAAGGTAAAATACTTGCTACAGACTAGAACTGTTTCACTTTCTTGCGCCCCTCAAAAGCCAGTGGCTTGTTGGAGACATGAGCTTGGACACCCTAATTAGAGATGGCTCAGCAGCTTGCAGTTACCCTATACATCCCTTTATTTCCCTTCCCACATTTTA
This sequence comes from Xenopus laevis, assembly GCF_017654675.1. NCBI lineage: Eukaryota > Metazoa > Chordata > Amphibia > Anura > Pipidae > Xenopus > Xenopus laevis. Next base: position 25,083,511 of record NC_054379.1, on the reverse strand, counting down.
TTGGGCTTATGGTTACTGTTGCACACAGGATAGTGCACCAATTATATCATGCCTCAGCTGTTTAGAACTATAATTAGCAAATAACATACATAAATAAATAAGTCATAATTTTCTCTCCCTGTTTCAAGGAGCATCTTACTTATCATGCTCCACTGCTGTCTAAAGTAAAGCATTTGTAACCTATAGTGCACCCATATTTTCTATCCTGGAGCATCACTGATAATGGTCTAGTCTAGAATATAGGTCTGTATTGTCTGTCTGTGTTGGCTGTCAGCATTTTCACTTAGCTGCCTTTAATTGTATATAAGTGCCAGGTTAGATTTTCTAAACCATTATAACCAACATTTTGACCATAGAAGCAGTTAAAGGGATTGTTCGCCGTTAAGTTATTTTTTAGCATGATATAGACATTGATATTCTGAGACAATTTGCAATTGGTTTTAACATTTTGTGATTTTTCAGTTATTTATTTTTTAAATTCTTTTAGATTTTTCCATTTTTTTTTTCAGAAAGCATATGTAATATGCCATATTGTACATGTTATACTTTATAGGGATGCACCGAATTCAGGATTCGGTTCCGGATTGAACCAGGATTTGGCCTTTCGCAGCAGGATTCGGCCGAAACCTTCTGCCTGGCGAACTGAATCCGAATCCTAATTTGCATATGCAAAATAGGGGCGGGAAGGGAAATCGTGGGACTTTTTGTCACAAAACAAGGAAGTAAAAAATGTTTTCCCCTTCCCACCCCTAATTTACATATGCAAATTAGGGTTCGTTATTCGTCCGAATCTTTCACGAAGGATTCGGGGGTTCGGCCGAATCCAAAATAGTGGATTCGGTGCATCCCTAAGGGTACAACTACACGAGCGTCTTCAATGCGGATCCGACGCGGTGCGCGCATAATGCAGGCATCAAGTATAACTACACAAGCGTCTTCAATGGGATTCCGGTGGATACAATGCGGTGCGCCAAAACGCAGGCGTCAAGTCGGATGCGACGGAAAATAAAGTAAGAAATAAAAATGTCGGATGGTGTCGCAGCGTTCATCCGATGCGAAGCGACTGTCTCATGCAGACACTGCACTCTACATCCGACGGTCGAGTCAGATGAATGCTGCGACACCAACGGACATTGCTTTATCTTACCTTATTTTCCGTTGCATCCGACTTGACACCTGTGTTTTGACGAACCGCGTCGGATCCGCCGGAATCGCATTGATGACACTCATGTAGTTGTACCCTAATACATTGACCTCTTCTATACAGACTAAAATAAATTTAGGGAAAAGGGGAGGACCTCCCCTTTTCAATTATTTAGTGTTTTGTTCAGCAGCTCTCCAGTTTGGAATTTCAGCAGCTATCTGGTTGCTAGGGTCTTGTTTGCCTTAGCAACCAGGAAGTGGTTTGAATGAGAGACTGGAATATGAATAGGAGGGAGACTGAATAGAAAGATAAGAAATTAAAAGTAGCAATAATAATAACATTGTAAGCTCGCAATATCAATAGATTTGTGGCTGCTGGGGGTCAGTGTCCCCCATTTGAAATCTGGAAAGATTTAGAAGAGGAAGGCAAATATTTCAAAAACTATATTAAAAAAAAAAAACAAGAAGTTGCTAGGAATAGGACATTGTCTTACATGCTAAACGTTAACGTAAAGGTGAACCACCCCTTTAATACATATTGAGCATAGCTAGAGCTTCGCAGTGATTGTTCTGTGTTTCAGAGTGCCCATGTGCCCAGCAGTTGCCTGACACAGCTGAACTGCACAGCAGCAGAGTACCAGCAGGTGACAAATGGCTTCTGCATCTCATTGGAATCCGTAGCTCGAAATCTGGAACACGACGGAGGAGAAATGTTCATTGATTTACAGAGGGGTCATTGCTGGTCTGCAGCTCCTGATAGTGCTGTGGATTTCCTTCGCTCAGATAGTGGGCAGCAATGCGGCTGTGGAATGCACAGAAAAAGAGAAGGTTTCAAGTGGAATGCTCTGGGAAGTTGGTACGAACCATTCTGTCCTCGGGGGAGCACAGAGACACACTCCTACCCAAAGGCGGACAAGCTTGTTTTTGACTGTTTTGCTGCAAAATGTAACGCCTTACAAGTGGCTGTTAATACTGCCAGTTTAATTTTGGACCTTTCATATGTAATTGAAGACCATAATTAAGTACCAATTTCTTAAATATGTGTATTAAGATTGATTGATAAAGCACACCTTGCTGAAGAAGTGTTTTTACAGTGGATGCCTCAAATTACCTTAAATCATTTTTCTTCTGATTAAAACTTAAATGTTGTGAGTTGGGGTAAATATATTCTAGTAACTAAACTATTTTTTTTTTCCCATAGTTCTTTTAAAGCAAATAATTCTCATTGTTAAAAACGATTTCCTTTTTCTCTGTTATAATAAAACAGCAGCTTGTACTTGATCCCAACTAAGATATAATTAATCCTTATTGGAAGCAAAACCAGCCTATTGGGTTTATTTAATGCTTAGAAAGGTTAATTTATTACCAGAACCTTTTTCTCAGTAATAATAAGACATTACCTGGTACTTGATGGCGACTAAGCTGCATAAAGACATGATGGTGGCAAAACTATCCTGTATTTAAATAACCCAAATTAGACTTGACAATGCCATTTTAATTAAAGATGCAAATAAATATTAATAAATTACGAGGTCCCATCTGGCGGTGTCCGTATTATTTTTTTAGCTGTAGTTATTGGACATTCTGGTGCATCGCAGTGTTGTTGGTGTTTAACAAAGTGTTGTCTCTTAGCATCTCTTCAAGGGACTACTGTTATATTGTACTTAGGAGAAGTATTTAGCTAAGGTAAGTCTTGAGATATTCAGGATACAATGCATTTAATTTGAACAGCTATCCCCAACCAGTAGATCGTAAACAACATGTTCCTCTCCAACCCCTTGGATGTTGTTCCCAGTGGCCACAAAGCAGGAGCTTATTTTTAAATTGCTGACTTGGAGGCAAGTTTTGGTTGCATAAAAAACAGGTTACGGGTCAGGGCACACGTTCAGATTCGGGGAGATCAGTCACCCATCGACAAATCACGTCTTCTTCAGGGGAACTAATCTCCCCGAACTGCCTCTGCCGGCTAGAATGTAAAACGCTGGTGGGATGGCACTCTGAGCGCTTAGTTTTCCGAAGTTGCCTCTTGAGGATACTTCGGGCGACATCGGAAAACGAAAAGATCCGAGGAGATTTCAGGGACTAATCCCCCACGAATCTGAGCGTGTACCCTGACCCTTACTGCCAAACAGAGCCTGCTGTAGACAGCCAGTCCACATAGAGGCTACACAAATAGCCAATCACAACACTTCTTTTGCATCACCCAGGAACATTTTTTAAGCTTGTGTTGCTCTCCAACTCTTTTTATATCTGAATAAGTCTCATGGGTATAAAAAAAAGTTTGGGAACCTCCACATTTGAAGAGTTAAAGAAACTCTGTCTTTATTGGTTAGAAGCCATGCAGGCAAGGTATCAGTAGACATGTCGTTGGAAGGCAATTGTGAAAATTAAAACCTATGAGTATTCCAGAGGAGTCAGAAAGTAATACAAATGCATAAACAGGTGCTCAATAATACTGAAGTGTTTGGAGGCTGAATTATCAGGAAGTGGAAGCTATATGAAACCTCCCAGATGCTTACTAGAAGTTGTCCTTCAAACCCGTGTGAACAAGAAGGCCGTTGTAAGCAGGGTATGTATTTACTACACTTGGGGTTCCATGCTCAGGGTGACCATCAGGTGCCTATATGGTAAATTAAAAAGTGCATGGAAGAAAATACGGTTGGATGCTTGCCAGCTAAATCTGGTGGCAGGGTGGGGGGGTAGTACCTGAACCTTTTCGATTGGTGCATATAGAGTCCAGCTTATTGAAGAACATGTTCATAGGCTGCAGCTCAATTGTGTAACTTAAACCCATTGTCTTTGTGTTGTACCACTATGCAGAAAAGGTATAGAAAGTAAAGTTCCATTATTGCTCTATAATGTTGCTTTATGGTAGACTTGGATATCGATACGCCTACCTCCTGTAGAGTGTTGTTCGCTTGTTAGGCTGTTGTGAAGGGGTTTCTCTTCACCATGGAAAAGATTCTGAGATCACCACGGTTGTCTTCCATGGACGTCCAGGTTTTTGTGCATTGCTGAGTTCACTGGTGCTTTCTTTCTTTCTCAGGATGTACCAAACTGTAGATTTTGCCACTCCTAATATTGTAGCAATTTCCTTAAGTTTCTGCAGCATAAGGGCTCTTACTGACGAGCGGTTGAAGCTGCGCTCCCCTGCGTTCCGTTTTTCTGCGTTCATCCGCAGGGTATCGCAGGAATAGACGCATTATGTTTTTTCCAATGGGGCTGTACTCACACAGGCACGTGTAGGTGCCGAACGCAGGTTGAGATGCAACATGCTGCATTTTTCCTGCGTTCGGCACCTACAGGCGCCTGTGCGAGTACAGCCCCATTGAAAAAAGCTAAATGCATCTATTCCTGCGCTCCCCTGCGGCTGAACGCTGAAAAACGGAACGCAGGGGAGCGCAGCTTCAACCACTCGTCAGTAAGAGCCCTAAGGATGGCTTGTTTCGCCTGCATGGAGCTCCTTTAAGAAGCATTTTGTTTTATCACAGCAAAATCTTCCACATACAAGCGCCACCCCCTCAAATCAACTCCAGGGCTTTTATCTGCTTCATTGATAGACAAAGGAATTGCCCACACCTGCCCATGAAATAGCCTTTGAGTCAATGGTCCAATTACTTTTGAGCCCCTAAAAAAGCCTTTAGTTCCTCACATTTTTATGCAATCTTTTTGTTCAACCCACTGAATTAAAGCTGAAAGTCTGCAGTTCAACTGCATCTGAGTTGTTTCATTTAAAATTCATTGTGGTCATGTACAGAACCAAAATTAGAAAAAGGTGTCTCTGTCCAAAGATTTATGGGCCTAACTGTATACATATGGCAAGAGAATACCCTTTAGTACAAGTCCAGGGAGGGGCCGTGGAAGCCTATGATCTTGGCTAAATATAAATAACCAGCAAATACTTTCCTTTGTCACGTTGGCACTAAAGCATTGCGTTATTAAATGCATATATGATGCAATTTATCATGTTCACTTTTTTAATAGTGAATAAACAGAATAAATTTGGTATAAATAACAGTGAATGTATCACAAATGATGGATATAGAGCAGAAAAGCCACATAGGACTTAGTTTAGACACACAAGAGCATTAATTTAATCTACAAACTGAAAAGTGAATAAAAGTGTATGGGGTACAATAGGCAGACAGGGCCAAGCAGAAATAGAACAGATGTAGGATCCACAAGCTCCCCATGCCATGTGCACTAATGTACCCCCTACCATCACTGTTGCACCAGCTCCCCATGCCATATGCACTACTGAATCCCCAAAGCATCATGGATGTGCAAGCTCCCCACGCCATGGGCACGAATGCAACCCCATATCATCATGGATTCTGCTGGCTTCTGTGCTATGTGCCGATAAGCCATATGGTCTCTTTCTCTTCAGCCTAGAGGACGGGGGGGGGCATGACTTCCAAAAAGAAATTCAAGTTCTGCTTAGTCAAAGCACAGGACCGTTTTCCACTTGGCCTCAGTCCATGTTAAATTACCTTGGGCCCAAAGAAGTTGGTTCTTCTTTGCATGGTAGAGGTGTAACTTACATTTATGGGTGCAGTGGATTTGAGGAGCATTCCTGAGCCCATGTACCAATTTCTACTACAGAATCACCAGGTCTGTATTGAGTGCTGTGCCACGAATAGCCCAAAGATCCCAAAATCCAATCCAACAAAACAGGCATGGTCAAAAAAGTTTCACCACATTCCATGTGGCTAATCTTTTTGTCCTTTTTATTTCCAAAATGTTGGGGGAGGTAAGTACAAATAAGCATTCACCCCAAATCTCCCCCTAACTGACCTTCAAGCTGGGCCCCTTAGCTCATAACAAGGTTACAGATATAGATTTGAGGCAAATTGGAGAGGCTTCAGATGGGGGTTTTTTTGCCTTCTTCTGGATCAACTGGCAGTTAGGTTATAAAAAGTTGAAATTAATGGACGCGTGTCTTTTTTCAACCTTACTTACTATGTAGATAGAAAATTGAGGTAACAGTCACTCTGCGATAGTTCCAGGGGTACCCAGGGCACAAATAAGCCATCACCCCAAATTTCCCCCTAACTGACCTTCAGGCTGGGCCCCCTTAGCTCATAACAAGGTTACAGATATATAGAAACATTGGGGTAACAGTCACCCTGCTACAGTTCCAGGGGTACCCAGGGCACAAATAAGCACTCACCCCAAATCTCACCCTAACTGACCTTCAGGCTGGGCCCCCTTAGCTCATAACAAGGTTACAGATATATAGAATCATTGGGGTAACAGTCACCCTGCTACAGTTCCAGGGGTACCCAGGGCACAAATAAGCACAGTACCCTCTGCTGTAGCTGAAAGTATAAAGTTATATGTGAATAAAATGAAACACAGATATGGGACCTGAGCTCCCTATTGCACAAATTATATTATATAGATACATTGGGGTAACAGGGTACAAATGAACACTGTACCCTCTGCTATATCATAGGAAGCACAAATCCAAAATTACTCAAAATAGTGTCCAGAATAATATACCTTTCTCTCTGAATTCAGTAAATGACCAGTAAATGCTACCTGCTGACTGGTTGCTTTAGATTATTACACATGAAGACCATTGGTGGGATAAATAATAAAGACTGGCTAATATATTTACGGCAGATGTTAAGTGTATGCTATACAATTGCACAACGTGTGGTCCTCACTGTCTAGGAAGCACACACGCTTTAGTGGCGTTCCAGTAGATGACAAACTCACTCTAGAGACTGTTTGACTGTACAGAGCGCTTGTGAAAATATTTTTTTATTAAAAAGAAAAAGTTCCAAAATATTAAATGCAGGGTTAGAGTTGGGAACTTCAGATGTGAGTGAAACGGATGTCCCCCCCAAGAATAGGACACACTGACAAGTTAGCCCAACTATGTGGCTGTTTGGGTAGCGAGATCTTGGCCGTCCATATACTTTGCAGTCCTTTGAGCTCCAACACAAGGAGAATGTGTGAACTGGTGGCCGAGACCTGCACATTATTGGCCAAGGAATCAGACTCATGTTGTTTACAGAGAGAGCTGCTGTATCTGCCTCCAGTGATACTGCCAGTGACTCTCAATGGAAATGTTTTGTTTGCTGATAATAAAGTCAAAGTGGTGAGTCGAATGCAGCAGTGTCAGAGCTTGGCCTGTGGTTGAAGAGAGGAAAAAAAAAAAAATCAAATAAGCCTGAATCTTGTGTCTGCTGATCTCAATTACAACAGATTTGTTCTTGTCTCTCCATTTACCCCTCTTGCTGTTAATCTTGCTAATTTTGTTACATTTGACCCTCTCCTGAATATTCTTTGTTGATACAATCACAATCTATAGGAAGGATGGCTTTGTTTCAATGTCTTTAAAGCAGAACAAAAGGTTAAATCACTGGGGGTGCCAAATTTCAGTGCTAGGCACACCCCAGTGATTATAATTTTTCGCCGTATACCTCCGGGCCGATGCCTCGGTTTGGTAAATATTGCAGTGGCTCTGGGTATTTCTGAAGAAGCTCCTCGTCGCCATCTTCCTTGTGTTTTTTCATATATTTTTTGTTCTGGCCCGAGCAGCAGCATGCACAGTAAAGTAAAAAGCCAAACTTAGACAATGTGCGGGTTGAGAAAAGCTTGACTCAACCCAAACCCGCCTCCTCCCCTCTATATATAGACCTGCACTGCCGATTGGACGGGGCAAAAGGGGCGGAAAAATGAATGCCGGAAGCCCGCAAAGGGTGTATAGTCGACTGCAAAGTTTAAATTCTTACCTCTAATTCAGCTGGCGGATAAGCTGGTTAATTCCTGCCCCTCTGTTCCCCGGATCGCCCACCTCTGAGAGGTATCCCTTCCTATTGACAGCTGCGTGACGAGAAACAGAGAGCCGGAAAGGACACAAGAAACTGTTCACTTCTGAAAAATGTTCCCCTGTTGTGTATAATTCATGGATCACATCCTCCAAACAGATGATGCCAAACTTTCCTGCAAAGAGAACCAGGTTTTTTGATTACTGGGGAAGTCATTTACTTTTTACCCCAATTCCCAACAGGCCTGCACTTTGTGGCCAAATGACAGCTGTGTTGCTGCAATCGATAACAGATTAATCCACCGTCTCCCCTAATGAATGAACCTATATAATTACCCAGTCTCAATTCTATGAGTGTACATTACACAGCCCCTAAACCACCAGTGTGCATTGCCCAGCCCCTACACAACCCTCCTCTATGAGTGTTACTTTACCCAGAGTCTCTCCCAGGGGATGTATTGTCTAAAATTAAAAACCACCTTTGCCTTTGGGAACGGATATAAGCCTTTTTATAATTGCAATCCATGAAAAATGAGTAGGAAGTCTTGATTGCAGACCATCACTCCCATTGCTGCTTGACTGCCTACTCGTTTTTCATTGGTAGGCGGGCGGGAACAGCAGAAGAGATTGGTGGGTCGAACAGCAGAGACAGACACGGGCCGAGAAGGTTTTTGCTCGCAGCTGAAAGTGCAGGTATGTGGGGGATTGCGCTCAACTTTAAACTGAAGCGCAATGAAAACCAGCTGATAGAAAATAATGGATTGCAATTAGAAAAAGACATATCCGTTCCCCAAAGGAAAAGGGGGATTTTAATTTTAGACAATACATCCCCTTTAATTCATATATGAGGCCCAGCCCCTCTTCTACAATGGACAGCGTTACCTAGTTGCTCTTCAATAACATTGTTGTCAGTCAGTGCCACTCGTCGGCCATTCTTTCTGAAATGCCCTCTTTTTAAAACCAGCTCTCTGATGGATTTAAGATTTGGGAACCTGTGTGAGCAATAAAAAAAAGTTTTAAGACTGTACAACACGAACTCTAACACCCTGTATTTCCTTACACGAAGTGCGACACTCACCCCCAAGCAACGTACGGTTCTACGACTCGAATCAAGTTTTCGGTCGATGGGGTCACCTTCACAAAAGCTCCTGCAAAAATCTTCCCCAAGCGAAGTTTCTTTAAGGCGTCCTGGACTGCTTTGCTGACTCCATCGATTCTGTACAGGAAAAAAAGAAAGAGAGGGGTAAAATAAAAGAGGTCTCCAAAGCAATTCTGGGAGGGTCTTACAAGGGTGGTTCATCTTTAAAGGAGAAGGAAAGCTACAGAGGTATTTTATTGCCAATAGATTAGCTGCAATAGTGCAAACTAGAATGCTATATTTATTCTGCAGAATGCTTTACCATACCCGAGTAAAAAGCTCTAGAAGCTCTCTGTTTGTTTAGGATAGCAGCTGCAGTATTAATGTGGTGTGACATCACTTCCTGCCTGAGTCTCTCCCTGCTCTGGGCTCAGATTACAGTAGAGAAGGGAGGGGAAAGAGGAGCAAACTGAGCATGCTCTTGCCCAGGGCAATGAGATTTAAGCTGGAAGGCAGGAAGTCTGATACAGAAGCCCATGTGTACACAATAGAAGGAAAGAAATGCAGTGTTTCTTTTGACAGGGGACTCAGAGCAGCACTACTTTGGGGGGGGTTTACTGGTATATTTAGATGGACCTTTCTGATAAGGCTTATTTAGTTTTTACCTTTCCTTCTCCTTTAAAGGACTAGTAACTAATTTTTTTTAAAAAAAATTGTTTCTTTTTAACGAAAAAAACAAAACTGTGTTGGTGTATTTTTTTTAGTTAAAAAGAAACTGATTTAAAAAAAAAAAATTACTGTTACTGGTCCTTTAAGTTAACTTTTAGCATGTTACAGAATGGCTAATTCTAAGCAACTTTTCAATTGTCCTTCGTTATTTCTTTTTTTTTATCGTTTTTTAATTATTTGCCTTCTTTTTCTGACTCCGCTTTCAAATTGGAGTCATTGACCCCATCTAAAAAACAAATGCTCTGTAAGGCTACACATTTATTGCTACTTTTTATTACTCATCTTCAGATTCAAATCAATGCATGGTTGCTAGGGTAATTCGGACCCTGACAACCAGCTGCTGAATAAAAACAGAAGGCACTTAAAAACAACAAATAATTGAAACGAATTGCAAATTATCACTCTTTAAGTCATTATTCAGGGTCACGTGGGCCACTTTAAAGAGAACAGAAAATTTCTTTCAAGGGTAAGACAACCGAGTTAAATTCTGTAAGAGAATACTTACTTTGTAATGCGCACCACAAATGCCAGCCCGTGTTTATCAATGCCAGGAATTTTCTTCTGATAAATTCTCATCCGCTTCAGACGAACATCGTCCCTTAGTTTCCTGTGGGAGTCTCGCACAAAGGATTCCAATCGTTTGAACTTGATTTGCTTTCCAGGCTGTATCTGTGGAACAGAGAAATGTTTGGTGTGAGCATTTTCAAATATAGAAAGGTGCAGCAAGTCCCCCCCCCCACTGCTTTATCAAGGGAAAAAATGGGGAAAGACTAACCAAGTTGGGATTGGTTACACTGGAGAAGAGGCAGTTAAGGGGGATATGATCACTATATATAAATATATAAGGGGCAGTAATGAAAAAGAGAAAGTGCAGAGAAGAACAACTAAACTGATAAAGGGAATGGAAGGGATCAGTTATGGGGAATAGCTGACCAGGTTGGGATTGGTCACATTGGAGAAGAGGCAGTTAAGGGGGATATGATCACTATATATAAATATATAAGGGGACCATACAAAAACGGATGCTTTATTCACCAGTAGATCATCCCAGCAGACATAAATAAGACAATCAGATTAGAGGAGAAGAGCTTCCAAGTTATGATGGGAAAGGCTTGTTTACAGGAAGAGCTGGGAAGTTGTGGGATTCTCTCCCTAAGTCAGTTGTACTGGCAGATACATTAGATAGGTACAAGGATGGGTTGGATGCAAGTGAAGAAATACAGAATTAGTGAAAATAGCTCTTAGTGCAAGTTGGTCCGGGGACTGGTACAAGTGTATCTTGGAATCAGGAAGATTCCTGCATTGCTCTGGATAAACTAGCAGTTGGGCAGGTTTCAAGTTACTCCACTGCATCCTTCCAGCAATCTTTCTTCATATAGGAGTCAGAGACAAATAATGATTGCCAGTTAATCGACACAAAGGCTGCATGTAGAGAGACAGATTGCTAAGAGTGGGGGGATAGTGAACATTAACTTGATTATTTCACAAGCAGTGCAGGATTTTTATGACATTTATATATTGTGCACAATACATTACATTTTGCGATAGTTCCCCTTTAATACATGTGACTTTTAAAATGTCATCTGTCACTATTGGAACCAAATATTATGAGATGTCTGTGTATAGAGAAACCCAGCCCACACATTCAAATTTGCTGGCCGAGTTTGGATCTAATGGATGAAAAGAAATTAAGTGACCAACAAGCCCATCAGTAAATGAGTAGCAACCAAGTGTTACCTTTCGCTTCTCCTCTAAAGCTCTCTTGGCCTCCGCTGCTTTCAGACCCAGATACTTCTTCCTTTTCTTTAACAAGTTCTCTGGCACGCGCAGAAGTTTTCGGGGCCTAAAGTAAAAAACAAAGGAAATGAAGGGGGCGGCTTGTCGCTTCCTCCTGGGGCATTTTGGGCTCTTACACGCAAGTGTTTGGCCACGTGTTCCTCTGCTTTCCGATGCCCGTACTCACTGCAGCAACTGGAAGCATCACATGAATGAAACAAGACAACACAGGGAAATGGATAACCAAATGTTTCTGTGTAAGTGCCCCAAGTGTTGTTATACTTCAACTTTTAGTGAGCAAACACACAGACACACAACCCAATAAAGGCATTAAGTTTGCAGGTTATCCCTCTATGGGTTTGGTCTGGATAGTTGGGTTTCCGCCCACATGTTATAGCTTTGTATAAATGAGTGTTTACGCGGCTCTCCCAACTAACCAGGGGGCAGTAAGACACCGATATTTATTTGGGTGATGTCAGCCAACTCTTCGCTCCCTGTTGGTGGTGTATATTATACAGAATGTCAGCAATTAACTCAGTCCCGTACATTATAGAAAGTATGAGGTAGCGGGTCTCCAAGTTAGTAAAGTAATAACTCGCCACATTTGGGAAGTGGCCCCGAGCCCTCAGCATAGGGAGCAGACAACCAAAACTACTTTAAAGCAGGCTCTCAAAAAGGCGACTTCCACCGGGCAAAGGTTTTCAAAGTGAAAAGTCATTTATTGTATCCTTACTCGTTAACAAACAATTAATCATATGCCTATTAGTGTTTAACACAAAACGCATGAGGATATGGATACAATAAATTACTTTTCACTTTGAAAACCTTTGCCCGGTGGAAGTCTGCCTTTTTGAGAGCCTGCTTTAAAGAAGTTTCAATTATACCAAAGGCTGCCATTATAATAAGAGTTACTTTATAAGGTTTTGTTGTTCTTTAATCTTCACCTGCTGCTGATTCATGAGCTTCTCACTAAAGGCCATTAACATAATATCCAACATAACCTCCTGCACAGCCACATACTACTCTACCTTCAGTCACACTTATCCCCCCCTCTATGGATTGTAAGCTCTTCCGGGCATTTACTCCCCCACATTATCTACGGTCTTGGTATTGTCCGGCAATTACTATGTGCCACGTGATACACGTGTTTAATAATATGTGTAAGGAGAGACATTAGTTGGGAGGGAATGGGCCCAGTGTTTGTGTCAGGGATATGAGGCGAGTATAGAGGAACAGGAGGAGCCCGGTTGTGTGTATATATTAAGATCGAGGCGAGTGTAGAGGAGTCGATGAGTCTAGTGGCGAAACCAGAATTGGGATAAGTATAGGGGCGATTAAGACGATGCCATGCGTTAGAGGGGAGTGGAATACTTTAGGAATGGGGTTAGGACGAGCCCTGTGTGTTTATATTGGGGGAGATTAAAAGGCGAGTGAGCACAGGGTTGGATAATTCACTGCACATAACAATACAACCCACGTGATACTGCCGACACCTCCACACATCACCCCCGAACCTCTATCCCTCTGCCCGTTCCTTCACGCCATCGGATGGACCCAGATTTCCCTCGCCCCCCGTCCAACACTCACTCGGTAGCCTCCATGTCGCTCCTTCCGATAAACTGGCCAAATAGGAAGTTCCTTCTGCGTAACTTCCGCTCTGTTGCCGTTAAACCGCCATGTTGCGGTTGGCACCAGTAAGCGGCCGTTTACATGGTACCACCCACTAGCGGACGCTGCAGGTTTCCTATTGGCTGGTTCGGTATCCAAAGATTAACTTTCGGCAGCAGCTTTTTCAGTTTTCTCTTTTGTTTTATTTAAGAAATACCGCTTTTTCTTGCGGTTGTGCCAGTATATGATATTCCCTCAGGCTTTCATCAGTGGGCAGGTGTTTCCCCTACCTGTAGTTACGACAAGCCCCTCCCCCTCCACAAATAAAGAGCGAGAGACACAAGGGGGTTTATTTATTTATTTATTTATTTATTAAGTGTGAAGTTAGCGATCACCACAGTCGCTAGAGTGAAATTCCTCCACTCTCCATTCATTTCATTGGGATTCATTGGGATTTTGAAAAGCGTATTATTTATCAAAGGATAAACTTTCACCCAGAGATAAATTCTCTTTTATAGGAGACAAACAGGATAAATGAAAAACCCCTAATTTTGTAGGCAATTATAAGTAATATATGGTGTTGCTTTTACATGGAGCTAAAAATTTATATTATCTTTAAAAATCGCCCCTTTATTGGAGCTCCCTATAGATGTTCACTGGTCCATGTCTGGGTTCCAAATGAGGGGTGGGCGTGTCCTAACGGTCCCTGCCAGATGTACAGTTGGAGGGAGAGCCAATCACAGCCCTGCAGTCACACAAGCACAGACAGGCTTCAGGTCCTGCTAGCTGCTGATTGGTTCCTGTCCTACAGTGCAGTGATCTGAGAGACGCCGGCTCCCCTGCACAGCCTGGGAATTCAGGGAGCAGGAAGTGGAAGAGAAGGGAGGGATTATTAGGGTTTTTGCAGAAATATATAATAAATCAGATTGAAACACTACTTTTTTAAAGCACAATTCTTCTATCTATCCAAATGAGTATAATGCACTGGTACGTTCTTATTTTTTACACAAAATGTCTCCTTTAAAATATCTAACTCCACTTCTTTGATAACAATACCTCAAGGACTAAGTAGCAATGGCAGAAAACAGGGCAGGCAGTGATCAAGCGCCAACATATTCCGTAGCGCTGCGCAGTGCAATGGCATTGTCATCAACTATACAAAATACATACTGTACAAATACTGACTGGGAGGGGGGGGTTTCCAAAAAGAAGGACACGACCACTTCTTATAGAGAGAAAGAGATATATACGGGGGCGATCCCGACCCCTCTGCCACTAGGGTTGCCATTTACTAAAAAAAATTACCGGCCGGTGGGGGGCAGGCACAAAAAGGGGCAGGCCATGATGCAAAAGGGGGTGGGGCTACATAGCGTGCCACGAAAGGGCGGAGCAACATCATCCCGATGTCAAGAACACTGAAAAAAAGGTAAATTCTGCGCGAATTGGGGCTTTTTTTAAAGCGTATTATAAATTACCGGCATTGCATTGCCGGTAAATTTGTAATACCGGCCCTGGCCTTGGCAGGTGTTTTACCGGCTAGGTCGGTAAAATACCGGCCGGATGGCAACCCTATCTGCCACCCTGATGTAGGGTTGCCAGGTTTACATTTACAAAACCAGCCAAAGACTCAAAAAGTAGCCAGAAGCCATTTTAAAAGTAGCCTAAAAATATCCCAATTTGCCCAAATTCAGGGTCGGACTGGCCTACCAGGGTACCGGCTAACACCCTGGTGGGCCTGGCTTTGGTGGGCCCCCAGGGCTCTCTATCTATATTAGTACAACTAAGCAATGATTAGGCAGCTAACCCACCAGCACCCACATCGCTCGAGTAGTGTAGGAACCTGCAACAGGGCAGTATCCGCCCAGCCTGACTGTATTCATTGAAGGAGCAGTGAGGTGCTGGTGTAGATGTGAGACGCGTCACCTTGATGCTGATGGTTGGCCTGCCTGCGTGTGCACATAATGCTCCCCAACTGCGTCTTCCCAGCACATCCACATCAGTAGGAGGTGTGGCTGAGCTGCTCTCTGCAGGGCCGGATTTACATAGCAGGCACCCCTAGGCCCGTTGTCTCCTGTGCATCCCCAGTGTTTCTGAACCAATGTCGGTGTAGGAGTGGTTGGGCAGCATGCCGCCCCCTAAAATCCTGCCACCCTAGGCCCTGGCGGCCTCTGCACAAATCCGGGCCTGACTCTCTGTTAAGCCGGAGGCAGCAGGCATGATCACCAGGGCCCAGCCATACTTGCTTCTCCCTCCCTCTTTTATCCACTGCACCCCCGGAAAAACGTACTATCGCGAGCATGCGGAGGGGGTGCAGGAGGTATCGTGGCACAGAATAGTTTGCGGCTGGGTGCCCGGGGAAGGGTGTAGGGAGCCCCTGAGGCTGCAACTTCCAAATGTAGCCCAAATCCGTGCGTTGGCCAGTTTGGACTTTTAAAACTACCACTATGTTTTTAAAACAGCCCAATTCGGCTATAAACCCACCAACCAGCCAACCCTGCCCTGAAGCTACTGCAGACAGCTTAGTTGTGTTCTCTGCATTAGAAGACTAACACTTACAGTTTGAAGATTCCGCTCTTAAAGTTACCAGGAGTGGCTTTTTGCAGCCCCTGGTAACTCATGGGCCCTGTGGCACACCACCCCTGTATATATATATATATATATATATATATATATATATATATATATATATATATATATATATATATATATATATAGATAAAGAACTAGCTAGAGAATGAATACAGAGCTGTCTACAGCACTTTCCTGTTTTTTGGGGAATACCCATATCCATCACTTCCCCCAGCCCCCGGGCATTTAAAAGCATTCCCCTGGTTTTTGCTATGCCCCCATATATAATGCTCACTGTTCATGCACAATGAGCTTTCAGTTCTGCCAAAAGTCCTTTGCGTTTGCAGCGTTCGGTGACATTGCAGCACATGTGCAGTAACATCCCTGGGAATCGCCGACGATCATCCATGCCAATCTTCCGTCCTGCAACTTACCATTCAGATTAATATAAAGTAGTAAAGAGAACAAATCACACAATGTTCTGCACATGAATTGACAGTCAGCAATGGTACGAATGTTATGTCTAACAAATAATCCCATGGGCCATTGATATCATCAGATACATTCTTGAAAAACAAGAATGTGCCAGTGTATTAAACTCTTAAAATATAAACAGGGAGTGCTGAAAAAAGTAGCGTTTCAGGTTGATTTACTAAAAATGTTTATTAAATCCATTGCACTTGTATTCTCTGGGTACATCCTGTGGTTGAGAGGCTGGTACATTCTATTGCATGTGCTCTATGTGTGCCCAGAAGTGCAACCACCAATGTGTGCTTTATTGTTGCCTATTTAAAAATTCAAACCTGTCTCTCAGTACCCAATGCCCAGTACCCACATTCGATATGCCTGTGTACAGCATATGAAAATATGAGAATCCGCGTGAATGTTTTAAGTACTAAAGTGTTTTTGGTTTAATAGATATAAATCCAATAATGTGTCATGTATTTAAAAAACAAATAGTGTTATTGGTTGCTGCCAGGTAATTATTTCAGTTCATATAAAAAAAAATCATTGCTTTCTTTGAGAATAACTTCGGTATCTATTTGCCGGGAAAGTTTTGCTTCTTGCATTAGAGGAAGCAGGTGGCTCCCCAGCTCTTTGCGGGGTAACGGCAGTACTGGCAGAGGAAGGGGGAGTAACAAAGACACAAACTTATTACTGATGTAGCAGCTGAGGGGAAACATCTTTCTGCAGTGGACACAGACGCCTCTCATGTTGTTCTACAAAAATGACCAATTTATCTCAAACCCTGCTGCTGATAGCAACCCTTTCACATACAAGTAAGTAAGTAGTACGGCAGTAATGTAGCTCAGCAGGACCACTGAGTTCTGTAGACATGATTTTTTTCCCATGTTTTTTCCCTACCTCCTCTGGATTTCCCCCATGACTATCACATGAAACCGAAAAATAAAACTGAACTGTATAAATCAATAGGAGAGGTCCAGGGATCAATTTGGTAAAGTTTGTCGCCTTCCCGACCTTCAAATTTTTTTTCAGAGAAAAAACTCAAATCAAGTTTTTAAAATTCGAACCGAGTCTTTAAAATATGAATTGAGTTTTTATAATTCGCATCAAATTTGAATCAAGTTTTTATCAAATTCGATTTGAGTTTTTGGGTCGTTTAAATTCGTTCAAGTTTAAAAAATTCGATTCTAAAAATACTTTTCTTGAATTTCAAATTGATGGGAGTTTAGTGGAGTTTAAAAAAAACTCACATGAATTTGAAATTCGGCCCTTCATAAATGTGCCTCTAGTATGTGTCCATTGGGTAAGAAACGTAGACTCCTTTGGGGCAGGGACTGTTGTATTAGTAATAAGTTCTGTGCAATGTATTGGTGCTGTATAAAAAACAATGATAAGAAACTATACTCCAATATCTTAAACAGATCTTTGGATCTTCTTCATCTCTAGGCTATGGGGCGTCTATCATCCCAACTGCCAAGCCATCAATCTGGAGTGTGAGGAGCAAAGGTCAGACCCAGCTTCTTTGCCTGGTTCCAGAGACATATGGAGATGAGATAAGCATCTGGTTTTCAAATGGCAATGGCACTGAATTGGGGACCTATTATTCACCAGGAATCGCTGATCACCTATCAATCATAGCGATAACAAAACTCCATAAAAATGTGCCCTCAAGTAACAATGCTGTCAGTTTCTCCTCCGGCACCCACATTGTTGCTTCTCGATCCAAAAGGAATGTGTCCAGTGTGACTGATTGGTCCAAAAGCAGCTTCATTGATCCTCCTGCTCATGAAGAGCATCAGAGTCCTCTGCCTCTGCCACCCCAGTATGAGAACCTTGGAGCCTATGCCATTCTATCTCTTCCCACAGAGGAGCTTAAAGACTGGGGCTCTATAACATGTCTTGTTGCAGATGCTGGCACAAGGAATGTGTGGCACCAAAAGAGCTTTGAAATCCAAGGTAACAAATCTCTAGGACTGTATTATTATAATATCTCAAACTGTCGCTAGAATTCTGCAGGATAGAGACACGTTCCAGTTTATATGGAAACTGTCATGAAATACAAATGTTAGTTATCGCAATCATCAGGGGAATGAAAGCAATTTCCCTGGTTCTTAAAACATGAGTTCATCCAGCCCAACTTTTTGTATGAGCAATGTAGATTCATCACTCACATAAGAACAGATTTGGTGAGAGTACAGGGCAGCAAAAGCCAATTGCTAAGAGTAGATGATTATCACCCTAATGCATTTTTCTGATTATTTTTTATGTTACAATATAGGCTCAAGGCACACCAGTAATTTTCTCTTTAGTCAGAGTAACAACAGTTACTGCCCATGCAACTTTGGAGAGGTTCATTTTGGCCCAAAATCATGCATGCCATAATTCACGTCAGTGGCAGGTAGCACAGGTGTGCACAAAAATTTGCCAAACACCCTTGCCTTAATATAGGTAGGAATTTATCTTTAAACAATCCAGGATTGGGTTATTATCCCCCTAATGACATGGAGTTAGATGATATCTCTCTATATGTATAATAGAGGGTCTGAATAGAAATATCAGTAATAAAAATTAGCAATAACAATGTTTAGGGGGTCAGTGACCCCATTTGAAAGCTGGAAAGAAAAAAAAGAAGCAAATAATTAAAAAACTATACAAAATACAATAAATAGTGAAGACCAATTGAAAAGTTGCTAACAATTGGCCATTGTATAACATACTAAAAGTCAGCTTAAAGGTGAACCACCCCTTTAAGAAGAAATGTCCCCAAACTGCTTAGCATTATTTTTACTTTTATTATAAAAAATTGTTTTCTGGTGAAGTACCATACCTACCATATGAGACCTGGTGCAACCATATCAACAATGTCCCTGCAGTAACTCTGTTCCCTTGCACTGCATACAGGAGAAGTGGAAGGGAAGTCGTGCCATGAAGAGAGACATTCTGAGGAACTGGGTTAGTTTGTCTCTTCCATTCTCTTTTCACACAAATAGGATGGTTTAAAGGCAACACTTTATAATATAAAATGGGAAACACCACTTTCAATACAAATTAAAGGAACAGTTCACATGTAAAAGTAACTGATAGCATCTTATAGAGTGTTCCATTCTTGTAACTCTTAAAAGACCAGTAACATCAAATTATTTTTATAACAAAAATTGTTAGCATACATTGAAAAAAAAACCACCAAGACAAATTAAACTTTAAAAATGGCAAAGTCTTTATTAAAGGAGAAACAAACCTGTAACATATAAAACCCCTACCCCCTACCCTTTGTAGACCCCCTCCCTCCTCACCCCCCAGCCTAGATGATCCCCGGGGCAAATGCCCGTAACTTTTTACTTATCCCTCAGTGCAGATTCTGTCCCCCACAGTTCACGGCAGCCATCTTATTTTCTTGGTTAAACATCGAAGCAGACTTTCGTTTTTGTCGCATGTGCAGTTGGAGTAATTTCTCCGGTCCCGAACAACTGCGCATGCACCGAAATTTTCGAAAACAAATTTCTGCTTCCAAAAATTAACGAAATTTTAATCGAATTCGATTTGAGCTTTCAGGTCTGTTTAATTCATCCGAGTTTTAAAAATTAAATTTTATTAATAAATTTCGATTTTCTGAATTAAAGGTCAAGAAAACACAAATTAATTGGGGGAGGGGGGTGCCATATATTATGCAGCCCCAACACCTAGGAATTAGTTTTTCCCCCTGGTCTGGTTCTACTTTTTTTGTGGGAAAAAAGTGTAGACTTTGATTGCACATGTGCAGTAAAGTCAAATTTTATTGAAAATTCAAAAATATCAAATACTGTACATCTATATAGTTATTGTTTCCAATGTCAGATATCAAAGCCAACTATTTCTAAACAGCACTTCTATCCAAGGACAGAAAATTCCTCCACATTTTTTTAAGGTCAGAATTTCCTATACAGTGTGTCCTATATTGTGTCTTTCCACAACACCAGACTTCCTTTCTACTATGGCTAATTCTATACATTGCTTTCTACCAGGGCCAGACATTCCAATACAGCTTGCCCTATATATATCGTTATATTGTGCCCACTAATAAGGCCAGATATTCCTGCTTTTTGTTGTTTAACTGATCTAACCACAAAGGTATAGGCTTTCTAAAATATATGTAAACTTAAAGGCCCATGACTTGGACCAATTACAAAGCTGTCTTTATGTTGTTTCCTAGGCAACCAACACAGATTTACCTGTGTGTCTGTACTGACCTTGCGACTGATTGTCTGGAAGCTCCTGACTTTTGATTTACTTATGACGAGTGTTGCCATTCTGGAAGAAGGAGGACTGGAGAGGCAGAGATCCTATTCTTAGATGGCTGCAGATGTTATGATTAAGGATAAACAGACATGAATGGAATTTATTGTGAAAATTAAAAACAAATTCAAACGTATTTCTAAAATAAATGTTATTGTACAATCACATTTCTGAGAAATGATCACCAACCTGTGGAGCCCTCAGGTTGTCATTTAGGCACAGGCACCCAAACTGTGCGTTCACTCCACTTACCCATCTCAGGGACTAACACACAGGCATCTATGGTGTGGGGACATCCACTAACACTGCTTGTGGAACTCTTAAAACCTGCTTAAATACCCTTTCAAGGGCCACCATTTGGTCAAAGGTTCACATCAGCTTCACAAAAGGGTAGCTATAAAAAAAAAAGCACTTTTGTATTAGCCACACTATTTAGGAAACCCCTTGTCTTAAGGAACCTCTTACACCCCTGTTTTGGATCAAGGAATATTAAAAGGATTTGTTCTCCTTTATCAAAGGTCAAAGTGAAAATTCAAATTAAAAAAATGTCGATTTCAAGCTAATTTTTGTGTATTTCGACTAGGAATAGTCCAAATTTTATTCGAATTTGAAAAATCAAAATTGATGATGTACTTTCTCTTTAAAAATTCGACTTCGACCATCTAAAACCTGCTGAATTGCTGTTTTAGCCTATGGGGGACCGCCTAGAACCTATTTGGAGTCAATTGGTGGACTTAGAAAAATCAAATCATTTGATCGAATGCTCTGTTACTTTGATTCGTATGATTCGAATTTGATCGAAAACTCACCTATTCATCCAAGAAAAAAAACGTAGATTTTTTTAATAATTTTATATTAGTCTTTCTTAATTTGAATTTCGAAGTTATGGGAGTTCAAGAAAACTTCCATTACTTCGAAATTTGACCCTTGATAAATCTGCCCCTTAGTATGATGTAGAGCAGGGGTCCCTAACCTTTTTTACCCGTGAGCCACATTAAAAAATAAAAAGAGTTGGGGAGCAACACAGGCATGCAAAAACTTCCTGGGGTGCCAAATAAGGGTTGTGATTGGCTATTTGGTGGCCCCTATGTGGACTGGCAGCCTACAGGAGGCTCTATTTGTCAGTACACCTGGTTTTTATACAACCAATACAACCAATACCTCCAAGCCTGGAATTCAAAATAAGCACCTGCTTTGAGGCCACTGGGAGCAACATCCAAGGGGTTGGAGAGCAACATGTTGCTCCTGAGCCACTGCATCTGGATCACTGATGTCGTGATATTCTGACATTTTGTAATTGGTTTTCATTTTTTATTTGTAGTTTCGTTTTTGAGTTATTTAGCTTTTATTCAGCAGCTCTCCAGTTTGCAATTAAAACAATCTGGTTGCTAGGGTCCAAATTACCCCAGCAACCTTGCATTGATTTTAATAAGGGACTGGAATATTAATAGGAGAGGACCTGAATAAAAAGATGAGTAATAAAAAGTAGCAATAACAATAAATGAGTAGCCTTACAGAGCATTTGTTTTTAGATGGGGTACCCCCGACTTGAAAGAATTATTTAAAAACTTTAATTCAGAATTCAAATCAGTTGTAGTACACTGGAGCTCAGTATTGCTCTATCTACCCTGTCACAACATATCACTGGACTTGTGTTTTATACTGGCGCTAGAGTGTCACCACTGGAGGAGGACTGACTATAAAGCAGGTGAAGTGGTTAAGGAAGAGTATAAAGGAGGACAGTGCTGTGAATATTTACAATATTTAGATACAGGGGGGTATGACAGCTGTTAGGGGAGGGCATGGAGGTATAGACACGTAACTGAGGGCTGACAGAGGGGAGGGAGAGACACAGATACATTTCGATGATTGGCTTCCGGATTATAACGCTCTCCTCTAGAATCACGTACAACGGTCACATGACCGTGATGTCATTAAGGTCCCTGCAGAGAAGAGAAATTAGCCTTTGCCAAAGCGGAAGTCACTGTGGAAGGTAAAAAGCTCCATCTCTTCTCCTCTCGTGTTCCCAACCTGCCCCCTGGAGTCGCACTATCATCTACCTCCCTTCCTTACCATCTACCTTTGTCGAGCCCGCCCGCCCTGTGCCTCTTCTGCCTTCTACCCCTCTATAGCGTTTTGTTACGGGAGTCAACCTGTCAGACGCCAGCACCCCCTCCCCCAGTGCAAATATTTTAATTACCCATCTGTCTGTAGCCCCTACCAGCATATATTAGTACCACTTATATATATTCTGCCCTCCTCCATCTTACTACTCCAGCTATGAGCCCATCTAGCCTTAGTAACACTCTAACCCCCACTAACATTCTGTCTTCTTCCTCACTGACACATTAGTAGCACTGGCCTCATCTACTCCCAGTTACTCACTTGCACTCTGCAATCAGACATTGTATGGAAGGAATATCATTGGCCTCTCTCCTGTTACTGGGACTGGATTGGGTGTTTTTAATTCATTTGCCTGTAGGTTTCTGTCAAGTAACTGTAATTTCACTTCCCCAGACAGAATGTGGTTCCTCTTCCTCCTGTTGCCACTTTGGGCCGGATGTGCTGAGCCAGGTGACAGTGAGTGGGTGCATCTGCCTAGCAAGTGTGAAGGTACGTGTGCCATTATATTGTGTCTATACATTGACATAAGGGGTTTATACATGTGCAGATATTACAGGTATATATTTGTGTGTGTTTGTGTATAAAATATATGGATGTTACAGTATAGCTGTGGATAATATAGAGGGGGCTGATAATAATAGAGGTGGGGCTGAGGATATCTATAGCTGGGGATATTGATGTTAAGCAAAGGATTCTATATATGGGGATAATATAGAGGGGGGGAGGATATTACAACGAGTGGGCTTTATAGCTGGGGATATTGATGTTAAGCAAAGGATTCTAAATATGGGGATAATATAGAGGGGGGGGAGGATATTGCAGCGAGTGGGCTCTATAGGTGGGGATATTGATATTAAGCAAAGGATTCTATATATGGGGATAATATCGAGGGGGTAGGATATTGCAGCGAGTGGGCTCTATAGCTTGGGATATTGATGTTGTGGAAGGGATTTTATATATGGGGATAATATGTGGGCTATAGCTGGGGATGTTAATGTTGTCTTTCAAAGACACAGTTATGCTCAGAAGTTTACATAGGCCTGATAGAATCTGGAAGATGTGGAACATGAAGGAAAACCTGAGCGATCAGACAAAACCCATTTCTTTTCTGTTTGATGTACCTAAATTAAGCATTTAGGCATCACAGAGCACTGCAATCCTAAAACAAAAAAAACAAAGAAAATGTTCCGTTCTAAAATTTGCTTACCCGTACTTTTTGAAAGGATTTCAAATTCATTTCATATTATTTGTTTTTAATTATTTAGCTTTTTGTTCTTAAGCTCCCCATTTTGAAATTTTGTCAGCTTCCGGGTTGCTAGGGTCCAAACCAGGCAGTGGTTTGAATGAGAGACTGGGATATGAATAGCAAATGGCTGAATAGAGAGGTACATGATAAAAAGTAACAATAAAATTGTAGCCTCGCCGAGCAATAGGTTTTTGGCTGCCGGGGTCAGTGACCCACCTTTGAAATCTGGGAAGAGACAAGTAAATAATTTTTAAAAACTATAAACAATTTAGATCAATTGAGAGGTTACTAATAACTAACCATTCTTGAACATACTAAAAAAATGACTTAAATGGCTGCTTGCAGTCTTTTGTGTTAATCATGAAGGAAACCCTTTATTTTCTCATGCGTAAAGCTGTCCGTTCTTCTGAGCAAATTGCCTCCAGCTCCTGTCTTTGCTTGACTGCCATGAACTACATGTTTGAGATCTCACCATTCTCTGTGTAGAGCAATGTTCCTTATCTAACACAAGTCTTTCTACTATATGTTTCATTTCATCCCTAACCAATACTTCCTGGTTGTGTCTGTGTGAGGCCTGATGGTGCTGTCCTTTGTCTCCTGCAGTGTGTAAGTACGTGGCTTTGGAGCTGAAGTCTTCCTTCGATGAGACCTCGCGCACCCGAGAGCTGATTGATACTCGCTATGGTTTTTTGGAAGATGATAAGAAGAAAAAGAAGATTAAATATACCACTTCGTAAGTATAACAAATTATTTGGCATGTGGGTACCCCATCTGTAATTGCCTGCTGTTTCTGGGAATGTATATTTTTTGCTCTAAACAGAGCAAAATAAAAATAAGTCACATTCTACTTGTATATGTCTATACAAATGGACTAAAAATGAGGAGAGACGGGGGTTTTTTTATGCAAAACAGAAGGAATTCTGAGAAGAAAGCCTTGGATTCCTTCTAAAGTTTCCATTTACATGCTGAGCCTCATCCACTGGGATTTATTCATAGCCAAGGCAGTATGCTGATTGGGTTCCCAGTTGCAGACAGATTCACCCTTATTGGGGCTCATCAGTGCAGGGTTTCTCCCCAATCAACACATGTAGAGCCAGGGAAGTGGATCCATAATTTTGGCTGAAAAGAGACATTCCACTTTAGTATGCAAAAGCAGAAGTCATTCTGGGAAGTATTGCTCATAAAATTTGCATTTAGTGCACTGGCTGTGCTTTAAAATCAAGTGGGTGAGGCTTTGTCTCAAGTATATGCATTTCCAAATTAATGTGGCATCTTTGCAGTGGGATTTTTGATGGCAGATGATATTCATTTCTAATAAATGTACTTTGGATTGAAACATACGCAACTTCTTGAACCTTAAGGTAGGCATATCACCGATGGAGAAAGACTTACCTTGGGGTACTTACAGACATTTAACTGTTGACATAAATTTAGCTGAAGCAACAGTCCACCAAATACAGTCCTATATTTATAAGGGGAAGCTTTATTCATCAGTAGATCCTCCCAGCAGAGGGGGGCAATCACTTTAGAGGAAAGGAGATTTCATGTTAAGGAGAGAAAAGGGTTGTTACGAAAGGGAGTTGGGAAATTGTGGAACTTTCTTCCTGAAGCAGCTGTACTGGCAGATACATTAGATAGGTATCAGGAAGGTTCAGATACCTTGGAATAGTAGGTTAGTAAAATTAACTCTGGTCTGATTGCCCATTATGGAGTCAGGAAGGATTTTTTTTACCACACTGAGGCAAATTGAAGGGACTTCAGATATGAGGCAGGTTTCACTTGGAAAAAAGGCTGAACTTACTGTTTTCAACCTAACCTACTATTGCATACCTTCAATAGTTTTCTGTATCCTCATAAATGAATGTGCACTAGGGCCAGAACTAGGGGAAGGCAGAAGAGACACGTGCCTAGGGCGCAACAGTTGGGGGGGCAGGTGCTAGGCATGTACCTCTTCTTTCACCCACCCCTAGTCCAGACCTTGCGTCCACCACCGCTCTTTATTTATTTTTTTTATGGTCTTGTCCAATTTTCAGCCTGTCTGCAGATGCGTGCTCATTCACATACGACCATTTGTGCTTGCACAGGGATAGAGGGGGGCAATGTGCCTGGCCTTACTTCACCTAACTTGGGTGCCCTAGGCAACCACCACTGATGGGTACCTTGGCCCACCACTGATGGGTACCATATCCTAGGGCTTACTCGGGTCCAAACTGATATTCAACATCGCCTCTGGCATTTCAAGTACATATAATAATATATATAATATAATATCCACCTGTTGCCTCTATCAATAGAGCAAGTGAAAATAGAGACTGTTTTGTCCAGTGAATTCCATGACTGGCTGCATTGAGGGAAAGGATAACAATTCTATTGAGTGTAGAAGAAATGTGCACAATCTAACGTGTTATCCTGCAATAAGTGCTTGGTGTGACTGCCATTCGCTGACTGTCATTGACTTTGTCCTTTTCATAGGGATATCCGCCTGATTGAAGTCACAGAGGGCCTTTGTTCACGACTTCTGGAATACAATCTACACAAGGAGCGTACTGGCAGCAACCGCTTTGCCAAGGTATATGTATTGTCCTTGTCCTGGTCAGGTGACTGTCTCGTGGTACATCCCCACACCATTCCTACAGTAGTATCTACAAGGCCAAGTGTACATCTGCCACACCATTGTTACATTTGTATTTGTAAATGCAGCTCAGGTGATGTTTTTCCTCTTCCTGATTTCAGGGGATGTCAGAGACATTTCAAACTCTGCACCATTTGGTCCATAAAGGGGTGAAGGTTGTGATGGATATTCCTTATGAGCTCTGGAATGAGACCTCTGCTGAAGTGGCAGATATGAAGAAGCAGGTATTGGCTTCAGAGTTAAAGGCAGATAGCTAATGTAGTAGAGGGAGTGGGAAATGGGCCCTTGGTGGGGGGGGAGTGGGAAATGGGCCCTTGGTGGGAGGGAGTGGGAAATGGGCCCTTGGTGGGTGAGAGGAGAGTGGGAAATGGGCCCTTGGTGGGAGGGAGTGGGAAATGGGCCCTTGGTGGGTGAGAGGAGAGTGGGAAATGGGCCCTTGGTGTGGGGGAGGAGTGGGATATGGTCCCTTGGCGAGGGGGGTGGGTGGGAAATGTGCCCTTGGTGGGGGGGAAATGGGCCCTTGGCGAGGGGTGAGTGGGAAATGGGTATTTGGTGGAATTAGAAAATGTGCCTTTTTAGCTGTTTCTTATAACCTGAATTCTCCTCTGATCTCTCTCTTCATTTCTTGAACAGTGTGATGTAATGATGGAGAACTATGAAGAAGTCATTGAGGATTGGTATAGGAATCACCAGGATGAGGACCTTTCAGAATTTCTCTGTGCGAGGCATGTGCTAAAAGGCCAGGACCAGAGTGAGTAATAGTGACTGACAGTTGTGCATCTCTCCCGACTCATGTCTGTTGGGTTATGTGATTAGTTGGTTTGTGAGAGAAGCTGAAGGGCAGTTATTGCACTGGGGTTAGGGTTGTTCTAGATCAGCACTTGTTTGTTTCCCACTGATGATTTGTATTTTACCTGGTGGGGACATGTTATCACACAAGGTAAGTCTTGGTGTAGCGAGTAAATAGGAGAAGCATCAAATTAATATAATTGAATATCAAGTACAGAGCTTGGACAATACATCCAACTGCATCCACAGTGATAATGAATGGATGTGGGTCTAGTACTGACCCCTGTTGCAGGTTATTTCAGCAATAGATCTCCATGATGTACCATTATGTACCTTGCAGCAGGGGTTAGAAATACGAGACTGAGAACAAGTGACAGCCTTGTGACTGCCATGTATTTCATAGAGAGGGAAACCCTAATCCACTGCTTCACATTGATTTTCTACGGGGATATTTGATATTTCAAGGCATCTGGAGTATAATGTGATTCCACGTTCCAGTGCCATTATCTTTAGGTTGCTTGCTGAAATGGGTGGGCTTGCTCTTCTATTTCTCATTTACATTGGTGTCCGCAGGTTGCCTGAGTGAGCAGGGGGATAGTAGAAAAGGTGACACAGGACCTTCTACCGGGACAAAAAAGCAGAAGAAACAAGGAGAGAAGAAAAATAAAAGCAAGAAACAGAATTCTGGCTCTAAGGAAGAGAAAAAACAGATGGATCAGCCAATGGCAGCTAAAGAGGAGCTATAGGACCAGGGCTATTCCCTTCTTATTCCAGATTTGTACCAGAGTAACGGTTCAGCTTCATCATGTTCTCTGGTAATGAGAGGGCAGCTCAGACTTGGTACATTTGTATCTGGAGAACAATGGCCTTTCACTCTTAAAGGACTGGTTTGGCAGCACAAAAACATCATTTGGTTGGACTGTTACTGAATACTGTTACACAGAGTGTATATTGGAGAGGTGGGAATCCACCCACAGCTTGTAATGGTGCCTCCCTAACCCACTCCACACAGATTTTAACTGTCTTGTCTTTTTCTCTATAGTTGTGGCCTCTACTACCCACCGCTTGTCATCCTCCCTCATGTCTCTGCCCTCTGTGCACAAGTCAGGTCTGGGCCTACAGCTCTCTCCCAGTCATTCCCTATCCCTGTCTCTTGTTTGCTTCCACTTTCATCTAAAACCAGTGACTGGCAATCTTCTGTGTTAGAGATGTTTCAAAACTGCATCTCCAAATATTCCTCCAGCATTTTAAATGCTCTTGCAGTAGTGTGACCTGCAGTTCTATTGCATCTTTGCTGTATAGTGTTGCCTACACTAAAATCATAGTAAAATCATAGTATCCTTTCTGTTTTCCTGCACTTCCTAATTGCTCCTTCCTGCACAGGCACCCAGCTATATCTTCTCCTAACCCTAATATTCTCTAACCCTAATATTCTCTAACCCTAATATTTTCTGCTCTGCTACCTACTTCTCTTTCGTTGTTTTTTAGTCTCTCTCGCTATCTTTCTTTCTTTCTTTCTCTATCTCTCTCTCACTCTCTTGCCGCTATCTCTCCCGTTATCTCTCTTTCTATCTCTCGATATCTCTCTCTCGCTATGTCTATATCACTATCTCTCTCGCTATCGATCTATTTCTCTATCTGTCTCTCTCTAGTTATCTCTTTCTTTCTCTCTCTCTCTCACTCTCTTGCCGCTATCTCTCCCGTTATCTCTCTCTCTCTCTTGCTATCTCTCTCGCTAACGCTCTCTTGCTATCTCTCTCTTGCTATATCAAAATCTCTCTCTCTATTGATCTATTTCTCTCTTTCTTTCTCTCACTCTCTTGCCGCTATCTCTCTCTCGCTATCTCTCTCTCGCTATCTCTCTCTCGCTATCTCTCTCTCGCTATCTCTCTCTCGCTATCTTTCTCTCGCTATGTCTATATCGCTATCTCTCTCTCGATATCTTTCTCTCGCTACGTCTATATCGCTATCTCTCTCGCTATCTCTCTCTCTCAATACTTCAGGATGTCACAGTCCTATACTCACTGGACAAAAGTGAACATGAACTCATAGGTGGCAAAACACTGGTAAATACATGGACTAATCAGTAATGAAATGATAGAGGACAGACAAGTAGATAAAGATGAGGGTATAGACACTGCCAGCATGTAATGTTATGGTACCAAACTAAAGTTACAAAATCAGGTGATATATTTATTACATAATGGCTCATGGCAGTTCTATATGGCCGGGTTACATAACTCTCTGGTTTTCTCTGTAGTAGGATCGCAGGTTCTGTGGGGCCAATGCCTCTAGTGAATAAACTAGACCACCGTGAGGTACTTATTATCTCAAAGGTCTAGATTTGAGCTGCGGATATTGGCTAATGTTTACGCAAAATCCCTTTTCAATGAAAATGTTTACGGCATCGCCCTTCATTCAACTCCCTGGTTCCATTTTAGACTTTCAGAAACCAGAGCGGAGCAGGTAGGTGGTGTAACCCAGTGGTTAACCCCATCGGCAGTCCAAGCCTACACACAGCAATGTTACAGGTATAGATACAGGAAAATATTCTGGTACAAGTTATTCAGCCACCGTTCCAAAAATACTTTAGCCTATGTCTCACCCTAACTGGCTATCAAGTTGGGCTGCAAGTCACAAATCTAGCCCTATGTACCGTTGTTCTTTTGGATCTTCTGCCTAAAATGTGTTTATTTTTCATGGTCAATAAACTTTTAAAACAAATTCTTTATGTCAGTTTGTGCCAAAACCAATATACTGTCAGTTGAAGCAAAATTATTTTGGACTTTAAACTTCACCAGAGCCAGGCCGAGTGGTATTGGCATCCAAAGCAATTATTCCACTCCCCCTTAGTCCCCCGTTTAGTCTGCACATGCCACATTGCTCCCCCTATGCTGCTCTCTGCTTTTTCCTTCCTTGCGAGATTGCTTCTCTAGGTATGTGCCTCTTCTTCTGCCTAGACAAATACAAGAGATCCTCTGCACTCAACCCATTATCAATATATTAAGGACATTGAAACATATTGTGCCTTAAGCTACTAAAATTGGCTTACCCTTTAAACAAAACAGGGATTGTTTGTCCATATATTGCAATATATTTAAGATGGCCCACTACGTCAACGTCATCCCCGGTATGGCCAGTCCTACACTCAAATTGCATCTGATTCATTAAGAATTCTATTGCTTCATTATACACTACACAGGGACTAAGTTTTACCTGCAACTTACTTGTTGTTTTCAAAGTAAAACTCCCAAATGTGGTTGCCCTTTTATTGGTCACCAGTGGGATCACCTAACCCTACTTCCAGCCCTGACTGCAACCAATACACAGCAGTGCTCCTGTGCTTTATGTCTGAGATTGTAGCTATCTGTATAACAAAGCATCCTGGACCTTTTCTGATCCCACACAGACCTTTAGGGTACAGTCCCCTGCTAGATGCCTTTTGGAGCCACACTTGAAACACTGACTGGGCAGCCCTGGATAGAAAAAAACAACTCTTCCTTTCCCTTCCAATAAAAAAAGAATTGGGGAGATGCTGAGTGACAATACAAACATTTAAAGGGGAACTATCGCGAAAATGAAGATTTAAAGGTGTTGTTAATGAGGGGTCTTATTTATCAGAGATAGTCAGGCAGGTCTCATTTGATGTGGCTACATGGGACAGGAGGAAGAGTGCACACACATGCCTTTGCTCAAACCAAAGTAGCCGAATAAATCAGATCTTTGTTAAGGAAAAAGAGATTTTTACTGAAGAGAAGGGAACTTTGATGGACTTTTCAGAACATTTGATGGTTTCTTTCAAGTTAGGCCCATCTGAGTTTCCCAAAAGGGGTAAGAGCTGGCGATTGTGGATTGAGTCACCGAAGGACGCAGTGAGGAATGTTTAGTGGTCAGTTAGACAGGAGAGTATAAGATCTAGAACATACCAGTGTCACAAACCCTTAGTATGGTGTTTACAGTGTATTCAAGTATCTTAACCCTTGTTACCACTTCCAAATGCTTTCATACCATTGGGAGGCAAGTTTGGGCGACTTGGAAAGCCAAAGAGACTCATATGTTTTCCCGACAGCGATTTACATTATTACCAGTAGGAAAGCATTTGGACGAGATTAGTCACGGGGCATGTAAGGATGTAAAGTAAGGATTTATTTCATATGTAAGTAGTTGGACAATATCGAAGTTCAGCTAGCAGGTGGCACCAACCCTTAAAGGAACAATTACACCAAAAAAAAAAGTGCTTTAAAGTAATTAAAATATAATGTGCTGTTTCCCAGCACTCGTCAAACTGGTGTGTTTCCTTCAGAAAGACTACTATAATTTATATAAGCAGGGTGCTGTGTAGCCATGAGTGCAGCCATTCAAGGCGCAGGTTACATAGCAGATAACAGATGCATTCTGCAGAATATCATTGTATTCTATTACAGAGCTTATCTGCTATGTAACCTGTGCCTTTTCTCTTTTTTCAGCATAAATGGCTACCCCCATGGCTAATAAGAGATATGGGGAGCACTACTTACACTCTTCAGGTGGTGCTATTCCTTAAATGTACTGCCATGTCAACATTCAGCAAAATTTCACAGGAAAGGCAAGCACTTCACCACTTCTTGCTGTGCAAATAATCCTTTATTTTAGCCAGTTTTACCACTCCAAGTACAGAATAACGTTTCGTCCCTGACAAAGGGAGATGCAAACCCCCCGAAACATTGTTCTGTAATTGGAGTGGTAAAACTGGTTAAAATAAAGGATTATTTGCACAGCAAGAAGTGGTGAAGTGTTTACCTTTCCTGTGAAATTTTGCCCCCATGGCTACACAGCAGTAGGGTTGTTACCTGTCCTGGTAAAAACTTCCTGCCCAGTTTTCCAAATAAGGAAAACCAGGCAGGATCCCCCATGATCGACACAGCAATCGCCAATGGGCACGTCATAGCCCCGCCACCCGACGTCATGGCCCAGCCCCCGACATCACGGACCTGCCCCTCTACGTCACGGACCCGAACTCGTTCCCAGTTTCCACCGGTTGGAAATGTGGCAATCCTACACAGCAGCCTTTCTAAAGAAAACACTTAACTTTTGCCAATGCAGGGCAACAGTACATTACATTTTAATTACTCTAAAATACTTTTATTTTTTGGTGTTACTGTACCTTTATGGTTGGCCTGGAGGGGAAGTTCCCTTCAGTAGCCTATATAGGAAAAAGTAACAGCCAGGCACTTCCTCTTTTGCCTTGGAACAGGAAGAAGGCAGAACTGAAGACTGTTGTGGTCAGACCAGGTGGGAGGCTGTATCCTTAGGACTAGTAAGTGGATAGTAGTGGGGTGTGAGCTCACTCTAGGAGTCAGAGATAGAGAGGTTAGTAAGCAAGAACAGCCTGTTGTACCTACAAGGAGTGAGTATTTTGGGGAAGAGCCCCAGGCGAGTGTGTACCAGTTAGGGAATTGAAGTGTTCAGGTATGAGTTAGAGCAGGGATCCCCAACCTTTTGAACCTGTGAGCAACATTCAGAAGTAAAAGTAGTTGGGGAGCAACACTAGCATGAAAAATGTTCTTGGGGTGCCAAAGAAGTTCTGTGATTGGCCATTTGGTAGCCCCTATGTGGATTGTCAACCTACATTGAGACTCTGTTGGGCAGTACACATGGTTTTTATACAACCAAAACTTGCCTCCAAGGCTGGCATTCAAAAATAAGCACCTGCTTTGAGGCCACTGGGAGCAACATCCAAGGGGTTGGAGAGCAACATGTTGCTCACGAGCTACTGGTTGGGGATCACTGAGTTAGAGGCTTGACAAAGGGCAAGATTAAGCCGGAAACGTTGCCTGTTGTCTACTGACCAAATAAAAACAACTTTTTCAATTTTGCAACAAAGAGGTGCTGCAGTGATATCTTTTCTACTATATGTTTTACCCCTGGCAAGGGTTTTTGGACTTCTCTGCACCCTGCCCGAAAGGGGTTTGAAAGGTGGTTGAAGCACACACATTCTTATTGAGGTTTATAATGTAATAGATACAACCAAACTGTATAAGGATAGAAGACGTTTAGGTGCAGAATATGGAAATTGAAGCTTCTCCATGAAAGGTCCTTGCAGAGCACAGATTATCCCCCTACATAACGGGCTCCTGCTGACAAAACAGTTCCAACAAAGGGTGAGGAAGGGGGTTGTTGTGTACTGGGAATTTATTTACCCTACCTCATAAAGACCAAACACGGAGGAGCTTCAGTTTCCCTGTTTGCCCAATTTAGCTCATGCAAAAAAACACAACTTGTTTGCACACGAGAGAACACTGTAACTAACAGTAATTAAACTTGAACCTTGCCTTTGTTAGTGCCGCTTTGGTATCTGATTCAGTCTGACAATTTATGGGCTTGTGCCAACTATCCCCTATTTGTGCCTGTTTTTTACCCATTTAGACTGTCAGCTCTATGAGGCAGCTGCCTCCTTTGTCTCGTGATCCCTGTATTTGTTTATTTATTACAATGTACAGCAGTACAACACTGTGTATACCAGTAGCACTACATAAATAATGATCAATATAAACACAGAATAATGAGGGAAATTCAGTACCCACCCCTGGGGGAGGGCATGTGTGTTCCTGTGTTGATCAGAACCTGTTTGTCACGGGATGTCGGGGGGAATGTTCTGGGCCAGTGTGATTTTAGGCACACATCCAAGCTGCCTCCAGGCCAGACAAACAGAGTGAGTCTCGGGGTTAATTATAGAGCAACTCTGTCTCCTGACATTACCTCTAGTTTCAGTAATATCAATGGCAGCTGAATCCCACTACCCCTTCACAGTGTGACTCCTGATTGGCTGACTGGGGTGTCCTTGTCTCCCCCCACCACAGCCCTCCTATGTTATCACTTCTGATTGGCTGTCTGGGGGGATGTGGTTCTTAGTACACACTGAGAACATGTGCAGCTGCTCTCAGTGCCATTGGCCAATGTGTGGGGGTATTTAAGCTGTGATTGGTCAGTGTGTCAGGCTGCCAGTGATATAATTGGTTGGTAGGTCATTCCGTCAGAGCTGCAGTTGGCTGTGTGTCAGTGCCGTGCATGGTGGGTGTGTGTTGTGTGGGTGCAGGGATTGGGCAGTGCTTGTGTGTTTTTTGTGTATAAGTGTGAGTGCTGACACTGCATTCACACATTCTGCAACATACTCAGCTGCTGTTTGCTTGTGGTGCTGAAACAAAGCCTAGACCCTGTGATTGTGGCCCTGGAGTGCAGTTGTGTAGCTGGAACAGTCCTGTAGGATGGTGGACAGTGTGTATCGTACCCGTTCCCTTGGAGTGGGGGCTGAGGGGCTGCCAGACCAGTATGCAGATGGCCGGGCCGCCCGCGTGTGGCATCTCTATATTGGAGATAAGAGGAGCCGTACAGATGAGTATCGCAGCTGGATCTTGTCGTTACTGCAGGAGCACAACTGTCACACAGTGCTGGACGTGGCCTGTGGAACAGGGTGAGCACATCAGAGGGGCTGCTTTATGCTCAACATTATGTTCCTCCCTCCACCAGCCTCCATCCATGTGGCCCAATTAGCTGAGATCACAAGTGAACAATAGTGAAGGTTTAGTGGGGGCTTCTTTGTCCCAAGTGCTAGATATTTAAGGAATATATATTTATAAGATCTCCCATGGAAAGCCTCCCCTTACAAAATGTTCCCTACATTCCTGGGATACCTAGATCCAAATGGGCTATGGGAGTCAGAGTCAGTGGCCTGTGACGTTGGATCAACCCCCCCCCCCCCATTTTTTTCATTGTGGCAGGACCTAGTGTCTGTTCAGGTGAAGCTCTGTGTCATTTAAGCATGGCAGTGCCCCCACCCCAAAATATCTTCCACCACTCAGCTTATTCCAGTTGTGTCTGTGGGTATAGCAGAAATCCTTAACCCAATTTATACAACACCAGATGAAATCTAAGCCACTTTCTTCTCTCTGTATTTCCTATCCCACTCTCACTAGTACTTGTACCACTAATGTATAAAAACCGTTCTTTTTATTTCTTGTAATTCTCTCTCTCTTCTATATCAAGGTCACATTTCTGGGGGGAATGTGCCTCCATATCTCATATTGTGTCTGCAGAGAATGGCAGCTCCCACCAGTATGCCAATATATCTGGCGCCAGACTTGGCACAGTATCAATAGAGAAAGCAAAGTCTGGGGGGCCAAGGGCTATAATTGAATGCTTTTGCGGTCGGTTCTGATACTGGAGAATAAATGGTTATGCTGGGGGTTTTGATACAGGAGAATCAGTGGTTATACTGGGGGTTCTGGTACAGGAAAATGAATGGTTATGCTGGGGGTTCTGTTATAACAGAATTAATGGTTATACTGGGGGTTCTGGTTAGGGATGCACCGAATCCACTATTTTGGATTCGGCCGAACCCCTGAATATTTTGTGAAAGATTCGGCCAAATACAAACCGAATTCGAATCCTAATTTGCATAGGAAAAATAGGGGTGGGAAGGGGAAAACATTTTTACTTCCTTGTTTTGTGACGAAAAGTCACGTGATTTCCCTCCCCACCCCTAATTTGCATATGCATAAATTCGGTTCAGCCGGGCAGAAGGATTCGGCCGAATCTGAATCCTGCTGAAAAAGGCCGAATCACGAACCGAATCCTGGATTCGGTGCATCCCTAGTTTTGGTACAGGAGAATGAATGGTTATGCTGGGGGCTCTGGGACAGAAGAATGAATGGTTTTGTAGGCATCTAATACACAGGTAAACATTCAGCTGCTGATGAAATAACCGTTTTTATTTCCTCACTCCGCTCACAAGACAAAGGAAATATGAGCAGAGAGTTCAGAGGTGGAAGAACCCAGGCCAGTGGGTCTCTGTGGATTGAAGAATAAAGATATACCTGGTTCAACTCATATTACACACAGATCTTACTGAAATTTTTAGTTCACTCATTGTGACACAAATGATTTTTGCTGCAAAACGTGTTTCTCTTGGGCTTGTACTGACTATATACAACAAAGAATATATATATCTGTATACAGAGCAGAGAGTTCAGTAAATTATTTTGATGTGGTACCTTACAGGAGAAAAGGGATTCAATTTATGATTTTGTCGAAAGTCTTGCTACTGTCTCAATGGAAGTAGGTGTGATTCTGTTAAAGCAGATTTTGCAGAATCCCAGCACTTTTTGCAAGAGGAGCGAATCCTTAATACCCTTAAACCTGTGGGCAAATGTGCTGTGGATTTCTTGAAGGACAGGGGGAAACTAGAGAGTGCATGCCCAGACACAGAAGTGAAAGGGGGACGATGGCTCGTGAAATCTACGTTGACTATTTAAGCAATGGTCGTCTTTAACTATTGCAAGAGGCCAAGCAACCAGCTTCCCCCATAATTTACCTACAAAATCCCATGAGACATCAGCCTCACTGGATTTGTGTAACCTGGCAGAAGAAGAATTCCAGAAAAATCTGGGACCCAGACACTTGGGGTCACTCTCTCTTATGCAATTGCTCATAAACTGCGGGTGTGTGTATAGAGGGAGTGTGTGTATGGAAGTGTGTATGTGTGTTTGTACGAGGGAGTGTGTGTATGGAAGTGTGCATATGAGTGTCTTTGGTTAGAAGTGTATGTGTATATGTGTGTGTGGGTAGAAGTGTGTATGTAAGTGAGCATGTGTGTAGAACTGTGTGTGTGTGTGTGTGTGTTGGTAGAAGTATATTTGCAAAGCTACTTCTCTAGAGAAAACAAAGGGAACTTGCGTAGCTTGTGTTTCCCAACTGAACTTCTAAATATTTATTCAAGTCTAAAGCCTTCTCTTCTCCTTCCATGACGCACAGCTTATACCTTCGTGTCCGTCTTCTGCCCATTCTGTGCGGCAGTGTAGCTTTCCCCTGCGACTGCAGGGAAATGTAGAAACCAGTGTCGGACTGGTCCACCGGAATACCAGGAAAAGTCCCGGTGGGCCCAGGTGTCAGTGGGCCCTCATGCTGCTAGATATTTGGCCTATTTCATGGTCATTCCCTATTTCTATAAGAAAAAGAGGCTAAATAGATGGAATAATGGATTATAGTATGTAAAGAAAAGATACTAGGAAAATAGAGGTTGAGTGAGTAAAGGAAGAATAATAGTACTGAGAGTAGGCCCCTGGTCTAAGGTTTTATGGTGGGCCCCTGGTCTAAGGTTTTTGGGTGGGCCCCTGGTGTCCCATTCCGACACTGGTAGAAAGTGGGGGGACATAGTCCATTATTACTCCCCCCATCAAACCCAAACTTTCTGCTCATTGGTACATCCAACGGCTCAAAGAGGAATCTTTTCCGCACTTACTGGGAATGGATTAATTATATGCACCTTACAGCACCCCCAGCTGCCCCTCACACTATATATGCACCCTTAGATGCCCCTCACACTATATATGCACCCCTAGCTGCCCCTCACACTATATATGTACCCCTAGCTGCCCCTCATACTATATGCTGCCCCTTACACTATATCTCCACCCCCAGCTGCCCCCCCATATTATATTTGTACCTCAGCTGCCCCTCACGCTGTACCCTGTATAAGAGACGGGCAAGAGCAGGTGCCCAGGGATGTGATGTGGTTCTTCTCTGTCCCATAGGGTGGACTCAGAGATGCTGGTGGAGGAGGGCTACTCTGTGGTCAGCGTTGATGCCAGTGATAAGATGTTGAAATACGCCTTAAAGACACGGTGGAGCCGACGGAAGGAGCCAGCATTTGATAAATGGGGTGAGAAAATGAGACTAACTGTTTCTGTTTGGGTTTTTGGCAATAAAGGAGAAAGCACACGGGTAGAACAACTTTATAGCTAAACTTAATCCAGTCACAGTGGGCAGATCATGAAATGCAGCGTGATACTGTTCCATGAGCACAGGAGGAGTCAATGCAAAGGTCAGAGTCAGCAGTAAAAAACAAGGGGCAAACAAAGAGGCCACAATCCTCAGGAATTAGGGTGCACACACCAACTTGCCTGCCCACAAGCACATGTACCAACTCAGGACAGCGCCAAAGGGTGTGTGTGCAAATTAGCCCCACACTGCCTTCCCACCATTAAACCCCACAATCCTCGGTGCTTTCCGATGAGCAGCACACCAGTACACACCAAAATCTGTGTCAATGGCACACTGATGCAGACACAAACAGGGGCCAAAGAAAAGCTCCACTACAGGGAGGCATTGTGGGTACAACCCTGAGAAGTCACATGTGCCAGGTTAGTAATACTCAGTATCAATGCACTGATAAACAAATGCTAATCTATTTTACACACACACAGAGCATGTGATGGTAGCGATACCTGATATTCATGTATATGGCAATTACTTTGTTCCATAAAACACAAGACATCATGGCACCTGCGACAACATCAGAGAGGATTCTCAGTTGGGGCGTTAGTCAGTAACCTACTATTCTATCTCTTGCTAAAAAGGCATCTGAACCATTCTTTTATCTATCTAATGTATGTAGCAGTAAATCGCATCAGTCTTTTATAGGAGGCAATTCCTCATCTAAGCAGTGATGGTGATTTGTGGATCAACATGAATCCGCAGGACCCAGGTATAGAGTGAGTTCAGGCAGACCAATTCCCCCAAGAGACAGGCCACTCCACAATCTCTCTGTGTTTCTCCAAGTCCCACTAATGATGGGGTGCCTCTTGTTAGGCACTACAATAAACAACTTTTTGCAATGAAAATTGCTTCATCTGTGCTCCCCCTTAATCTTTTTTCTACTGGGGTGCCACTTGTTCATATACTTGATCACAGAAGGGGTGGGCACAAATATATAAATCTGCACAACAGGTGGTCCTGGTTGGACACAGGTTGGGGCGCAGTGCTAATGGTATTCAAAGTCAGACTGTGGTGCCTGGGACCCACCAGGAGTTTGCCAAAAGAACTGGAATGGTCACTAGGTTATATAATCAATGCAAACAGTGTACCAGAGGTAACATGTATGGTATGTATATTTTCTGGCAAAGTTACTCATGAGTTCACAATTTAGAGACTCAATTATATCATAGACGTTCTCTTATCTGCATCAGTACTTCATACCAATAACAAACCCAACCCTTACCTGCTCTCCATTCCCTCATACCCCTCACTTACCCAATACTTACCTACACCACATTCACTCATGTTCCTCACATACCCAACACTTGCCTAATACTTCCCAAATTCCTGAACCTTACCTGTTCCACATTCCCTCATACTATTTGCATGTCAGACAATAATTCAGATATGTTAGTGTTGAGACCAAACTGAAACCAAATTCACCAAGGCCCTATTCATAATGTGCCAAATCAGAGATACTCACAGTTTCTATAGGGTCAGATAAAAAAAACTGGGGCAAGTTTCTGTAATATTGTAACTCTGCTTGTTCCCTTAGTGATTGAAGAGGGGAACTGGCTTTCTCTAGACCAAGAAGTACCGCGCCCCGTATTAGGATTTGATGCTGTCATCTGCTTGGGAAATTCATTTGCTCATCTTCCCGATTTCAAAGGTAACTGCACAAAAGGCAATATGGCAGCATAGAAGATATAAAGTACCTGGCAACTATGAAGATGAGTGAATTAAATTGGTTTAAAGTTGAGCGGGACTAAGGATGCATCCTAGAAAAGGAGAAGGTTTGACTTGCATTGGATATGTGCCTTAAAGTGGTGGTTCACCTTTGAATAAACTTTTAGTATGTTATAGAATGGCCAATTCTAAGCAACTTTTCAATTTATTATAGTAGTTTTTTTTTTATTAGCCTCTCTCTTGTGATCCTTTCCCCATCTTAAAAACAATTGTTCTGTACAATTGTTCATCTTTCTTTGCAGGTCCTCTCCTATCAAATTCCAGTCTCTTATTCAAAGCAATGCACGAAAATTGCAAACTGGAGAGCTGCTTAATAAAAAACGAAATAACTC
The DNA here is from genome assembly GCF_017654675.1 of Xenopus laevis. Lineage (NCBI taxonomy): Eukaryota > Metazoa > Chordata > Amphibia > Anura > Pipidae > Xenopus > Xenopus laevis. Next base: position 25,043,434 of record NC_054379.1, on the reverse strand, counting down.
AAAAACCACAAATAATAGAAAATGAAAACCAATTGCAAATTGTATCAAAATATCATTCTCTATATATCATGCTAAAAGTTGACTAGATGAACCACCTTTTCCTCTGGGAGGATCAAGTTAGGGGATTAAAGAAGGTTAAAGTTGGGAAACATTTGCTAGGAGACAGGCAATTGCTCATTATAATGAACTTTGGTTATTTGGGAAAGAGATGTCTTGAACTAAAGGAGAGATGATATAGGATAGAGTTGAGTTACAGTTGAGTTGAGGTCAAGCTACATAAGATGTGTCCTACAGAAGGAGAAGGGTATGTTGCATTGCAGATGGGTCTAAAGGGAGAATAGAATTAGAGTTTCTTTAGAGGTGTGCTCCATGGAAGGAGAGACATTGCGTAGCCTTAAAACACTTTGCTACACAATCAGAAAGGATGAATTTTATTGGGGTTGGAATACAAAGGGCCTCATGAGAACAACAACTGGTAGAGCATTTACTTGGGTGTGCCAAAAGTTATGGCCTGTTCTGCCCCCCCCCCCGGCAACTGCCCCCTTAGCACTCCAGTGATCAGTTCAAACCTGGCCCTTTGCTCTTCAGCCATTTATAATATTTCCTCTAATTTGCCTACTATCCCTGCAACATATATTTATGTTTGGGTGGGTCTTTGAGAAGCAGAAATATCAGGACCCACCCCCATTTCTGACCACAGAGACATGGTACTGACAGAATTGACATGGCTTGTAACTGTATATCATCCTGTACCCCCGTTTATACACATGTCCTAACTCCTGGCCAATTGGCAACTCCTTGCCTGAAAATGATTTGCCCAATGACACCCCAGGCTGTGTGCCGACTCTTCTGCAATATTTATAGCCCTCAGCCATAATATCCCCATTGCAAGTACAAGGGCTGCTGGGTATTACTGAGACCTGACATGTTTTCAGGTGTTTCTGATAAACAAGAAGAGAGGATGGGAAGTTTTATTTACTCCCCCCCCAACACACATTTCTTCTATTTTTCGCAGGCGACCAAAGTGACCACCGGCTGGCGCTCCGTAACTTCGCAGGTATGGTCCGGCCAGGAGGCATTTTAATCATTGACCACAGAAACTACGACTACATTCTAAGTACGGGCTGTGCCCCCCAGGGCAAAAACATTTATTATAAGGTGAGAGCAATTCCACACAAGGGCTATTTGCTATCTGCTACTTTGCGTGGGGTCTGCTCAACCCTTCTTCTCTGTCTCTGCAGAGTGACCTGACTCAGGATATCGCCACTTCAGTCTTGTTTGTCAATAATAAACCTCACATGGTGACTCTGGATTACACAGTGCAGGTTCCTACATCAGAAGAGTCACAGCCTGAATTGAGGTACCATCCTTACACACCCTCCTATCTACCTGCATACCTCCCCATGCAGTTCTTGTCTGCACCCCTTGTAACAGCTACATATCACCCATTTACTATACCTACTTACTCTATTGTTCTATACTCCCATCCTCCCATTTACTGTTACTACATACCCCCATGTAGCATACATCCTTGTACTGTGCCTACATATCCCCTATACTGAACCTATCTGCACCCCTAGTACCAGCTACATCATATACTATACCTACCTTCCCTTTTATTCTACACACCCATCCCCCCGTGTACTGTAACTACATACCCCCATATAGTGTAACTACATACCCCCATGTAGCATACCTCCATGTACTGTCTACTCACCCCCCATGTAGTATTCCCCCATATACTGTAACTACATACCCCATGTAGCATACATCCATGTACTGTGCCTACACAACCCCAATACTGTACCTATCTGCACCCCTTGTAATAGCTACATATCACCCATACTACACCTACCTTCCCTATTGTCATATACCTCCATTCCTCATGTACTGTAACTACATACACCCTACACTGTACCTATCTGCACCCCTTGTAACAGCTACATCATATACTATACCTACCTTCCCCTTTGTTCTATACACCCATCCCCCCATGTACTGAACTACATACCCCCATATAGTGTAACTACATACCCCCATGTAGCATACCTCCATATACTGTACCTATCTGCATCCCTTGTAACAGCTGCATATCAGCTCATATACTATACCTACCTTCCCTGCTGTTCTATTCCCCCATGTACTGTGCCTACTCACACCATATAGTATACCCCCATGTACTGTGCCTACATACCCCCTAGGTAGTTTAGCACTATATCCTGTGTTATTATGGTAATAGTTTCCTTTCTTCCAGCAAATTCCGCCTGTCCTATTACCCTCACTGCCTTGATTCCTTCACTGGACTCCTGCATGAAGCATTTGGGGGACAATGCCGACACGAGGTATATGGAGACTTCCTGCCATATAAGCCTGGCCAGGAGAAGGCCCCCTGTTACTTCATCCACGTGGTAAAAAGAACAGCCTAATCCTGGACAGATTCCTTCTTTCCCAGCAGTTTGGCCTTTGGCTGTGTGGATTTATAACCATCTTTTATATTGGAGGGGCCTGCTAATGTTTGGATAAAGGGGTCCTGTATTTAGATCAGGGAGACTCCTATAAGGGAAATGTACTAGGAATTGGAATCGCTACTGTTATCGTGGCCCATTAATCTTGGGGGCCCTGAGACTATACTCTGTTACGGGTGGTGGGATTATGGCAATGATTTTGCTCTTAAGTCTGAATCTAAAATTGCTTTTCTGTATTTAGCCATTTCAGATGCACGTTCCCTGCTCCAATTACTGATTCTCACTATGTAATTGCAGGTACAGTTGTTGTAACGTGTTGGCCAGTTAAAATGCTACGGGGCGACCCTTTTGAAATAAAAAATAATAAAAGTGATATCTTAATTGGCTAACTAATTATAGCAAGCTTTCAGAATGTTTTAGTTCCTTTTTCAAGCTGAAAACTGTCAGTGATTTGCCTTATTCCATTCTTTGACTGCCGTTAGTGAAATCGGCTAATAATAATAATAATACATTTGTTGGGACACTGGAATTAAGCAGATGTTTCAGAGTTAGAATTAGATTTGCCCCAGTAACCCTACGACTATATACGTAGGCTTTCTGTAGACTGGTGGTTATGTGGCCTGAGAATCTAAGGCAGAATTCCCATCATTCCCTGTTTTAGGACCTTGGTCCCCAGGGAAAAGTGTTCCATACCAGATTCCCAACTCTCAGCTATTGGCTTCAGAATGTCCCTGTTCAGATCTTTCTGCTGTAGGGAAGCTGTTTTACACTGACAGTAACAGCAGCCACAACGTGTAACATGCAAATATATTTATTTTCTGCTTTTTATTCAATGAAATTTCATGGCCATGACTTTGAATGGGTGTGGTCAACAGGGGAGAGGCCAAAAAGTAGGTGTGACCTAAATGAAAAATGGTGTGATGCTTTGGACTTTTCTAGTTGCCCCTGGATCTCACTGTGACAATCTGGTACCTTAATATAACACGTGAATATAATACATGGCCTTGCTTTGTGCCAGGGAACATCCCCATATAAGACTACACATGACCTTACTCAGGGGCAGGGGATATTAATCTATATGACTCTCTATATAAGGCTACAGGGGGCCCTTGGCTATATATATATATATATATATATATATATATATATATATATATATATATATATATATATATATAATCATTGGATAAGGACCCGCACTCCAATGTTTCGTGAAAAAAGGTTTTTATTTTAACTTGTGCACAAGTTAAAATAAAAACCTTTTTTTCACGAAACATTGGAGTGCGGGTCCTTATCCAATGATTGTATGCTGAAGCTTTGACCCAGCACCCACAGTATCTCCAAGACTGGATCAGAGTGCGAGCGTTTGTCTATATATATATATATATATATATATATAGATATATATATAGATATATATATATATATATATATATATATATATATATATATATATATATATATATATATATATATATATATATATATATGATCTTATACACGGGCACACGCGTGGCTTGTAATGTGCAATCTGTGGTCACATACTGTATGTTTCTCTTACACTCTAAACCAAAGCTGTACATTGAAATGCGGAATTTATATGTTTAATTCAAAATAAATGATGATCTCTGTCTCCTGATCAATGATCTGTGTCACCTGCATTTACATTTGATCCGACCCAATCTGCTTTTGTTAGCTGGGTAAACGTCAATGACAATGAACTGCTCAAAACCAGGGAATCTCCTTCAGACACAGTCCCAAGGCTGAAACAGGAATAACAACAGGCTCTTCCCGATTAGAGAGTTCCCTGCTTGGTAAATCCATACAAACAGATCCATTCTTCCAGGTCCACATTGGGATTCATAATAAGCCCCTGGCATTTCAAGTAGACAGAGGCACAAACAGTGACTGTCTATGGCTCCTAATTCTAGAGTCCCTTGTTGAAAAAGTTACACAGATAGGGCCAGTCTTCTGTTGGCACAGGGATACAGAATGGACAGGTTTCACTCAGTCCCAAAATTCCATTTTGGCAAAAGGATTTAAACCACAAAGGCCCCTAGAATCCACATGTTGGGCAGAAATACAAACGGCAAAGGCCCAATCAGATCCCCAGTCCCAGCTTGTGACAGTAAACAACACTGATTCAAGTACAGGTACTGGTCTCCCTCAATCCAAGTCTACCATGATGACATAGGGATACAAACAGAACCAGCATCCCAGATTCCTGTGGTTGAGTCAGAAATAGGGTTGCCCATTTTTGAAGAAAAAAAAACATCCATCATTTTGATCTTTCTGCCCAATTAATATCATTTTTACTGGGTAGGCCAGTAATCCTGTTTAGTTGGCAACCCTAGATACAAATAGGACAGGCCCCTAATTGTGACAGGGATAAAAACAGGACAGGTGCCCCTCAGTCCCAGAGTCCCATGTTGGCACAAAGATACAAACAGGAGAACCACCTCAGTATGGGAAAGGAATAAAAATAGAACAGGACCCAATCAATCGCAGAGTCCCCATCTTGGCACAGGGATACAAATAGGACAAGCACCCAAGCATATACAAACAGGAGAGGTCCAATATGTTGCTGAGTCCCCATCTTGGAACAGGTATACAATCAGGACAGGACTCATTCAGTACCAGACTCCCCATCCTCACCCTTGCTTGATTATGGGATACAAACAGGACATGTTTGATTCAGTGCCAGAGGCCCATGTTGGAACAGTGATACAAACAGGGCAAGTACCCCATATTGGCACACTTAAACAACCAGGACAGGTCTCATTCAGTTCCAGACTACCTATCTTGCCACAGGGATACAAACAGGGCAGGTCTCACTCAGCCCCAGAATACCATGTTGGTGTAGGGATATAAAAAAAATAGCAAATACAACATTATGTTGCTGAGTCCCCATCTTGGCACAGGCATACAAACAGGACAGGTCTCACTCAGTCCCAGAGTCCTGTGCTGGCACAGTGGTACACATTGGGCAAATACCCCAAATCGGCACAGGTATACAAACAGGACAGGGCTCATTCAGTACCAGACTCCCCATCCTCACCCTAGCTTGATATAGGGATACAGACAGGAGTTCAATCAGTCATAGTGTCCCATCTTGGCACAGGGATACCATTAAGGCAAGTTCCCCATATTTGAACAAGTAAACAAACAGGGCAGGTCTCATACAGTTTCAGACTTCCTATCTTGTCAGAGGGATACAAACAGGACAGGTCTCACTCAGTCCCAGAGCCCCATTTTGGCACAGTGATACAGAAGGGCATGTACCCCATATTGGCACAGGGCTAAAAACAGGACAGGTCTCTCTTAGAGCCCAGGCCAGGGAAGCACAATTAGCAGAGGCTGAACCTGATGGTCACGTGGGGTGAGATGTGTCCCTGCCTCCTGGGCTGGCTCAGGGCATTGTGCTGAGTGGACAGGCCTGGTCGGGGTCCTGACCTTGCTCTTTGTGCTGCTGAAGCTTCTAGTGACAGGGAAGAGAGATGAGGATCATAGAGGAAGAGCAGAGAGAACAGAATCCCAATGTGTGGCTCCAATTGGTGAGTAACTACTGGCTGCAACTGTCTGTCTGTATGTCAGTCTGTCTGTCTATTACTGATTTAATCCCAGACATACAGTTACTAAGAGCCCATGGGCCTTATCTCTGCATAAGGCCAAGTTCCAGGTCTTTAACCCATTCTGTTCTGGTGTTGGAGGCTGAAGGGTCTGTGGGTGGTAATTAGGAACTTGGGATTTGGCGTGATATCTGGAAACTGATGGGAAAAGGCTGAGAAACCAATTATGTAATGAAAGTAGAAGGCAAAGGAAGTTAGAAACAAGTTAATGCAGGGATGTTTCCAAATTCTCACGTGAGGTTAAATAGCAGTTTAGTATATTGAGTGTATGGAGTGGGATTAGCTCGTTTACAGCTTGAAAACATGGAACAATCTGGGGCCAAAACACAGAAAATAAAGGCAAAATTGAGGGATGAAACATAATGTTGCCACTTTATAGGTCCCTGGTAAGGCCTCATCTGGAGTATGGGCTCCAGTCCTTAAATTCAGAGACGTCCCTCAAGTGGATAGAGGAATGGAAGATTTACAGTAAATTATAAAGGTAGACAGTTAAAGGAGAACTAAACCCTAAAGTTATAAAACCCCTACACCCTACCCTACATAGACCCCCCCCTCCCCCCAGCCTAAGTGTTACCCCGGGCAAATGTCCCTCGGTACAGATTCTGTCCAGTGTTGTTCATGGGCGCCATCTTTTCGGTAATCTTCAGGAAGTAAGTGCTGTATAGGCGCCTGAGCAGTTGGAGCAATTTTCTGTTTCACCGAAACTCACGAATATTGCTGAAGCGCATTATGAAGATTACCGAAACAGCTGAAGATAACGCCTGTGAACTCTGCTGGACAGAATCTGCACGGAGGGGTAAGTAAAGACTATGGGGCATTAGCCCGGGGTAACATTTAGGCTGGGGGGGGATGGAGGGGGTCTATGTAGGGTAGGGGGTTTTTAACTTTAGGGTTTAGTTCTCCTTTATGGTTGGGGTTGTTTTTCTGGAAAAAAGACACTTGCGAGGGGACATGATTAGAGGAAATTATAGCAGGGGACCTTTTTACCCATAAAGGGGATTGCTGTACCAGAGGCCACCCCTTCCGACTAGAGGAACAGAACTTTCATTTGAAGCAACGTAGGGGGTTCTTCACAGTGAGGACAGTGAGGTTGTGGAATGCACTGTTGGGTGATGTTGTGATGCTGATTCTGTTAATGCCCTTAAGAGGGGCTTGGATGATTTCTTGGACAGACATAATATCAAAGGCTATTGTGAGACTATAACCGACAGTTATGTGTGTGTTGTATACAGTATTTAGAGAGGTGTACAACTGGTAAACTGTTGTTTCTCCCTCATGTGAGTTGCTGATGTTGGGCGATACAAGGTTGAACTCTAAATATATATTGATGACTTTTGCTCATAACAAGGTTCCAAACACATGAAAATAAGTATTCATTACAAATCTTGCCCTACTTGACCTTTAAGTCATTCTTCCAGGAGTTATTCTCCCTAAATGTCATCCTAACTAGAATTTATGCTGGGCCACCCCTAGGGTCTGCTCTGGGCCCCCTTTAGGAGGGACAGTCGATAGTCTGGGAGCCACTGCTATACTGTATATCCTTGATCTGGTGTGAGTCATTTTATGCCTTACAGAACAGAAGGAGTGAAATCAACATGTGGTTTGGCCAGAGGTCTTGCTACAGTCCCCTTAGAGCAGTGGTTCCTAAACGTTGGCTCAGGGGGTACAGGGCCACAGTTGGGTGGGCCAAGCCTTAAGTCCAGTTAGGGACAGATTTGGGGGAATGTGTGCTTGCTCTCCTAGATACTTATGTAAGCCGTGCTTGGAAACCAATTACAGCAACATTTAGGGTGAATAATTCGATCTGTTAGAAATTCTTGGAACTGTAGCTGGTCGATGTTTCAATAAGTGTAAAACCTTGTTATGAACTAAGGGGCTCTGGTCAAATGTTGTTCCTCACACAGGGGCTTGACCTAAATAAGTCTGACAACCATTTATTTCTCAGACAATGGCTTCAAATCCTGGGAAGAACATTTTAAACTACCTCTTCCACTGCCTGGTTGCTAGGGTAAATTGGACTGTAGCAACCAAGTCTTGGTCCCACACAATAAACAAGGCCTTCTAAAGTCCTGTATTAAAAATGTCTGAGCCAATTACATCTCTGCATTGGATTCTCTCATCCTCCAATTCCCAGTTCCCACTAGGGGGTGCATTTGGCAGATTTGAAGTTTATTCTCTCCCTACAATGATCTTGGGGTTCAAGAGCGAGAGTTTCCCATACTGGTCCAGGTATCTCATATTAACCTAATATCTGCCAGTGTAGTTTTATTTCTCCAGGTCCCTCTATCTGTCCCATGATGTTCCTTCCTAAATGTATCAGAATGACACCATCCTGGCATTCAGGATTTAAAACCCAACCAGTGACCTGAATGAGGCTCTTATTTTTTTTAATTGGATCCCGAGTGTGCTTTTTCAACCAAGTGCAAAAATAAAATTACACAATGCAAAAAGAGTTCCGTGAGTAGCTTTTAAAGGGGCAAGTCCATAGTCCAGGTCACCTGGTCAAAAGGCATGTAATGAAGTCTTCAGGTTCGCCTTTGTCTGTAGACTAGGGTGGACCCCTTTATCCCCAACCTCCCCAGCCTAAAGACCCACATGAGGCAAGAGTCTTCGGACCCCCTTCACTTCAAGGCTACAGGGGTTTGTTTATCCAATTCCTTCCAGCCCATGCTGTTGCATAATGGTCATCTCCTCCATTCTTCTCAGAGCATCATCTGGTCACACCACCCACTTATATGACTGTTTCCCACCTTAAACCTTTATCTTTTTCTGCTCCTTCCCAATGAAATTCTATCTTTGCATCACCAACTTTAAAGAACCGTCCTTCTAACTGAAATTCTATCTTTTGGTATATCAGAACAGTATCTGGTCCAATTTTGCCACTTAAGTGCTAAAAATAGTGCCCCAGATTGGTAGGATTTCTCTTGACCCATACTTAATCTTGTTATTGCTCCAGGTTATAGAAATCCAGCTAGGTTGAGCAACAATGGAGTAATATTGATCCCTGGGCCTCTGTCCAATAGTCAAACATTAAGGCCATCCCAGGTTTCATGAGCCATTGTCTGAATGTTTTGGTCACCTTTTTCCTGAGCAGACACTCTACTCTGCCCCCATCCATCTAGCCCCATTCCCTGAGAGCACAATACAATATCAACTGCCTGTTCCACTACCCTTAGGCCCAGAATACCTTGGGATCCCTTTGTTCAGTGCTTAGCAGGTCTATACTGGCAATTTGTAGATTCTGGCAAATGCCAGGGGGGCTGCTGTAAGATGCCATAAACAGTCAATATTTATTAGGCCTGTGGGGGGCTGTTTGGGCCTTTGTATACTTGAAATGCCAGGGCCTATTATCAATCCCAATTTGGACCTGGTGCTTAACTGAGGGTGATAATAGACTGGATAATGTTGTGCTTGGGGGTTATACTGGCAGAGCAAAATGAGTGGAATTGCTAGTGGAAAATAATACGTTTATTAGAATAAAATAACACAAAGTAAAAGCAATTATATACACTAGATATTTACTTAGCTTTGTGTTTTTTTTGCCTAATCCCTGATTTTAGCAGGTCTTATTCTTAGAGGGGCCCCGGGGTATCACAGGTGCGGCAAATGATTTCATATTTACAGTTCAAACCTCTGCCTGGAAATGTCACTGCTGAAGGCCAAAGTTCCAAAATAGCATTGTTTCTTTATGAGTTACAGGGAGCACTAGTGACTGCTACAAAGCTGCCAGGTAAATAAGAGGGGAGAATCAGAAACATGTTCCTCCGATGTCATTTTATGGTTCATAATAAGCAGGGGCGATCCTGGCCCCTTCGCCGCCTGAGGCAGCAGCAGTTGCTGCTGCCCCCCCTCCCCCGGAAATTCGCTCTTAAAGTACCAGAAACAGCATTTTTGCTGCCCCTGGTACCTAGTGGGGCGCTGCCGCCTGAGGCGACAGCCTCAACTTGCCACATTGGCGAAGCACCCCTGATAATAAGGGCCATAGACTGCAGCTAAAAGTGCCCTAGCAAATTTTGCTCTCACTTTGCTCTCGAAGGCCCCATCTACCTTTTAAAGAGATAAAGTGAAGCTGACTTTCCTGGTCTAGTTATTCCCAGAACATTATGCTGTGACCTCACTGGGCAGAGAGATCTCTAGTGCTTTATTCAGTTACAGCAATGAAGAATACCATCTCCTGCACGTTATACAGTGTGAGCATTGAGTCATGGAATAACATCTGCACTACAAAATCAAGGCAATAGAACTGGCATCTCCAGGGCATTATTCAGTGAGAGGCAGCAGGTACTGACACCACAAGAGCATTATATTCAGTAAGAGGCAGTGAGTACTGACACACCTAGTGTATTATGTACAGTGAGAGGCAGTGGGTACTGACAAACCTAGGGGCAGATTTACATATGGTCGAATATCGAGGGTTAATTAACCCTCGATATTCGACTGCCGAAGGTAAATCCTTCGACTTCGAATATTGAAGTCGAAGGATTTACCGCAATTCGTTCGATCAAACGATTAAATCCTTCGAATCGTTCGATTCGAAGGATTTTAATCCATCGATCGAACGATTTTTCTTCGACCAAAAAAAAGCTTGCAAAGCCTATGGGGACCTTCCAGGTTTTAGATGGCGAAGTAGGGGGTCGAAGTTTTTTTTAAAGAGACAGTACTTCGACTATCAAATGGTCGAATAGTCTAATGATTTTTAGTTCGAATCGTTCGATTCGAAGTCGTAGTCGAAGGTCGAAGTAGCCAAAAAAAACATTCGAAATTCGAAGATTTTTTTTATTCTATTCCTTCACTCAAACTGATTAAATGTACCCCTAGTGTATTATGTACAGTGAGAGGCAGTGGGTACTGATGCTACAAGTACAGTCAGGGCTGCCATCAGAAATCATGGGGCCCCATACAACAAAATTGGTTGCCAGAGGCCCTATGGGTCCCAGGTTATCTATTCTAAAATCACACAAATCTTTAGACAGCACTGGCTGCATTACTTTGAAGTCAATTGGAGAGGGGACGATGAAGAGGTGCAATTTATAAGGATTTATACTTCTTTAATTTCATTTAAGGGAGGCCCAGCCACGTCATGCTTACTTGGATTAGCACCATGTGGCTTTATGTGGACATCTAGGAGAAAGAACGTGTAGGGACCTGAGCTACCCAAGTCTTTAGTTCACTGACAGCAGGGGGGCAACTAATCAAAGTAAGCACGGCACGACTTGGCCCTCTCTTAAGACTCAAAACCCACTGTATATAGGGGGACAGCAACATCTTTTGGTCAGTTCTTATGAATGTACAGTACAGTCAGAGAGAGATATGTTCAGATGGGAAAGGTCTTCTTAGGTTTCTGATCTCTTTCCTGAGCAGAACAACATAACACTTCTAAACATGTATCTCTCTGACTGTACAGTCATAAGAATTGACCAGCAGGTGCCACTGTTGTTACAAATGTCACTATATTAGCAATTAATGAAAATGTAAATAGCTCTGAAACTGAAAAAAATTATGAAAGCAAATTGCAAAAGTGTTGAGAAAAGCCCACTGAGCAATTTTACATACTTTTTAAGGTTTACTTATCCTTTAAAGGTTAAAGTGATTATGTAAGATGGACATGGTCATATAAATTCCTTGAGCAGGGAAGATTGAAAAGGACTATTGGTATATAGGATTAAAATAGGACCCAGACATGAGGTGCCATATTGCTCTTTGCCATAATGTCCAATGGGCAATAGTATTGCTCTACTGTGCTGGTTGGGTGTTTCTTATAAAGTGCAATTAATAGTACACACCAAAACCATCAGGGCTTCACCCTATGGACTTTCCCTCTTACTTTCCTGCTCTTCTGCATGAGATCTAAGCTGGGGTGGAAACTATGTCAGTTCCATTATCTCAATTATGTCCCACCACAGGTTACCTAAGGGGACCCTCCTAAGGAGCTGGCTCACCAAATCGCGTCCCCGGCTGCTTCTGTTCATCGCTGGTTTAAAGAGACCTCAAGTCACTCTGATGAGGAGGAAGAGGATGAAACGCACCAAAATAGCAAAGGCCACGTAAGCGGTAAATAGAAAAGTAGAAGAGGTAGAAATGGCAGAATAAGGGGGTTGCCGAGAACAAAAACAAAAAAGTTCAATTTATAGAGAGAAACATCTGGGGCCTAAAACTCTGTGCTATGCAGTAGCTTGTACTTGATCCCAACTAAGATTTAATTAATCCTTATTGGAAGCAAAACCAGCCTATTGGGTTTATTTAATGTTTACATGATTTTCTAGTAGACTTTAAGGTATATGGCCTGACATGGACTGTAACGCTGTATAAAATAATATCCATATTGAGTTGTTAAAATGGGACAAGAGAGTAAACTGGGACTAACTGGGAAAGCTAACTGGGAGAGTAAACTGGGACTAACTGAAATAGAGCACACCGAGACTAACTGGGAAAGCAAACTGGTACAAAAGGACTAAACGGGAGATGAGAAGAAGGAAGAGCATAGAGATAAAAGTGGAAATGTGAGATATATATTTCCCATTCCCTATATATCTCACATTTCCACTTTCATCTCTATGCTCTTCCTTCTTCTCATCTCCCGTAAAGTCCTTTTGTACCAGTTTGCTTTTCCAGTTAGTCTCGGTGTGCAAAGAGGGGAGAAAATTGTATAGATGAGCAGAAGCGAGGTAAAAGGGTCAAACATGATATAGGGTCATTCAGGAACAGATGGAAAAAGAGAAGAGAAAAGTGGAGAGAAAACAATAAAGGGGAAAAAGATGGAGAAAAGGGAAAACAAAGTGAAGAAAATGCTGGGAAAAGATGGAGAACATGGGGGTGAGAATGTTGGAGCAAAAGACTAAAAAATGAGAAAAACAGAGGCTTTCCGAAGTTATATATATAACAATGGCAATGCAGAGAAGCTTAACAAGGGCAAATTCCACTGACCACCAATTAATTAACTTAAAGTAAATTCCATTGCCCCCAAATTAATTTACTGACTTATTAGAACATTTATGAATTTTAATAACTATTTATTTGAACTGCTTATTACATCAGCTGTTATATTGGGACCAATTTACTAAATTATACAAGTGTCTCCTACATGAACTTTTCAACAGTGGAAGGACTAGTTATTGGGCCTCACAGCAAGATCACACCCACCCTCCTGATTTACACAATTTACATATGCAAAAATGTACTTTACGTAAGAAAAAATTGAGCATTGAGATAGGGGCAGAGATGTGGGTAGGTCTAATTTAGGACAAATTCCTCTGAATTAAAAAACTTAAGTTAATAAACTGACTTACTTATTAGAACTATTACTATTTATATGAACTATTACTGACTAGTTATGAGGCCCCACAGCAAGACATTTTCCACTACTCAGTTCCACTGGGCTCCCTATAGTTCCTGGGCCCTCTCACACTGGGCATTGTTGGGACAGGGCAGTCATCCATGACACTGGGCCTTGTGAGTACAGTGACAAATCTCCTCTTCTTCGGGCGCCTAATCTGCCTGAAATGCCTTCCTGCCGGCAACAATGTGAATCTCTAGCGGGATGGCATTCAGATCGCTTTGTCTTCGCAGTTGCCCGAAGTTGCCTTATGAGGAAACTCGCTATGCGTATGCCATCCCACCAGCGATTCACATTCTTGCCGGCAGGAAGGCATTTCAGGCAGATTAGTCGCCCGAAGAAGAGGAGATTTGTCTCCTCGAATCTGCACATGTGCCACCACCCTAATGGATAAACAGTTGCCACCAAATTTGGTGTTGTGGGTAGTGGACAAGGGACTTCCCCTGCCATTGCTGGTATAACACAGTAATACATGACCCTGGCCCACTGGAGGGCAATAGCAACTGATAGTTGAGTTGATAAATGTTAATAAATGATCCCCATTGTTTCCAGTTCTGCCACTGGCAACCATGTGCAGATAGAGCAAAGTTTTTCTAGTCATGGAAGTCATGGAATATAATAGTGTGTGGGCTGCAGCTTGATGGCAACATGGAATGAAGGTTGTGTTCGTTTCAGAAGAGTTTAGTGGCTGGGATGGAGGGGTTACTGTTTCATTGCTCAACGTGACTCTGCTCTCAGAACAATATTTCTCTTTGTAGAGTGAGTTCACGGTCCCCCCACTTCAGTGAGGAGGTGCTGGCGAAATCCCGGGGAGCTTCCTGTGGCTGGCACACATGGAGAAGAGAAAACTGAATAAACTAGAGAGAGAAAATCTGATGGTTGGACTCTTGTGAACCTCCAGCCTGTGTATGAGCTCTCACTAATACATCAGTATTGTCTGTACATATTGTCTGAGCTGCGTCTTTATTGCACTGAGGGGAACCAACCTCATGGGACACATAAGTAATAGTAGAACTGTCATTTCCCCACTGTACATCAAAACAACGGCTGCTGGTGGCAGGCTCAGGAGGGTTAAGCCAAACACTGGCAGGCAAAGGAGCATAAAACAAGTACAGGTATAGGATCTGTTATCCAGAAAGTTACAAATCACGGGAAGGCCATCTCCCCGTTTTTTCCTTCTTCTCTGTAATAATAAAACAGTACCTTGTAATAGATCCTAACTAAGATATAATTAATCCTTTTTGCAGGCAAAACAATCCCATTGGGTTTAATTAATGTCTAAATGATTTTGTAGTAGACTTAAAGAATGGAGATCCAAATTACGGAAAGAACACAAAGCCCAGGTCTGAGAATTCTGGATAACAGGTCCAGTACCTGTACATTGACATGGAATAGTGTGTTTGGGGAATTGTGGGTAGAAATAAAGTTCTCAAGTCAGATAATTGAATAATTCAATTCAAGTCAAGATGGACCTTGCTGCAGTTTGTCCTAAGAGTGGGGAAGAATTGCAGTGAGTTCTACAAAAACCCCATTAAAAGAGAACATAGACAATAAAGACTCTAGAATAGGATAGGCAGAGATGCTGAATTGGGGATCTATAATGGGAGGTTTAAGATGAATTGGGAGATGTAACTAGTAAATGGGAGGATCTAGCACAACATGGGGTCAATTAGGACAATTTTGGAGACATTCTTTTCAAACAGGAGAAGTCTTCTGTTTGTGCTAGATAGGACAATAGCTTGCTAATGCAAGGCAGATCCTGCCATTAAAGGAGTTGTTCACCTTTGAGATAAGTTTTAGTATTATGTAAAGAGTTAGATGCTGAGACAATTTGCAATTTGTTTTAATTTGTTATTATTTGTGGTTTTTGAGTTATTTTGCTTTTTATTCAGCAGCTCTCCAGTTTGCAATTTCAACAATCTGGTTGCTAGGGTCCAAAATATCCTAGCAACCATGCATTGATTTGAATATGAGACTGGAATATGAATAGGAGAGGCCCGAATAGAAGGATCAGTAATAAAAAGTAACAATACATTTGTTGCCTTACAGAGCCTTTGTTTTTTAGAAGGGAGTCAGCAATGCCCATTTGAAAGCTGGAAAGAGTCAGAAGAAAAAGGCAAATAACTATAAAGCTATAAAAAATAAATACCAATTGAAAAGTTGCTTAGAATTGGCTGTTCTGTAAAAGTTACATTAAAGGTGAACCACCCCTTTTACGTGAAAACGCCCTTTACAGAGCTTATGGGAAGTGTGGTCCTTATGAAAAGACTCTCTAAACCATCTGACAGTTTATATGTCCCACGGGACATTAATGCAGTTGGTAATAAATCATCTATATACCTCAAACCCCTGCCTGAACCATAAAAACAATAAATAAACATAAGCATGGTAAAAATGTATAGCTGGAGCGGGTAAATGATATCACATATGAACATCCAGCAAAGGTGCCCATAACCTTAGTAATGACCCCACTTCATTATTCCTTGGTGAACCCCTATGTAATAAAAGTGAGGTAACATAGTGGCACAATTTGCTTGACTATGTTAGCCAGTTAGCAGGGATCCCCCAAATTTCATGAACAATGGCTGAGAAAAAGGAAACACTGACATTTTACACAAATACACTCTAAAAACACCTAAAAAATTCAACCCACCAAGAATTCTAATTTCATATTTGCATTTATTAAAAGGGATACTGTCATGGGAAAACATGTTTTTTTTTTCAAAACACATCAGTTAATAGTGCTGCTCTAGCAGAATTCTGCATTGAAAATGATTTTTCAAAAGAGCAAACAGATTTTGTTATATTCAATTTTGAAATCTGACATGGGGCTAGACATATTGTCAATTTCCCAGCTGCCTCCAATCATGTGACTTGTGCTCTGATAAACTTCAATCGCTCTTTACTGCTGTACTGCAAGTTGGAGTGATATCACCTCCTCCCTCCCCCCAGCAGCCAAACAAAAGAACAATGGGAAGGTAACAAGATAGCAGCTCCCGAACACAAGATAACAGCTGCATGGTAGATCTAAGAACAGCACTAAATAGTAAAAGCCAAGTCCCACTGAGAGTGATTCAGTTACATTAAGTGGGAGAAATAACAGCCTGCCAGAAAGTAGTTCCATCCTAAAATGCAGACGCAAGTCACATGACTGGGGCAGCTGGGAAACTGACAATATGTCTAGCCCCATGTCAGATTTCAAAATTGAATATAAAAAAATCTGTTTGCTCTTTTGAGAAATGGATTCAGTGCAGAATTCTGCGGGAGTAGCACTATTAACTGATGTGTTTTGGAAAAAACATGTTTTTCCATGACAGTATCCCTTTAAAGAGATCAATGTAAAGTGCATAAAGACCTCATTTTCAGTGCATTATTATTATTATTATTACAGTTATGTGACCTGTTATCCAGAATGCTCAGGACCTGGGGTTTTCCGGATAAGGGATCTTTCCGTAATTTGGATCTTCATATCTTTAGTCTACTAGAAAATCATTTAAACATTAAATAAACCCAATAGGCTGGTTTTGCTTCCAATAAGGATTAATTATATCTTGGGATCAAGTATAAGGTACTCTTTTATTATTACAGAGAAAAAGAAAATTATTTAGAAAAATTTGAATTATTTGATTACAATGGAGTCTATGGGAGACAGGCATTCCGTAATTTGGAGCTTTCTGGATAACGGGTTTCCGGATAACGGATCCCATAACTCCTGTATTATTATTTATACATAAAAACACAGCCCAAAATTATCATATGGACAGGTAAGTCATTGGCAAGCTTTTGCCCAGCAGCGGGCATGGATCACACTGTGCATGGGCAGTCTGACAGTGGGCAGCAGTACATAGCACATGAGTCGCAGGCCATATAGTGGGAGATACACCAATAAACCAGAGAATACAATATTCCAATTGGTTAGATAAAGACAGTTATGTTACAATGTCTCCAATGCCAATAATTAGTATAATAATTAGTAGCAGCAATTATGAGACACTGATATTCACCTAATATTTATAGTCACTCACTGTGTATATATTGCTCTATATATTTAATTTCAATGGAGAACAAATGTAGGCCCGAATTAATTGCTGACAGGTAGAAAATAGGACTGAGGGTTGTCCTGCACTCTCATTTGGCCACATTGCACTCTCTCTGGTCAGCTGGAGCTAAGGTTGCCACCTGGCCGGTATTTCACCGGCCTAGCCGGTAAAATACCAGCCCAGGCCGGGGCCGGTATTACAAATTTACCGGCAATGTAGCTGCCGGTAAATTTGTGATCACCATTCAAACTGCTCCCGGCCTGCCTCAGATGCACCCTCAGCCCACCCTTTTCTTCTGTCTATTTCTTAAAAATACTTATCTATTCCACAATCCACAACTCTGGCCCGCCCCTTGACGTCATGGCCACGCCCCCAGTGACAGCACTATGCCGCCCCGTGACATCACAGCCCCGCCCATTTTTAGAACTATCCTCCAGCCCCCTTCCCTGGCCGGTAAAGATTTTTTAAAAAGGTGGCAACCCTAGCTGGGGCTCCCTGAATAACTATATACAACTCTGGTTTTTGTTAGGTTTGGGCCACCCTGTTCTCTCCCTGTAAACTGGTGACCCATGTGTTCTCCCTGTACCTGTGGCCCCCCAGGCGCTTCATGCACAGACCAGTTACAGTGGGGGGTGTATCAGTAGTCACTGAGTAGTGGCTTTCAGGGATGAAGCAAAGGTCTTTATAAGACATTAACCCCCATATGTAATAAAAGGTGACCAATAAATTCTAGCTGCTGATTTGTTGCCATGGGCTACTGCTCCTGGGCAAACTTGGTGCCTTTTATAACACAACTCCCTTAAAGGAACAGTTCAGTGTAAAAATAAAAAGGGGTAAATAGATAGGCTGTGCAAAATAAAACATGTTTCTAATATAGTTAGCCAAAAATGTAACGTATAAAGGCTGGAGTGACTGGATGTCTAACATAATAGCTAGAATTCAACTTCATGCTTTTCAGCTCTCTTGAAGGGGGGCCACATGGGACATAACTGTTCAATGAGTTTGCAATTGATCCTCAGCATTCAGCTCAGATTCAAAAGCAACACTTATGGCTCATGTGGCCCCCCCTCAATTCACTGATTGGTTACTGCTGGTAACCAATCAGTGGAAACCAAGAGAGCTGCAAAGCAGGAAGTAGTGTTCTGGCTATTATGTTATTATGTTAGACATCCAGTCACTCCAGCCTTTATACATTATGGGGCATATATATCAAAGGTCGAGTTTCAAATTGAAAAAAAACTTCGAAATTCGATTTCAAAAAGACCAAACAAAGTGAAGTCGAAGGTTTTTTTGGGTCAAATTCGGCCAAATTCTAATCGTACAATTGAAGGAATAGCGCATTCGATCGGATCCGATTCAAAGTTTTTCCCCCCAAAAAAACTCCACCAATTGACTCCATATAGGTTTTAGGAGGTCCCCCTTAGGCTAAAACAGCACTTCGGCAGGTTTTAGATGGGGAATGGTCGACGTTTAAAAGAGACAGTATGGGGCAGCGTTATCAAAGGTCGAGGTGAATTTTCGAAGTTAAAAACTTTTGAGCTATTTTTTATGTACTTCGACTAGGGAATAGTCCAGAAAAAACATTGAAATTCTAATATCAAAATTTATCATGTACTGTCTCTTTAAAACTTTTTATAAAAGTTTTATAAAATGGACGTGGTATTTAAAGGGTGTAGCCATAAAATTGTAAAAAACATTTCACAGGTTTTTGGCTTCTTAATAGTAACATCCCTCCGGTACCCCGGTATTTGGAAAAGGTACAGACCCATAGCTGATTTCTAAATAAAATACATGATAGTGACCTGTACAGCCAGTGAAATCTTAGTGGATTCCACTTCAGTTCCCCTGGTCTTTCTTCTCTCACATCCATTAGGCTAATGCCAACTTGGGGCTGATTTTTGTCCTGCCCCTTATGGCTCCAGCCTTAGCCTTTCCTTGCCCACACATTGAGCACTAACCTTTATCTCGCAGCCATAGCAAACTGGACAACATCCAGCTGATCAGCGACAGTCACGTTAACATCGTGGACTTTGGTTTGGCAGCTGAAGGATTGTTTGACAATGACACCATCAGAAGCAGATTTGGAACATTCGTTTACATGGCTCACATACATGGCTCACATACATGGATCTAGAAACTCTAGTTCAAGGCAAATGTAGAGTGTATAAGGGGTTATGTGCAATCTGTAAACGATAATACTGGATTAGTCAGATGATGCCTCGTATATTTTCTGGGAAGCAAGAACAAGCCTCAGGCTGCAGACAAGTATTGTAGTTTCCCTTGTTGTTGTAATAAATGATCATACAGAAATAAACTTGGCTCTTTGTTGAACATTTCTAATCCATTTATTTTACTGTTCAAAGAAAGGGAATAAAGAGCCCATTTTCAGAGAGGGCGTATTTTTAAACCTAGCAATGATATATTTCATATATTTCATAATATTTGCAAAGTGACGCATACCAATATTATTACTTCTGCCCTTTTGTGGCCTTGTGAGTTTGGGGTTTCTTTGGGTCAGATTTGCTAAAGGGTGAAAATTGGCCAGCGTGACATCATTCAGGCACTTTGCTGATTTACTAACAGGCGCAGGCGTAACTTCACTAGGTTCCCCCCTACATTTGGCACATAATATATACAGTGGGCTCATGTGTAGGGCGATATAACAACTCTATTTTCTTTATTAAGGTTCCCTGGACTTGTGTAATGTAATGTATTTGCTGCTACATATACGTCCATGTAACTTTATCATTTCCCGCCATATGCAAATTAGGTAACGCTACAGCATCTTCGCTTTGATTGCCGAAGTAACACTAACAAAAATTTGCCAGCATTCAGCGCCCTCGACGCAACTTTGCATTTTAGTGAATTAGCGTTGTCCTAGCGAACTTATGCCTGGCAAAGTGTTGCAATGGCTGCAAAGCTGTCGCTCGCGAATTTTCTCATGTTAGGGAAATTGCTCCTTAGTGTGTCTCAAAAATAATTTGCAGGGATATAAGACAGCATCGGACTGGGGGGCCTGGGACCCTTTAAGCCTGATGCCTCAGGTGCTCCCACCCCCCCTCTCATCTCCCCAAACGCAAACCATCATTTGGCAGCGACCAAGGTCAGGGAGAGAGGTCAGGGGAACAGGGCCAGGGAGGGATGTTAGGGCCTTGACCGGGGTAAGAGAGGGAGGGTGGGAGAGTAGCAGTGCTTCAAGCAGGGAGCGGGTCAGGGCTGGCACAGCCACGAGAGTCGGGGGCCACGGGGTTTTTTCACAGTATCCTGGTGGCCCAGTCTGACCCTGGATATAGATATTTTGTACAAGGATTAATAGAGAACTTGATATAAGAGAACTGTACTAAGAGCATTTGGCAGGTTGGTAACTAACATACTCTTCGTTATCAAGGTGATATTAAAGGAGTACAATGCAGCTGTGGACTGGTGGTCGTTTGGCATCACTTCCCTTTTATTTGCCCCAGTTCCACCAGCCTGCCAACTCTACTACTCCCTTAAGCCACTTTGAAAACCCTGCATTCACTCCATCCATCAGACTGCAGAAGACAGGGTCTGAAGGGCTGCCTGGGGTAACATAAAATAGAAGAGAATGCGGCTAGTAGCTTAACGGCACTCGTGTATTTTATCATATTCCCTTCAAGTTCCTTCCTTCCCTAAGTTAAATATGGCGCATTGATCCTGGGAGCAAATCATATTGCCATTAAGGAGTCAGGAAGGAATTTTTCCCTCTAGTGAAGTAGATTTGCAAAAGCTTCTCAGAGGTTTTTCGCCTTCCTCAGGATCAAAAAGCCCAATTTATCTTGTTAATAAAAATGTGTCTTACACAGAATAACCTCAAAGCCACTGTGGTTTTTTTCTGGGTATTGGCCTCATTTAGCAGCAGCAACATATGGGAAGATGTGAGACAAACATATGAGCAATGAAGAAAGATATTAGAAAGGTGGAAGAGAATGGGGAACCAGAGGAAGGAATACATTTGAGGGAAAAAAAGAGCATAAAATAGTGAAAAGGCATAATACTCTAAGAAGAGGTAAGAGTAAGCGAAAAAACAAAGTACATAATAAAAGGAAAATGAGTCTTTAAAAGAGAGGGAAGAGCAAAATAAGAAGAACATAAGGATGAATGCTCCATAGATGTACAATATATATATATATATATATATATATATATATATATATATATGTATATATATATATATATATGTATATATATATATATATATATGTATATATATATATATATATATATATATATATATATATATATATATATATATATATATATATATATATATATATACACACACACATATACAGACACACACACAATTATAACAGTTGTAACCCAATTCCTTCAATACCTAGCAGTGCCCCTGACTGATGATGCAGCATTTGTGAACCAGCATTTGTAGAATTATACTGTGTGACTGCATGCAAGTAGATCTTATTCAATGAAGATGGGGATACGCTTCTCCCAAGCCTGAAAAAAAATATGCAGGCTGAGAGCAGCGGAGCCAATGCTCCGTCTTCCCTTGGCCTTAAGGCCCCCATACAAGGGTAGATATGAGCTGCTGTCAGATTAAGTTGGCAGCTTATTGGGCAGTGTATGGAGCCCTTCGACGGGCTTCCCTGATTGACACCGAAAGTTGGCCAGATGTGTTTACCACTTCCTCTTTTTAATCCATGCCGTGTTACTACAAGAAGTAGTGCAGTGACACGAAATGCGTCAGACCTCAGACACTGTTCTATCAGTGTATCAAGATGTGTTAATAAAGAAACTTTTTTACATACAATTTGTGAACAAGCGATTCTTCCAAAAAGGATCCCAGAGTGTGCCGCCACAACGATTGGTGTGCATATTACCACAAAAACTTTTAAGACCATGTCCACATTAATGGTGGTAGCACACCAAATAAAACATAAGTGAACTCATATGTGAAACAAGTTTATTGAGTCATATTAAGACATACCCTTAAATCCATGTGCCTCGCCTTCCCCTGTGGAAAGCACAGAAAATCCCAGCACATGATTAAACATCTTGGGGACCCCCTAACAAGTATTTCCAAATGCTAACAAACTCCCACCAGGTTCACCTCCTACAGGCAGAGGATGGAACACACAGGGAGCATAGGGCAGGCAGAGTATGGCACACACAGGGAGCATCGGGCAGGTTGAGTATGGCACACACAGGGAGCAGAGTATGGCACACACAGGGAGCATAGGGCAGGCAGAGTATGGCACACACAGGGGGCATTGGGCAGGCGGAGTATGGCACACACAGGGGGCATAGGGCATGCAGAATATGATTAGACAGAGAAGGGGTTTTCATAGAGTGGAGTATTTACTCTCCACATTTAGGAAGTGGCCCAGGTGCACCGCCCTGAGCCCTCAGTATGGGAAGCGGACAACTGAAAATAAATCTGTGGCAGGCACTCAAATAAAGTGAAGTACTTGAGTCAGCACACACTCCTTCAAGTTGTCCGGTGCACGTTCCAGTAGTGGCCACAATCCACCAGATACAGCAGAATTTCGAAAATGGACAGCACCGTTTTTATGAGTAAAAAAGCCTTTATTGTAACTTGGCTACGACCAAAAGATACAGTATGGTCTGTATCTTTTGGTCGTAGCCAAGTTACAATAAAGGCTTTTTTACTCAAAAAAACGGTGCTGTCCATTTTCGAAATTAGGCACTCAAATAAAGGCAATCTTCCATCAAGCTGTAGAAATCAAGTAGAAATGATTTATTGTGTCCTCTGCCTTACGCGTTTCGTGTTACAAACACTTAATCATAGGCAGCCTATGATTAAGTGTTTGTAACACAAAACGCATAAGGCAGAGTACACAATAAACCTTTTCTACAACTTGATGGAAGATTGTCTTTATTTGAGTGCCTGCCACAGATTTATTTACATGCAGAGTATGACACACACAGGGAGCATAGGGCAGGCAGAGTATGGCACACACAGGGAGTATATGGATGGCAGAACCGAGCAGGAGACAGGGAAATATATCAGGACCACTCTAAGATGAACATTTCGTACTGTTCTACATACAGTGACACAATGCTGTGTCCCTCCAGCCTGTCACATTTGTGAAGAATGCAGGGGGGGATTAAAGGTATAATCCCCCCTGCGTTTAGAGTCTGAATTTGAGGTGTAAACAATGCAGGGGTGGCCAGTTCATCTCAGTACTGATACCTTTTAAAAGTTTACTCATGGTAAGCAGACACAGCAGGCAGACTTTCATGTTATGCAGGCCACACAAGAGGGGAGGGGGTCACTGGCCGCAGGTGGACAGCACTGATAATGCCAGGCATAAGGAAGGGCACATTGACAAAACTAGGATCTGACCACATTACATTTATTTTTCTTGGTACTGTTAGGGCTAAGCCAGCTGCTGGTATAACTGATGGTCCAGAGAGGGTAAAGGAGTCATAGTGTGAGGGGAGCCAGACAACATTACAAACACTTCATATAGACTGTACCCATGCGCCACCCTCTAGGGGTTCCTATTCCCTGTGCAAACACACCCGGCCCAAAACAACTGTCCAATATTCTAGAAGAGCACCAGCCATCATCTTATTTCTTGCCAAATGGAAGTGCTGCTGTCCGTGACTGGACAGCCTGATGAACCACATGTTCCCATTCTGCATCTGAAATCTGCTGTGCCCAAAGTGGAACCGAGAAGGTGGGAAGCTTTATAGCGGCCATTGTTTTCTTTACCAGCTCGACATGTGCTGTAATGATTGGAAAGGAGAACAGGCTCAGATTTGGGCATTGGTAAGGGAAACGCATGCAGATCCAGAAGCTGGGGAGCAATGCCTACTCAGTTACACCCCCAAGCCATGCTGAACTAAAGCATAACTAAAGAATTAGCTAGAAATATTGTACATTATATTTTGGGCTTCTGTACCAGCCCAAGGCAACCACAGCCCTTTAGCAGTAAAGATCTGTGTCTCCAAAGATGCCCCAGTAGCTCCCCATTTTCTTTTCTGCTGATTCACTGCACATGCTCAGTGCTTCTGTCACTAACTGAGCTTAGGGACTCACTCACAATATACAGGACACATAGAATAGAAATATCACAATATAAAGCTGATTAGTAATTAATACAGTTTCAAATGCATATTATAGCAAGCCTATGAGCCTCACATCCTTATAATAGTTGTAACTAGGTCTATAGCAGCCTTTCTGGGATTTCCAGTGGGTTGAGAACAAAGACCTAGAGAGACCCCTGGGATATACCTACATGTGCATGTGTTTTCTCTGTCGCTACAAGAGGTTCTATGAATGATCCAAGTACCTGCATCCATAGGAATTGAGCCTGCAGCTTCTTCCTTCTCCTCCTCATCTTCACTGTCTGCTGGAGGCTCAGGAAGGTGCAGTCGCATTGCCTAGAAGTGAGAGATCAGAATAATCAGACTTGCATCCCAACCATTAACTTCGGAGGCGTTCTATCTGGCATTAACTAGTATAGTGAACACCTGTTATTTGGCATCCAGCCCTCTCATGTGTAAATGAGGGTCTCCTCGGCTAAGAATAGGCCATTCTACTGCCCAATAAACATTCACTGAAAGGGGAACTAATTATTTAAAATGAATATTAAGTGTTAACCTGTCAAAACGAGGCTCCTAGTGATGTTACACACATACCCATATGTGAAAAGCATCTACAGCCTAGACTGGGACAGCACATTGAAGACCTGCAACCCAGATCAGAACACCCCTGAGCCATACTCAGAATCTCAGGCTCAAGGGAGGAGGTGGAACCCAGAAGCCATACTCAGAACCTCAGGCTCAAGGGAGGAGGTGGGACCAAGTAGCCATACTCAGAACCTTAGGCTCAAGGGAGGAGGTGGGACCCAGTAGCCATACTCAGAACCTCAGGCTCAAGGGAGGAGGTGGGATCCAGTAGACATACTCAGAACCTCAGGCTCAAGGGAGGAGGTGGAACCCAGCAGCCATACTCAGAACCTCGGGCTCAAGGGAGGAGGTGGGACCCAGTAGCCATACTCAGAACCTCAGGCTCAAGGGAGGAGGTGGGACCCAGTAGCCATACTCAGAACCTCAGGCTCAAGGGAGGAGGTGGGACCCAGTAGACATACTCAGAACCTCAGGTTCAAAGGAGGAGGTGGGACCCAGTAGCCATACTCAGAACCTCAGGCTCAAGGGAGGAGGTGGGACCCAGAAGCCATACTCAGAACCTCAAGCTCAAGGAAGGAGGTGGGATCCAGTAGCCATACTCAGAACCTTAGGCTCAAGGGAGGAGGTGGGACCCAGTAGCTATATTCAGAACCTCAGGCTCAAGGGAGGAGCTGGGACCAAGTAGACATACTCAGAACCTCAGGCTCAAGGGAGGAGGTGAGACCCAGTAGCCATACTCAGAACCTCAAGGGAGGAGGTGGGACCCAGTAGCCATACTCAGAATCTCAGGCTCAAGGGAGGAGGTGGGACCCAGTAGCCATACTCAGAACCTCAAGCTCAAGGAAGGAGGTGGGATCCAGTAGCCATTCTCAGAACCTCAGGCTCAAGGGAGGAGGTGAGACCCAGTAGCCGTACTCAGAACCTCAGGCTCAAGGGAGGAGGTGGGACCCAGTAGCCATACTCAGAATCTCAGGCTCAAGGGAGGAGGTGGGACCCAGAAGCCATACTCAGAACCTCAGGCTCAAGGGAGGAGGTGGGACCCAGTAGCCATACTCAGAACCTTAGGCTCAAGGGAGGAGGTGGGACCCAGTAGCCATATTCAGAACCTCAGGCTCAAGGGAGGAGGTGGGACCCAGTAGACATACTCAGAACCTCAGGCTCAAGGGAGGATGTGGGACCCAGTAGCCATACTCAGAACCTCAGGCTCAAGGGAGGAGGTGGGACCCAGTAGCCATACTCAGAACCTCAGGCTCAAGGGAGGAGGTGGGACCCAGTAGCCATACTCAGAACCTCAGGCTCAAGGGAGGAGGTGGGACCCAGTAGCCATACTCAGAACCTCAGGCTCAAGGGAGGAGGTGGGACCCAGTAGCCATACTCAGAACCTCAGGCTCAAGGGAGGAGGTGGGACCCAGTAGCCATACTCAGAACTTCAGGCTCAAGGGAGGATTTGGGATCCAGTAACCATACTCAGAACTTCAGGCTCAAGGGAGGAGGTGGGACCCAGTAGCCATACTCAGAACCTCAAGCTCAAGGGAGGAGGTGGGATCCAGTAGCCGTTCTCAGAACCTCAGGCTCAAGGGAGGAGGTTGGACCCAGTAGCCATACTCAGAACCTCAGGGTCAAGGGAGGAGGTGGGACCCAGTAGCCATACTCAGAACCTCAGGGTCAAGGGAGGAGGTGGGACCCAGTAGCCATACTCAGAACCTCAGGGTCAAGGGAGGAGGTGGGACCCAGCAGCCATTCCCAGAACCTCAGGCTCAAGGGAGGAGGTGAGACCCAGTAGCCATACTCAGAACCTCAGGCTCAAGGGAGGAGGTGGGACCCAGTAGCCATACTCAGAACCTCAGGCTCAAGAGAGGAGGTGGGACCCAGAAGCCATACTCAGAAGATTACAGAGCAGGGACCCGAGCCATAAAACTACTGACAAATGAAGCAGGTGAAGATTTAGCTACCCTTTAATGTTATTTCCCAAATAATATATAGGATTATAAAAGCTAGAGAAGTTGCAACAGCCTGTGGGATAATGGCTCTGGTGTTCTATGGGAACATAATGAACATAATGCAGAGCTTGAGCACATCCTTAGGGGCAATTACCTGCAGGCGCTCCTGGATATCTCCCTCTGTCTGGGTTCCTTCTTCTGGATCTTGGTTTAGGGGCTGGTACTGATACCCACTTTGAACTTCACCATCTTCTTCTTCTTCCTCACCACCACTCCACACCACAGTAGCATCCTGGGAGTCTCCCAGCTCATCGCTCTGGTTTGGGAAAACACGTTCTGGACCCATACTCTGTGTCCTGCACGGTAATACTGTCCCTGGAGAGAAAATGCATTATATTGGGATAAATGCCTTTACTACATTATGGTATATGCCACCTATATCCTCCCCTGCATAGGATGATTCACATAGTCCACACTAGGTCCCAAACTGAATTTGGTGTTTAACACCCCTGGTAAAACTCTAAGCTCTGCATATGCTACCCACGGTTCCCATTCTGAGCTTTATATATTCTAGCCACGGGTCTTACTCTGAGCTTTGTATATCCCAGCCTTTTTATATGTGACCCCAGGTCCCAAATTATTCTGCACTAATATTAGAATATCCTCACCCACAGGTCCCACATTAGCTCCTTATATTCAACCCCACCCAGTCCTGGGTACCATAATATGCCCTTTACTTCTCAACCCTCCCCATAACCCATATTGTGCTTTATTATTCCCTATCCCACGCCAAATCTCAGTGCTCTCCATGTTCCCTCCTTTCACCCTGCACTCTGCATCCTGACACCCCCCTCCACAGGTCCCACATGTGCTCTGTCCCTGCCAGCTGGGCCCTGTTCTTCCAAATGGTAACATGAATCCTTGTGGTTCTATTTTAAGTAGGAGACGTGCGTTGGGGACGGAATGAGGGTTGAAAGTGCAGTGGTGGAAGAAGAGGAAAAGCAAAAGATCTAAGCAAGAAGGTACAATTTATTGTGCGTGTGTATGTGTAGGGATCAATAGGGTGTGTGTTTGTGTTACTGTAGGGGACAGTGGGGTGAGTGTGTCTGTAGGGGACAGTGGGGTGAGTGTGTCTGTAGGGGACAGTGGGGTGAGTGTGTCTGTAGGGGACAGTGGGGTGAGTGTGTCTGTAGGGGACAGTGGGGTGAGTGTGTCTGTAGGGGACAGTGGGGTGAGTGTGTCTGTAGGGGACAGTGGGGTGAGTGTGTCTGTAGGGGACAGTGGGGTGAGTGTGTCTGTAGGGGACAGCGGGGTGAGTGTGTCTGTAGGGGACAGCGGGGTGAGTGTGTCTGTAGGGGACAGCGGGGTGAGTGTGTCTGTAGGGGACAGCGGGGTGAGTGTGTCTGTAGGGGACAGCGTGTGTGTAGGGGACAGTGGGTCTGTAAGGGACAGTGGGGTGAGTGCGTCTCTAAGGGGACAGTGGGGTGAGTGCGTCTGTAAGGGGACAGTGGGGTGAGTGTGTCTGTAAGAGGACAATGGGGAGAGTGCGCCTGTAAGGGGACAGTGGGGTGAGTGTGTCTGTAGGGGACAGTGGGGTGAGTGTGTCTGTAGGGGACAGCGGGGTGAGTGTGTCTGTAGGGGACAGCGTGTGTGTAGGGGACAGTGGGTCTGTAAGGGACAGTGGGGTGAGTGCGTCTCTAAGGGGACAGTGGGGTGAGTGCGTCTGTAAGGGGACAGTGGGGTGAGTGCGTCTGTAAGGGGACAGTGGGGAGAGTGCGCCTGTAAGGGGACAGTGGGGTGAGTGTGTCTGTAAGGGACAGTGGGGCGAGTGTTTCTGTAAGGGACAGTGGGGTGAGTGCGTCTGTAAGGGGACAGTGGGGCGAGTGCGTCTGTAAGGGACAGTGGGGCGAGTGCGTCTGTAAGGGACAGTGGGGCGAGTGCGTCTGTAAGGGACAGTGGGGCGAGTGCGTCTGTAAGGGACAGTGGGGCGAGTGCGTCTGTAAGGGACAGTGGGGCGAGTGCGTCTGTAAGGGACAGTGGGGCGAGTGCGTCTGTAAGGGACAGTGGGGCGAGTGCGTCTGTAAGAGACAGTGGGGCGAGTGCGTCTGTAAGGGACAGTGGGGCGAGTGCGTCTGTAGGGGACAGTGGGGCGAGTGCGTCTGAAGGGGACAGTGGGGTGAATGTGCCTGTAGGGGACAGTGAGGTGAGTGCGTCTGTAGGGGACAGTGGGGTGAATGTGCACAGTGGGGTGAGTGTGCGTGTAGGGGACAGTGGGGTGAGTGTGCGTGTAGGGGACAGTGGGGTGAGTGTGCGTGTAGGGGACAGTGGGGTGAGTGTGTGTGTAGGGGACAGTGGGGTGAGTGTGTCTGTAGGGGACAGTGGGGTGAGTGTGCCTGTAGGGGACAGTGGGGTGAGTGTGCCTATAGGGGACAGTG
Organism: Xenopus laevis; assembly: GCF_017654675.1. Classification (NCBI taxonomy): domain Eukaryota; kingdom Metazoa; phylum Chordata; class Amphibia; order Anura; family Pipidae; genus Xenopus; species Xenopus laevis. Next base: position 25,013,954 of record NC_054379.1, on the reverse strand, counting down.
GGGTGAGTGTGCGTGTAGGGGACAGTGGGGTGAGTGTGCGTGTAGGGGACAGTGGGGTGAGTGTGTCTGTAAGGGACAGTGGGGTGAGTGTGTCTGTAAGGGACAGTGGGGGTGTAGAGGACAGTGGTGTCTGTGGGATGTGTGTGTATGGTTTTGTATTGGGTTGTGTAGAGGAGACAGTGGGGTATCTGAAGGGCAGTGAGCCCCAACCAGTGACTCATGAGCAACATGATGCTCTCCGACCCCTTAGATGTTGCTCCCAATGGCCTTAAAGCAGGTGCTTCTATTTCAATTCCAGCTTGAATGCAAGTCTTTAGTTGCATAAAAACATGTGTACTGCCAAACAGAGCCTCCTGTAAGCTGTCAGTCCACATAGGGGCTATCAATAGCCAATCACAGCACATATTTGCCACGCCAGGAACTTGTTTCATGCTTGTGTTGCTCTCTAACTTTTTTACATTTGATTGCGGCTCATGGGTTAAAAAGTTTAGGGACGCCTGCTGTAGGGTATAGTGGGGTGTTTGTGTGTAGGGGACAATGGGTGAGTGTAGGGGATGATGGTGGTGGGGGGTGCGTGTATGTGTAGGGGACCGAGGTAGGGGTTGCCACCTGACCATATTTTACTGGCCTGGCCAGTTAAAATGATGGTTGATCCAAATGATATGAATAGGGAAAAAGATAAATATGTAGGAAGGCCGGTATTTTTTTCCGGAAAAGGTGGCAACCCTATTTGCCCCCCCGCCCCATCTGTACCCCAAGAAGTTCATGACAGATTAAGTGACTGCTCTCTGTTTCAAGCCCTGCACAGACTTTTTATCATTAAAGACCCTCCAGGTTACCAGGCAGCTGCATGGTGATTAGGGCTGATTAGGGTTGCCACCTGGCTGGTATTTCACCGGCCTGGCCAGTTAAAACGATGGCTGATCCCAATGTTATTAATAAGTAAAAAAGATAAATATATAAGAAGGCAGGTATTTTTTTCTGGAAAAGGTGTCAACCCTAGACAGAGGGGTCCCCTGTACACTCACCCCACTGTCCCTTACACTCACCCCATTGTCCCCTACACTCACCCCATTGTCCCCTACTCTCATCCCAATGTTCTCTACACTCACCCCATTGTCCCCTACACTCGACCCATTGTCCCCTACAGTCACACTCCTCTCTGGGGACATGTGTGTGTAAAGAGGACATGTGTGTGCGCAGGGGGTAGTGGGGGCGTGTACCCTAACCCCGCCCACAGAGAGGCAGTTCCCGGGGGCCCACAAGTCAAGCTTACTCCTCCCCCAGACACTAAGTATAAAGAGACGAGGAAGCATCATATACTTATCAATCAGATGCAGCAATATTGCAGCAGAGCAGGAGGGACACACTGTCAGGACAATAACACCCACAACTTCCTCATCGCCACGTCATCAGACAACGACCGCATAATCAGGCTCTCGACTTAGAAAGGCGGAATCTCATTGGTTATAGCCGATGTCAATCACCAGTCTGTTCCTTTCTAGCGCCTATAGTACGTACTTGCGCCCTCTAATGGTCAAAGAGTATCATTGCAACCAGTGATATCAGAGCCCAATACAGATGGCAGAAAAAGTCTTTACTTTGTACTGGAGGAAGGAGGGGCCTCACCCCTTTAATACCAACTGGTCACACATTGACTCCACATCCCGCATGGCAAGTTAGCAATTCCTGCACATAAGTTATTGCAATCTGCAGCATGCATCTAAATTAATTGCTAACGAGCCAGGATGCAGATTCAACATGTGGCCGTAAGCAGGGGTGCTTCGCCAATGAGGCTAGTTGAGGCTGTCGTCTCAGGCAGCAGCGCCCCACTAGGTACCGGGGTCAGCAAAAATGATGCTCCTGGCAGGGCCGGATTTCTTCCCCGTCCGCCCCTAGGCCGCGCGGTCCGACCAGGCGAAAAAAACGCACAGCTGGTGTAGTTGAATGGGGACGCGAACGTCCCCATAATGCGGCTGGGCGGCATGCCGCCCCTATTTTTTGCCGCCCTAGGCCCAGGCCTATGCGACCTTGCCGCAAATCCGGGCCTGGCTCCTGGTACTTTAAGAGTGAATTTCCGGGGGAGGGGGGCAGCAGCAACTGCTGCTGCCTCAGGCGGCAGAGGGGCCAGGATCGCCCCTGGCCGTAAGAAGGAAAGCTCCAATGGATGGGACAGGGGGGTGTGTGCCAAATGTTAGGGCACAATCCCATGGATTATAAGGGTTCTTACAGACGAGTGTTTTTACCTGCGCTCCCCCAGCCGCAGGGGAGCGCAGGAATAGACGCATTACATTTTTTCCAATGGGGCGTGTAGGCACCGAACGCAGGAAAAATGCAGCATGTTGCGTCTCAACCTGCGTTCGGGCCTACACGCGCCTGTGTGAGTACAGCCCCATTGGAAAAAATATAATGGGTCTATTCCTGCACTCCCCTGCGGCTGAACACAGAAAAACGGAACGCAGGGGAGCGCAGGTAAAAACGCTCGTCTGTAAGAGCCCTAAAGGGTGCACTTTTAATAATTAATAATCTGAAGGCGTTGATGTGTGCGGGTCAGGACAGATACACACACATAAAAAAAAAGGAATAACGATTGAACAAGCTGACTTTATAATTACTACAGAAATTAAACAATCAACATAACCCCAGCTGTGCAATTATAATTACTACAGAAATTGGATAATTAGCACTCCATTAACCCCAGACATGCTGCTATGATCAATGCAGAAAAGCATCACCTACATTAGCCCAACCAGAATACCAACACCTAAGTTTTCTACTTTCCTTGCGCTTCCACGCTGTCGATATTGAGGGTTGCCTAGGATGATGTTTCACTGCATCTCACTGCCTGCCATAAATGCATGAGAAACAGGGGGAATCATGCACAGCCGTCTTGGATTTTTTTTTCCAAGGAGCATGGAGTGGAGAAGAATGAAAGAGGCAACACAGGGCATTTAAATGATGATCCAGGACAGCAAGCTGTTGGCCAGAAATGGGACTGTCCCATGAAAAGCATGACAGTTATGAGGTACTCCATGACTGGTCAAATTGCATGTCAATCAGCTACTTTTTAGAACAGTGTGTAGAACTGAGAGAAGTACTTGAGGTTCCAGTAAGCAAGATCCTCCCAGCAAATATAATGTTTTGGTCCCCCAATAGGGGCTTTATCAAGGATGACAGAGTCCGAAACCACTGGCTGTACTGTGATATCTAATAAATCTTGCTGGAGCATATATTGTAAGCTAGACTGTAAGCTCTATGGGGAGAGGGACCTCTTTCCTCTTGTCTCTTTGACTTTGAGATTTTAATCTTTAAAGAAACTAAACTGTGTGCTTATCCGTATTTATTATTGTATTGAATCCTTTCTTCTATGATTGTATTGGTCTGCTGTACAGTGCTTATAAGTACACACACATGTCTATCTATATATATATATATATACAGGGCCGCCATCAGGGGGAGACAGGGGGGACAAGTGTCCCAGGCCCGGGCTTGAAGGGGGGCCCGGCAGGGCTGCACTTTTCGAAGAGCCAGGCCCCCCTTGACAGCTCTGAAGCGGTGCACAAAAACAGCTATAAATTGTTGTACAGGGCCCCATGCTTTCTAATGGCGGCCCCGTATATATGTGTGTGCATGGCTGCCATCAGAGGGGCAAAGAGAGCCGAATCCCGCCTTTGCCGCCGGGATCAGACAGACGGATCCGAAAGCCGTCTCTGAAAGGATCCGAAAGCCGTCGAAAGGATCCAAAATCTGCTGAAATTGCCCAAAAGCCACCGTGATTTCTGATGGCGTCCCTGTATGTGTGTGGAGAGCATTTATACAGAGATACTATAGAAGAAACCATAGTTGACATTAAACTTAACTTTTAGCATGATGTAGACAATATTCGGAGACGGTTTGCAATTGGTCTTTCTTTTTGTTGCATTTTTAAAATTATTTCACTTTTTATTCAGAAGCTTTTGAGTTTGAATTGCAGGAGCGCTCTGGCTGCTAGGGTTAAACTTGACTTGAAAGAGAGAGTGTAATATGAATAGTAGGGGGACCGAATAGAAAGATAAGCAATAAAAAGTAGCAATAACAAAAAAAAAATGTAACTGCGCAGAGCAATCGTTTTTTGACTGCTGGGGTCAGTGACCCCCCCATTTGAGAGCTGGAAAGAGGCAGAACATTAAGGCACATAATGCAAAAAATAGATAAGCTATCAAGAAAAAAAAACATTTGAAAAAGTTGCTCAGGTTTGCCAATTTTATAACATACTAAAAGTTATGTTGAAGGTGAACTACTCTTCTAACCTTTCTATCATTCATAAAAAGGCTTTGAGCTCAGTGAGTGATACTGATTGCAATGATACACTTTGGCCATTAGAGGGCGCACGCTGTAGGGGCTAGAAAGACACAAACTGGTGACTGACATCGGCTGGAACCAATGAGATTCCGCCTTTCTGGTTCTAGAGCCTGTTGGTGCGGTCGCTGTCTGATGACGTGGCGATGAGGAAGTCGTGGGTGTTAATGCCCTGACAGTGTGTCCCTCCTGCTCTGCTGCAATATTGCTGCATCTGATTGATAAGTATATGATGCTTCCTCGTCTCTTTATACTTCGTGTCTGGGTGGGGGGCACGTTTCCTGCTTTTTCATTGGTTGCTTGTGCCATTGCTGCTCAGTGTTCGGAAGGAGGTTTATTGAATAAGGAGGAGATTCTTTGCCCCGGGATCTGGTTGCACTTCCCCAGGTCACGACACGGTTGGGGGATGAACCATTTCTAGTCAGTTATTTGCTGAGCTTTAGTTCTTCTTTAAAGGACAAGTTCAACCTGATTGGCTGGGGATTGCTCATATGTAATGGGCCAATGACAGCCAATCCAAGACTTTTCCTCCTTTTGGGGAAAAAAAGTGCACCTGCCTAGAAATGAGCTCCATGTAGCCATGGCCATGCTTCTTGTTTCTTCTTATCTCTTAGGCAGACAAGGGCCGGCTGGACTGGCAATCTGTGGGTCTGGCAAATGCCAGAGGGGCTGCTATAAGTTAAGGTCCCATAGAAAGTCAGTATTTAGTGGGCTGGTGGGGCCTCTGTGTACCTGAAATGCCAGGGCCTATTTTAATTCTCAGTCTGGACCTGGACAAGGGGCTTCTGGCAGGTCTGGACTGAGAATCAAAATAGTCCCTGGCATTTCCAGCACACAGAGGCCCACGCAACCCCCATCAGCCCAATAAATAGTGACGGTCAATGGCAACATACAGCAGCCCCTCTGGGGAATTTCTTTAAAGGGATAATGTAATGGGAATTTTTTTTTTTTTTTTTCAAAACACATCAGTCAATTGTGCTACTCAAGCAGAATTCTGTACTGAAATCCATTTTTTAAAAGAGCAAACAGATTTTGTTATATTCTGTTTTGAAATCTGACATGGGGCTAGACATATTGTCAGTTTCCCAGCTGCCCCAGTCATGTGACTTGTGCTCTGATAAACTTCAGTCACTCTTTACTGCTGTACTGCAAGTTGGAGTGATATCACCCCTCCCTCCCCCCCAGCAGCCTAACCAGTGTCGGACTGGGATGCCAGGGGCCCACCAGAAAACCTTAGACCGTGGGCCCACCGGAAAACCTTAGACAGTGGGCCCACTTTCCAAACTATTATTCTTTCTCTCCTCTCTCAACCTCTTTATTCTTCTAGTCTTTTATATCTACTTACTATATTTTTTCCATTATTAAGCATTTTTCCCCATAAAGGAAAAGGTAAGGATCACAAAATATGCTAAATGTTTAGAAGAAAGAGGCCCACTGACACCTGGGCCCACTGGGAGTTTTCCTGGTATCCCGGTGGGCCAGTCCGACACTGAGCCTAACAAACAGAACAATGGGAAGGTAACCAGATAGCAGCTCCCTAACACAAGATAACAGCTCCCTGTTAGATATAAGAACAGCACTCATTAAAAGCCAAGTCCCACTGAGACTGATTCAGTTACATTAAGTAGGAGAAATAACAGCCTGCCAGAAAGTAGTTCCATCCTAAAGTGCAGACACAAGTCACATGACTGGGGCAGCTGGGAAACTGACAATATGTTTAGCCCCATGTCAGATTTCAAAATTGAATATAAAAAAAAATCTGTTTGCTCTTTTGAGAAATGGTTTTAGTGCAGAATTCTGCTGGAGTAGCATTATTAACTGATGCTTTTTGGAAAAAAACATGTTTTCATATGACAGTATCCCTTTAAATGAGAAGAATCTTTGTAGATAACAAGTTGTTTTATTCTGGGCAGTGTCATTCTGTGGCCACTAAAGCATAAAAAAATGCATTAACTCAAGGGATGAAAACATAATTATGCCTCTTTATAGGTCCCTGGTGAGGCCTCATCTGGAGTATGCATAGGGTTGCCATATTTTCTGGAAAAAAAATACTGGCCTTTCTATGTATTTATCTTTTTTCCCTATTAATAAGATTGGGATCAGCCATCATTTTTACCGGCCAGGCCGGTAAAATACTGGCCAGGTGGCAACCCTAAGTATGCAGTGCAGTTTTGGACTCCAGTACTTAAGAGGGATATAAATGAGCTGGAGAGAGTGCAGAGACTAAGTGCAACTAAACTGGTTAGAGCAGGAGGGCCCATACTTTACTAATGTGAGGTCTACTTTTAGTGATCTTGTCCCATTATGATCTGTATTCATAAAAGCATTGTTAACATTCTGTTCCATGAAAAATAAAACTTAAATATTGATTGGGAAAACATATATTGCTATATTTAACAAACAACCATTTCTTATGTAACCTTATCACAATAAATATCTGAATGTAAAGCATGAAACAGGAGGTTGATTTAGACAAGCTGTTTGTTGATAGTGTCTTAAAGGAATAATCAACCTGTGGATAAAAAAAACCCGTACCCCCCACCCCAGGTAGACCCCCCCCTTCCTCTCCCCGCAGTCTAACTACCCCCCCCGGGGAGATGCCCCATACTCCCACAGATTGCCCCAGGGTGGCAGTTTCCAGTGGAACGTCTAGTGGGATGATGAGAGACTGGGGCTCATTTACTAACACTTGTCTCATGCAGTAACCCATCAGGTGTTGCCTATTGCCACAGCAGCCAAAATGCATGCTGATTGGTTGTCCTGGGATACTGCAATGTTGGTAAATAACATCCTTATGGATAATCCTGGGGCAGAACTATGAAATGGTTCAACAACAGGACTGGCTTAAACTGTGTAAAGGTCAAGTCAAATGTGCCCCAGAGCAAATTAGATATTAAGCAGCCCAGTCAACTATGAGCATTTTACATAAATTTCAGGAAGAAAAGATGTATCTCTAATTATTAATATTTTATTTATGTAAACAATTTCCACCTGTCTCTGTCCCAGTGAATTTACAATCTAAGGTCCCTATTACATTCCTACATTTACAGTGAGATTGTGCTCAATATTAATGTGATGGGTGGGGATGTGAAATGTTTGGACACCTGTTAAATATAAATATTTTTTCTCTTTCACCAGCATCATTTGGTGCGATTCAAAGTGCCTCCCCTTACCCAGGTATGTGGTGGGGGGATGCCGCGGTGGACGGTTCATCTAGAGGGGGGTCCACGAAGAGTAAATCATGCTGCAGTTGCTATAGGAGTGGGAGTATTTTCCTTTGGTGGTTACTGCTCTGGGGAGGACTACGAAACTCTGAGGCAAATCGATGTGCATGTGTTCAATGCAGGTACAGTGTGCCGCTTATGAGGCCAATTTAGAGGCTGTTCCTACTTGTGCTCAGTACAGACGAATACCAATACTGTCTGGTTTATTGTATCTGTGCAATCTGATATTGTATCTGAGCAAACGTAGGGGGCTGTTCCTGCTGAAATGTGCTTAGTACAAGGGAATACCAAAGCTGCCATATAGTATATCTCTGTGCATGCTATGAGCAAACGTAGGGGGCTGTTCCTGCTGAATTGTGCTTAGTACAAGGGAATACCTAAGCTGCCATATAGTATATCTCTGTGCATGCTATGAGCAAACGTAGGGGGCTGTTCCTGCTGAATTGTGCTTACTTCAGAGGTATATGTTAGCTTGACTGTACTGTGCCCACGGTGAGCATTTTTCCTGTTAGGAAATTATAAAATGTTTGTAGCCAGCCTGAAGCAATGGCAGCTTTAAGGGGTTGATTACTTTAACCCCTATATGTAAAAAAAGTGGGGTCATTTATCAGCACTGGGCAAATTTGCCCATGGGCAGTAACCAATCAAATTGCTACATTCATTGTTCTACTTGCAGCTGGCTTTAAAAAGCTATTCACTGATTGGTTGCTATGGGTAACAGCCCATGGGCAAATTTTCCCAGTGTTGATAAATGAGCCCCACTAAGTTTGCCCAGTAGCAGTAACCCACAGCAACCAATGACATGTTTGCTTTTAAACAGATGACCAGAAAATGCTACCTGCTGATTGGTTGCTATGGGTTACTGCTTCTGGGCAAACTTAGTGCCTTTTATTACATAACCCCCTTAGTATCTTATAGAATGGATACTTCTAAGCAACTTTCAAATTGGTCTTCATTATTATTATTTTTTTAATAGTTTTTTTAATTATTTCCCTTGTTCTTCTGACTCTTTTGAGCTTTTAAATCACTGACCCCATCTAAAAAAACAATTGCTCAGTAAGGCTACACAATTCTTGTTACTGCTACTTTTTATTACTGTCCTTTCTATTCAGACCCTCCCTTATTCATATTCCAGTCTGTTGTTCAAATCAATGCATGTTGCTAGGGTATTTCGGACTGCTAAAGCTGCAAACTGGAGAGCTGCTGAATAAGAAGCTACATAACTCAAAAAAACAAATAAAAAATGAAAACCAAGCGTCTCAGAATATAAATTTCTATATCATACTAAAAGTTAATTCAAAGTAGGGATGCACAGAATCCAGGATTCGGTTCGGGATTCTGCCAGAATTCGGCCTTTTTCAGCGGGATTCGGATTCGGGCGAATCCTTCTGCCCGGTCGAACCAAATCCGAATCTCAATTTGCATATGCAAATAAGAGGCAGGGAGGGAAATCGTGTGACTTTTTGTCACAAAACAAGGAAGTAAAAAATGTTTTCCCATCCCCACCCCTATTTAGCATATGCAAATTAGGGTTCGGATTCGGTTCGGTATTCGCCCGAATCTTTCACAAAGGATTCGGTGGTTCGGCCGAATCCAAAATAGTGGATTCGGTGCATCCCTAATTCAAAGGTGAACAGCCCTTGCTGTGAAACTGCTTGCTAAGCCAGATAAACCCCCATAGAAGCTCAGAGAAACAAAGCAGGAGCATAATCATTTTACATTCGCCCCATAATATCCTATTGGGGGAACAGAAAATGAATATAGCAGCCCTTTCCAATACAAATGTTCTGATTTTTTATAATTTTGTTTCCTTCTCTCTCCCCTGATCCAGTATCACTTCGCTGGCGGAAACTCCCGCCCTCATCCTGTGCTCCGTCCAAAGTCCCCTACATGAGATATGGACACACGGCAGTGCTGATCGATGACATCATCTATATCTGGGGTGGGCGCAATGACACGGAGGGTGCTTGTAATGTTCTCTACACCTTTCACACAGGTGAGACCAGGAATATCGGGGGGTCATGGGGTATGTGTCCCATCCTGGAAGAACATCAGGTGGGCTGGGGGTATGTGTCTCATCTTACAAGAACATCAACTGGGCAGGTGTTTTGTCTCTTCCTCTGGAACATCAGGTGAACTCTTGAGAAATGGACCTTTTCCCCCCGGGACCAGCAGCTGAGTGGAGTTCAGTTTGTATCTAAGTTTTCCTTTATTTTAGGAACACATCAGTGGGCAACGCCTCAAGTCACTGGACAGATCCCTGGGGCTCGGGATGGCCACTCCGCCTGTGTCTATGAGAGGACAATGTACATATTTGGTGGATATGAGCAGCTGGTAAGGAGCAGATAGGGGAAGATAAGGTTTGGGCTCTATGTGCCCCACTGATTACAGACATGAGACCCTCTTCCTCACATTAAAGCAAAGATGGTGGAGGTTCTGGGCAATATGAGTGCGCCGGTGCTGCCATGTATCAATGTGTGATGAATGAGGAAGACTTTTCGCTCCCACCAACCAAAAAAATAAATAAAACCTTAGCAGAGGAGGGGGCACATTTGGCCCAAATTAATCACAATGCTATTGGGAAATTTCTTCCCCCTCTGCAAAGAAGTAACACGTTGCATGGAACTGTGTCCAATGTAGTATCAATAGTACTTACAGTGCCCACCTCAAAGCCATATATGAAGACATTAAAGTGCCACGGTCAGACCCCTGCAGTACTCTCCTAACAACACTGATCCAATTAGAAAATGTTCCATGTAATTTATCCTTAAAGTGACACTGACACATTCCTATAAAAATCATAGGAACATGTCCATCTAGGAGCTGCTGCACACAGAATATTTTTTACTAAAAACCGCACCCCAACCCTCTGACACAGCTAACGGATCTTCTGCATTTCTTCAGTGACGCTGGGCTGGGGGCGGAGCGATCCTTTTATAGGCTGAAGTCCTGTTTTCATTTGTAATTAGCCTATGGAAGGATCGCGCCTCCCCCAGCCAAGTGCCACTGAAACAGCACAGAAGATCTGTTAGCATTGTCGGAGGATCAGGTCAACGAAGGTTTGCGGAGCTGGGGGCGGCTTTTAGTTGAAAATGTTCTGCGTGCAGCAGCTCCTAGATATGGACACTTTCCTATGATTTTTATAGGAACGTGACGGTATCGCTTTAAAGGAAAACTATACCCCCCAAACAATGTAGGTCTCTATAAAAAGATATTGCATAAAACAGCTCATATGTAAAACATTGCTTCATGTAAATAAACAATTTTTCATAATACAGGTATAGGATCTGTTATCCGGAAACCCGTTATCCAGAAAGTTCCGAATTACCGAAAGGCCGTCTACCATAGACTCCATAATAATCAAATAATCCAAATTTGAAAAAATAATTTCCCTTTTCTCTATAATAATAAAACAGTAGCTTGTACTTGATCCCAACTAAGATATAATTCATCCTTATTAGAAGCAAAACCAGCCTATTGGGTTTATGTGAAGTTTACATGATTTTCTAGTAATCTTAAAGTGTGAAGATCCAAATTACAGAAAGACCTGTTATCCAGAAAGCCCCAGGTCCCGAGCATTCTGGATAATAGGTCCCATACTGTAATATACCTTTCTAGTAGTACGTGCCGTCGGATAATAATAGATCGAAAAATTGCCATTTTAAAAAAACAAGGGTCGTCCCCCTGGGATCGTACGATTCACTGTGCACACAAACAAATCAAACAGACTTTACTTCTCAGGTCACATGAGCCAATTAACAGACAGCGTTCTGTCTTTTGCTTCAACACTTCTTCCTGTTACAGTTAGAGCTGCAGTATTTCTGGTCAGGTGATCTCTGAGGCACCACACAGACCATCACGAAATGGTGGCTCAAGGCAAGAGATGTAAAAGGACAATATTTACTTAAATATATGTTCCAGTTTGGTAAGATTTTTTTAATATGCCACTTAATATGTTATAAACTATCTGTTGCTTAAGTATTCATTTTGGGGATATTGTTTTCCTCTAAGCCAGTTCTCTATTCAAATACAACACAAGCTTCTCTTTCCCACAGGCCGACTGTTTCTCCAATGAAATCCATAAACTGGACACGCGATCCATGAACTGGGCCTTAGTGAGAGCCAAGGTAGGCACCATCCTGTCAGCTTCCCTTTTATGTCCAGGTTCTCTGGCCAATGGTTTCACCTGTCCCCCGCTCCCTGTCCTACTGACTTCCATTCTAGGCCCTAATATTTGCACCTTACCCCCCCCCATTCCTGTCTTAAGTGGGCAATGTCTCCCCACCCTGTTTCTCCCCTACAGGGCAATGCTGCCCGCTGGAGAGATTTCCACTCTGCCACGGTAATCGGCAGCCGAATGTACGTGTTTGGGGGTCGGGCCGACCGAGCTGGACCTTTCCACTCCAACAATGAGATTTACTGCAATCAGATTCGTGTGTTTGACCTCCAGATTGAGACTTGGCTGGACCCTCCTGAGAGCACCAATCCCCCCGAGGGGAGACGCAGCCACTCAGCCTGTGAGTCTTTGCAATGGCGAGACATGTGAGTGTCCCTGAGTGGGAGTGTGTCCCTGAGAGCACTGTGTCGCTGGCTTGTGAGAGTGCACGTCAGTCTATGTGTATGGCAGTGTTGTGGCCCCGTGTGAGAGTGACAGTGCTTTGCCTGTTCCAGTTGCAAATATTTTCAGATAATGATCAGCTCCAAAGGTTCCAGAAAGATGGACAACAAATACAACACCCAGTGCAATACATCAGGTTTAATGAGAGTGAGAGAAACAAATAGATCATTTTTAGTGTCCCAGCACATAAAAAATAATCTAAGTGCATATACAGTTATGGGATCCGTTATCTGGAAACCTGTTATCCAGAAAGCTCTGAATAACGGAAAGGCCGTCTCCCCTAGACTCCATTATAATCAAATAATCCAAATTTTTAAAAAATAATTTCCTTTTTCTCTGTAATAATAAAACAGTACCTTGTACTTGATCCAAACTAAGATATAATTAATCCTTATTGGAAGCAAAAGCAGCCTATTGGGTTTATTTAATGTTTGCATGATCTTCTAATAAACTCAAGGTAGGAAGATCCAAATTATGGAAAGACCCGTTATCCGGAAAACCCCATGTCCCAAGCAGTCTGGATAACGGGTCCCATACCTGTATAGAACTTTAATATTCCAGCACAAAAGTGGTTAAGAGAGAGTGTGTTCTTCAAGCCACCAGCAGTCACTATAATACTCCCATAGGAAACTGCAAGGGAATTAAGATAAAATTCCAGAATTTCCTATTGAGTAGCAGAAATGCCTACTTCCCGACCAGCAGGTGCCAAATATCTTCTCCTATAAAAGCAACAGGGACAACTCCCAAAGTGTAATTCTTTTTATTATCCTAAAAGATAAAATAAAAGCACTTTAGGATGGAACTGCTTTTTGTTTCTCTTACTCAATGTAACTGAATGTGTCTCAGTGGGACCTGGATTTTACTATTAAAGGCTGTTCTTATATCTACCAGGGAGCTGTTCTCTTGTGTTATGGAGCTGCTATCTGGTTACCTTCCCATTGTTCTGTTGTTAGGCTACTGGGGGAGGAAAGGGAGGGGTGATATCACTCCAACTTGCAGTACAGCAGTAAAGAGTGACTGATGTTTATCAGAGCACAAGTCACATGACTGGGGGCAGCTGGGAAACTGACAATATGTCTAGCCCCATGTCAGATTTCAAAATTAAATATAGAAAATTCTGTTTGCTCTTTTGAGAAGCAGATTTTAGTGCAGAATTCTGCTGGAGCAGCACTATTAACTGACATGACGGTATCCCTTTAAGAACTCGATGATGTGGTTTAGTCCAGGGTGTAGTGAAAAGTTCTTTCGCTTTAGAATAATGTTGTCGGCTTCCTTACTCATATCCATTCCACCCACTTGCAACTACATATGACATCACTTATTATAACTATATGTTTCTATCACTTTCGTAAAACCTGGCGTATTTCGCTAGGTGTGCTATTTGTTTTCCCTATTTCTCTAGCCTTTTGGTGCTGAACATTTTTATCTAAAAATAATTGTGACCCGATGGAGGAACTGTAGATCGGATCGGCAAGAAAAAGTATAAGGAGAGTCTTTTTGTCTTTTTGTATCATGTTCCAGTTGCGTACCAGGGGGAGCTCTATGTGTTCGGCGGATACAATGCTCGACTTAATCGCCACTTTCAAGACCTTTGGAAATTCACACCAGGTACCAACTGTGTGTCTCTTCCCTTCCTTCTCCCCTTTTAGGGCTCTGTCTCATCTGACCCACAATTCTACTCCCCCCCCCCTCCCCTCACGTACTCATCCTACCCATAAACCCAGTGCCTCAACCTACTCATAATCCCACTGTCCCCCAATACCTCATCCTACCCATTATCCCGGTGTCCCCCGCTACCTCATCCTTCTAATAATCCCACTGTCCCTCTATACTTCATACTACCCATAATCCCAGTGCATTCACTGCCTCATCCTACTCATAATCCCACCGCCTCAACCTACTCATAATCCCACTGTCCCCCCCCAATACCTCATCCTACCCATAATCCCAGTGCCCCCACTGCCTCATCCTACTAATAATCCCACCGTCCCTCAATACCTCTTCCTACCCATTATCCCGGTGCCCCCTGCTGCCTCATCCTTCTAATAATCCCACTGTCCCTCTATACTTCATACTACCCATAATCCCAGTGCATCCACTGCCTCATCCTTCTCATAATACCACCGCCTCAACCTACTCATAATCCCACTGTCCCCCCAATACCTCATCCTACCCATAATATCAGTGCCCCCACTGCCTCATCCTACTAATAATCCCACCATCCCTCAATACCTCATCCTACCCATAATCCCAGTGCCCCCCACTGCCTCATCCTACTCATAATCCCACTGTCCCCCAATACCTCATCCTACCCAGAATCCCAGTGCCCCATCCCCCATTGCCTCATCATACTCATAATCCCACTGTCTCATCCTACTCGTAATACCGCTGTTTCATCCTGCTCGTAATCCCACTTCCTCATTCTACTCTTAATCCCACTGTCCTCCAATACCTCATACTACCCATAATCCCAGTGCCCCCTCCCTCATTGCGTCATCCTACTCATAATCCCACTGCCTAATTTTACTCGTAATCCCACTGTCTCATCCTACTCGTAATCCCACTTTTCCCTATACCTCATCCTACCCATAATCTTAGGGTGTGAGGGATCCTTCTTACTGACCCACTCACCAATAGGGAAACTGTTTATCCTTCAGGAACTAAATATCTTACCCCAGCACTTAACCCTTGCACCCTGTCCCTACATGCTCTCACTTTATTTCTGTCCTCTCTGTCTCTCCTGCCCCTCACAGAGTCAGGCCGATGGCAGCGAGTAGAAGTCCAAGGGAAGGGGCCATGTGCACGGCGCAGGCAGTGCTGTTGTGTTGTTGGGGACAAAATCCTTCTTTTTGGTGGCACAAGGTAAGGGATGCGGGGCAGTAATGAAAGTTTGTGTAGGTAGAAGGTGGTATGGGGGGTGTGGTAAGAGTTTATATAGCTGGTCGGTCCCTGTTCAGCCTTTGAAGCCATTATAATAGGGGATAATCTGTTAGGAGGGAACATGAGATAATGTAGGGTCTTAAAACCCAAGGAGCCTGTTTTATATATAATCTGGGATACACAAGGATCCAGGGGCAGGCGAAGAAACAAAGAACTTTAAAGGGAAAATGTACCCTGTTTATAAGAAAAGTGTAGATAAAAAGTCATCTAAACCCCCCCAGAACGGCTGTGAGAGTTCAGCCTCCAGAAATGGCTCCACCCCTTGGATTGGCAGCAGCATCTCCATAGGCAGTTACATAGGCGGTGAGGTGGGGTCAGATTCCCTTTATTCTTCTACTGCTTCCACGGTGACCAAAACTAATACAGCGACCACCAGTAAGATTGAGGGGCACTTGTAGATGAACATTAGTTGGTTCCAATGTAGTTGTCTGGTCTTTGTGTCTCCAAATTCCCACCAGTGCCTGGAGGTCAGAAGGTTAAAACGTATGGGCACTTGTATTTCACTTTACCTAATCTACTGTGTTATTAAAGCAGTTCCCGATGCATAGGGTGGGGGTGAGAGATTATTATGAGATGTCCCCGGGATAGGGCTGGGGTCAGGACTAACACAGCATGTGGGGTTTATGGGTTTTCACCTGCCTGTTTCTCTCCCAGCCCTTCCCAGGATCAGGACCTGCAGGACGAGTTTTATTTGATGGATCATTCTGACCTGTATATCCTGGACTTCAGTGAGTTCTTTTAACTGTTCTTCTTTAACTGTTACTCTGATACAGATAGTGATATTCTGATGCACGCAAACCTAATTTTGTATCTTCTGTGGTTTTTGAAGTATTTAGCTTTTTGTTCAGCAGCTCTCTTGGAATAACAGCTGCTATCTGGTTGGTATAGTCCAGTTTACCCTAACAACCAGGCAGTGGTGTAAATGAGTGACTGGAAGGTGAAGAAAAGAGGCCCAATAGAGCAATAGTTGTTTGGCTGCCAGGGTCAGCGACCCCCATCTGAAAGCTGGAACGAAACAGAAGAGGAATACAAAAAATACACAATACTGAAATAATACAAATTGAAAAGTTGTTAAAAATTAGTGATTCTGGCAAAATCCCAAATCCTTTGTGAAAGATTTGGCCGAATACCGAATCCGAACCCTAATTTGCATATGCAAATAAGGGCAGGAGAGGGGAAAAGAGCCACGTGTGCGTGTTTCGTGACAAAAAGTCACATGATTTTAAGGCTTCAGATTCGGTTTGGCCAGGCATGAGGATTCGGCTGAATCCCAATCCTGCTGAAAAAGGCCGAATCCTGGCAAAATACTGAACCGAATCGTGGATTCGGTGAATCCCTGCTAAAAATAAGACTTTCTAACATATGAAAATGTAGCTACTGGTTTCAAAGTTCTGTATATGTGCCCCACTTGTATATTTGATTGTGGAGTGTTATGTTTAGTTAAATGTTCACCCTATGTCTGCATATTCCGTTCAGCAGTGGGGTGTAATGTTCATTTGCATGTGCAAGTGGTATTGCTCCATGGTGACATGGCTACCAGTTTGTGACTGAAGTGCCAAAGTCTTTCTGAGGGCCAAGTAGGTGCCATGTTTCCCAGCAGGGTGTGGGTATCTGCAGGCAGGATCAGTGCCAGTGAGCTGGGGGTGGATATTGATGATTATTGGTGCTGTTGTCTGTGCTTAGGATTGGTGCCAGTGAACTAGATAAGCACAATCCTGACACAGCTGATTAGTGTTGCTGGTGTGGCCGGCACTGTGTTAAATTCACCTGTGGCGATGTTGTTAATTACAGGTCCCAGTCTGAAGACACTGTGCAAACTAGCCGTGCTGCACCACAATCTTGACCAGTCGTGTCTGCCCCATGACATCAGGTGAGTGATATTGTGCCAGGACTGAACATGCCACACAGACTTCTGTCTCAGTTGCTGACCCGTGCCATTTCTGTCCTGCAGATGGGAGCTCTCAGCAATGACAACAAACAGTAATATTAGCCGGCCCCTGCTGTCCTCGCACGGATAAACACTGCTGCCCCCCATGTATTCACTCTGTCCCCACCAGTCACATGGTTTCTAATTCAAATAAACAGCTGCACTGGATTGGATAGCAATCTTCCAGACTGACCTATCACACGTCATGAATGCACACCACAAAGATCTGCACTTGAGCACCCTGAGACAGCCTGGGATCTGCCAAAACACAAGCAAGAACACTAGTGGGGTACAGGTGGTACAACTGGTGGGGCCCTGAGAAACAGTATTTATATTTTGTTCAGTGTGACACCGGGGCCCCAGCTGAAAACTTGGTTCTGGCGTTCTACCCCCACGGTGCTCACCGACTGATGGATATACTACTGTATAAGAGCCACTTCAGAAATGAGAAAAGACGGCACCTTCTTTGTCCTGCACAAGCGCTACAGGAACAGGATACATGTACCCTAATACTGACTCCTCTGCCAAAAAGGGCACCCCCCCCCCTCGTGTAACTCACTCAAATATGTAATTTCAATAAATTCTTTATGTGAGATTGGGGGGTCTCTGTCTGCAGTTGTGTAGACATGTTTGTTTGTGTGTGTGTGTAGTGAGAGCTTTCATTAGTTTCATTACACACATTAAATATGTGAGAGAAATTTATTAGGTTCATTGGTTATAATCAGTGCTCAGTTATGTCATTTGTGTTACATGACTCCCTGAAATGTGTGTATTATGATAAATAATGTACCCCCTCTTGTAAAATTTGAGGACATAAGAAGTCACCTCGAAGTCCCATAACCTGCATAACGACATTCTGCCTTTTTAGGGTCATGGAACTCCTCAATGACTTGTATATATTTTGTTTCTCACATTTTTATGCAATCTTTTTGTTCAACCTGCTGAGTTAAAGGAAAACTAAACCCCCAAAATGAATACTAAGCAACAGATAGTTTATATCAAATCAAGTGGCATATTTAAGAATCCTATCAAACGGGAATTTATATTTAAGTAAATATTGCCCTTTTACATCTCTTGCCTTGAGCCACCATTTTGTGATGGTCTGTGTGCTGCCTCAGAGATCACCTGACCAGAAATACTGCAGCTCTAACTGTAACAGGAAGAAGTGTGGAAGCAAAAGACACAACTCTGTCTGTTAATTGGCTCATGTGACCTAAAATGTATGGTTTGTTTGTGTGCACCGTGAATCCAAAGGGATTTATATAGCTACTTACATTGTTCTAAGGGTATAGTTTTCCTTTAAAGCTGAAAGACTGCAGTTCGACTGCATCTGAGTTGTTTCAATTAAAATTAATTGTGGTAATGTACAGAACCAAAATTAGAAAAAAGTTGTCTCTGTCCAAATATTTATGGACCTAACTGTATATAAAAGCTGAAAAACCAAGTTTGAATAGAGGGGGGGGGTGCGTCATCTATTGTTTTGGCACCTCTCCCTGTAAGGTTTAATAACACCTCATGCTAATACAATCAAACGATGGTCGAAGTATCCAAAAAATGACTTCGAATTTTTTATACTTCGAAAATTCCCTCTAATTCACTTTGACCCTTGATAAATCTGCATTAGTAGACCTCGCATTAGTAAAGTATGGGCACTCCTGGCCTACAGGAACTCGCAAATCACTTATTGCTTTAGGTTGTGCATGTTCGAGTCATGCACAGAACAAATTTCTAAGACCCAAACCGCAACCCGCATATTTACCCACTTTGATCCGCTACCCGGACCCGTGACTGCCTTATCCGCAACCTACCAACCACTATCAAACAGGAAGTAATGTTGCTGCAAACCGGAAGTTACAGCTGGGACAAATACATTTTGTAAAACGTTAAAAGGAGTAAAATATAGACAATAGTAGAACATTAGAAATTTAGATTAGACCTGCAGACCTGCATCTATACCTGCACCTGAAAATCCTCCCCTCATTCTGCAGGATGCCCGCTTTTTTTTGCAGGTAACCCGCTGCAGGATTCTGGTGCATGTGACTGTCAGATCTTGCGTAGGGTAAAATTAATTGCTCGCCCCATAGTGCGGGTTGACTCCATATATAAAAAAGACAATACACCCAGCTAATTTGACTGCATCAGTGAACAGTCAGATTATTAGTGTGACAGGTGCATAGCAGGACAAGGTATGATCATAAAGTTTCCCATTGACAAGTGGCGTAACTAGATAATATTTTTATTATTTAATTATTTTTCAGGTCCCCAAAATGTCTAGAGATTGAACTGTATTATAAATATTTATTGAAATTGTATGTTAATTAGGGCCTCACGGGCCCCTTTACCTCCTGGGCCCCCCTGCAGCCGCAGGGTCTGCTTCCTCTGTAGTTACGCCCCTGCCTTTGACTATTGGGGTGGAGGGTTATATTTGCAGTATTGTATGTGTAACCAACCTTTGGGGCAACAAAAGGCTGCAAATCAGTACCCCATGGGTACTGGCAAATACTCAAGAGTTTGGCGTACCTTCCTTAGAGTAGACAAACACATCTTGGCTTTCTGTCAATCTCAATACAGAAAAACCCAATGAAACAACTATCCCGAAATAGTCTCAAGTATTTCCCTATTTAGATGAGGGGGACTTGGACCTGGAAAGACACCAAATACCTGAAATGGAAAAACAAAAAAGCTCATTATATAAATAAATAAGGGACAGTAATGAAATAGAGAAAGTACAGAGAAAAGTAACTAAGCTGATAAAGGGAATGGAAGGTTATGGGGAAAGACTGACCAGCCAAGTTAGGATTGGTTACACTGGGAAAGAGGTAGTTAAGGGGGATATGATCACTATATATAAATATATATGGGGCAGTAATGAAAAAGAGAAAGTACAGACAAGAACAACTAAGCTGATAAAGGGAATGGAAGGGCTCAGTTATGAGGAAAGGCTGGCCAGGTTGGGATTGGTTACACTGGAGAAGAGGCAGTTAAGGGGGATATGATCACTATATATAAATATAAAAGGGACAGTAATGAAATAGGGAAAGTACAGAGAAGAACAACTAAACTGATAAAGGGAATGGAAGGCGTTAGTTATGGGGAAAGACTGGACAGGTTGGGATTGGTTACACTGGAGAAGAGGCAGATAAATATATAAGGGAACAATATATATACAATGGGGGACTCTGTTAAGAAGAATTAGATCATTCTTTCAAGAGGCAAGTCCTATATATAATCGTGTGCATGAAGATTGAGCAGTGACATGTGGGAGCCATATAATAATGTAGCTCTTATTACAGCATATGGTGAATATATTTTTCTGGTGTAAAGACTTGGGCTATTATTACTATGTGTTATTTCTCGCAGTATTAGTGGAGCCTGTCGGTGCCACTAGGCCGCCATGTAACTGCTCCTTTATGTGAGAGCCGTTGGGCGTTCACCTCCCCTCTCTGCGCTGCACTTTGTGCCTATGGCAGCAGCTCCCACTGGAGGGAAGTGATGGGCAGCGGCTCAGCCTATTTATCTCTCGCTACTCTCTCATCCCGACTGATCTCACAGGGGGCGGGCGCTAGACTGCTCTTCTAGCAGCACAATTGGCTGGCTGTCATTCTGAGTGAATCAGTGCTTGGCTCCGCCCCCAGATTCCTCGCCTTCTCTCTCCCTCAGTCTTCCACCCCCTCCGTCTCCCTCATCCTTATTCTCTGTGAAGGGACGTGCGATCTCCTGGCATCTCCGGGAGTCTCAGTAGCCGGACGATGTGCATGGCTTGCTGCTGGCTGTCCCTTCCTACTGGCTCTGCTGTGAGTGCTCCCGGCCCGCTGCCCTCAGGCTGCCATTGAAGAGAGGACAGAGCAGAAGAACCAAAACCCCTTGTTTCTGATCTCAGGGGACAGGTAATGTCAGTTTTACACATCACACAGCTTTCTATCTACCCCCAGTTTTACTCATGTCTCCCTAATTCCCTGCCCGACCCCTGTCTGACTCTGACACCCTGTTGCCCATTGACATCCCAGAAATGCAAAACAGCTCAAAGCTTTTCCTTTCTTCCCTCCAGTGTCAGTCTGTCCCTCTCACTGTATCACTGTCAGTCTGTCCCTCTCGCTGTATCACTGTCAGTCTGTCCCTCTCGCTGTATCACTGTCAGTCTGTCCCTCTCACTGTATCACTGTCAGTCTGTCCCTCTCACTGTATCACTGTCAGTCTGTCCCTCTCACTGTATCACTGTCAGTCTGTCCCTCTCACTGTATCACTGTCAGTCTGTCCCTCTCGCTGTATCACTGTCAGTCTGTCCCTCTCGCTGTATCACTGTCAGTCTGTCCCTCTCGCTGTATCCCTGTCAGTCTGTCCCTCTCGCTGTATCACTGTCAGTCTGTCCCTCTCGCTGTATCACTGTCAGTCTGTCCCTCTCGCTGTATCACTGTCAGTCTGTCCCTCTCGCTGTATCACTGTCAGTCTGTCCCTCTCGCTGTATCACTGTCAGTCTGTCCCTCTCGCTGTATCACTGTCAGTCTGTCCCTCTCGCTGTATCACTGTCAGTCTGTCCCTCTCGCTGTATCACAGTCAGTCTGTCCCTCTCGCTGTATCACTGTCAGTCTGTCCCTCTCACTTTATCACAGTCAGTCTGCCCCTCTCGCTGATTATCACAGTCAGTCTGTCCCTCTCGCTGTATCACAGTCAGTCTGTCCCTCTCGCTGTATCACTGTCAGTCTGTCCCTCTCACTGCATCACTGTCAGTCTGTCCCTCTCACTGCATCACTGTCAGTCTGTCCCTCTCACTGTATCACTGTCAGTCTGTCCCTCTCGCTGTATCACTGTCAGTCTGTCCCTCTCGCTGTATCACTGTCAGTCTGTCCCTCTCGCTGTATCACTGTCAGTCTGTCCCTCTCGCTGTATCACTGGCAGTCTGTCCCTCTCGCTGTATCACAGTCAGTCTGTCCCTCTCGCTGTATCACTGTCAGTCTGTCCCTCTCACTTTATCACAGTCAGTCTGCCCCTCTCGCTGATTATCACAGTCAGTCTGTCCCTCTCGCTGTATCACAGTCAGTCTGTCCCTCTCGCTGTATCACTGTCAGTCTGTCCCTCTCACTGCATCACTGTCAGTCTGTCCCTCTCACTGCATCACTGTCAGTCTGTCCCTCTCACTGTATCACTGTCAGTCTGTCCCTCTCGCTGTATCACTGTCAGTCTGTCCCTCTCGCTGTATCACTGTCAGTCTGTCCCTCTCGCTGTATCACTGTCAGTCTGTCCCTCTCGCTGTATCACTGGCAGTCTGTCCCTCTCGCTGTATCACAGTCAGTCTGTCCCTCTCGCTGTATCACTGTCAGTCTGTCCCTCTCACTTTATCACAGTCAGTCTGCCCCTCTCGCTGATTATCACAGTCAGTCTGTCCCTCTCGCTGTATCACAGTCAGTCTGTCCCTCTCAATGTATCACTGTCAGTCTGTCCCTCTCACTGTATTCTTGTCTGTGTGTCCCTGTTACTTTATTCCTGTCAGTCTGACCCTGTCAGTTTGTCCCATTGATAGTTTTCCTGCCATAGTGCAATCTTGCGTGTTTCATACATGTATCAGTTTCTGTATAAATGGGATTACATGTGTTTTGTTGTAGTCATCCACTCACAGCTTCCATCATTTATTTCAATACTTCTCCTCCCTGTCTCCTTTTTCTACACAGTGCAACTGTACAGTTCTGCCTATGCCAGTAGCACTTTATAAATACAATTATACATAAATTTACGCCTACACACATTCATGCATAAATACATACAATATACAAATACAAATACAAATACATACAAATACATACATACAGGGCCACTCCTGCCTTGAGACAAGGTAAGAGCCTCACCTCAGATGGCAGTGAGTGTTGCTAAGAGCAGAATTTCCATTTTTAAAAAAGGAAAATTCAGCTCTTCTATTGCAGAAAGCCCAACAGCTGCAGGTAAGTGCAGAGCAAATAAGGTGGGTGACATCGGGGGGTAACATCGGGCTGCTGTTTCAGACAGCAGCGACCCCAGAAACAGCACTGCATACATACACACACACATATATGCAGGAAAACATACATACACACATGTATGCAGAATAACATACATAAATACATATATGCATACACAAATACATACATACACACACACATGCAAAAGTTCATGCATGCAGAAAAACTCACAGCAGGCATACATACATACATAAATGCAGGAAAACATACCCACATACATGCAGAAAAACATACATAAATTCACAAATACATACATACACAAATACGTGCAAAAATACATACATGCAGAAATACACACAACAGGAATATATACATAAACACAGAAATACATACATACATGCAGGAATACATACAAACACACATGCAAAATTACATACAGAAGGAATACATAAATGCAGAAATACATACATGCAGGGATACACACAGCAGCAATACATACATACCCACATACATGCATAAAAACATACATAAGTATAAATACATACATACATGCAAAAACACATAGATTCATGAATTCAGACAGACATGCAGAAATACACACAGCAGCAATACATACATACACACATCAATGCAGACATACAGAAATACATACATGATACAGGAAAACATAAAGTTGTACTGTTAGTCCTTCCCAGAATAATCCTTCTCTTTTTGCAGGTGTTTCACTCTAAGTGGTCAGTCAAGTCCATCTGACGGTGAGAGGTGGAGGACAACTTTCCCCTTTAACTCTCCATAACAGCACAATGAACGTATCAGGCAGTGGGATGAGCCCTGTCATTAGCATGACCCGAGCAGGAGGAGATCCAGGGCTCAGTGTAAATGTTGGACCTACTGATGTACAGATACAGGGAAGTGGAAACCCTCCCGTACCCATGAACCTGTTTGCTACTTGGGAGGTGGACAGGTGCTCTCCTAGTTGTGTGCCAAGGTAAGAGGCGACCTCTCGCTCTATACAGTCTGCACCGCCCGCTATAACACACATGTGCTTTATATAATAAAAGGGGCGATAGGTCTATTTAACTACAGCAGCCAATCTGCAGCCAGCATTTAGTGGGCACTTACTTTAAAGCAAACATCTTACTGGTTTCTAAGGGTAACTGCACCTGAGCAAACACTGAACCTTTCTTTATGTGTGGTGGTATATGGTCAAGTGCATTGTGGGTGAGTTTTCAGCAAAATAATGGGGTGCGACCGAGATGGATCAATGCTTGGGTAACATTGGTAGGGCCCTTTGCCCAGGTAACCAGTGGGCTAATAATTGTGGGTCACTAGAGGGAGGGCAATGCTAACGTAGCAATATGGGGCCCTATGAGTGGTGAGCAACAAGACTTTTATGCTGGGTACATCACTCATAGACACTTTAAGAAATTTACTTTTACCTTAGAAATTAATTTTGACCCTTAAAGGGGTTGTTCATCTTTGAGATAACGTTTAGTATGACGTAGAGAGGGATATTCTGAGATAATTTGCAATTGTCATACTTTTTTATTATGGAAGGTTTTTGAGTTATTTAGCTTTATATTCAGCAGCTCTTCAATTTGCATTCTAAGCAATCTGGTAACTAGGGCCCAAATTACCCTAGCAACCATGCATTGATTTGAATAAGAGACTGGAATACGAATAGGAGAGAGTCTGAATAGAAGGATCAGTAATAAAAAGTAGCAATAACAATGCATTTGTAGCCTTACAGAGCGTTTGTATTTTAGAAGGGGACAGCGACGCCCATTTGAATGTTGCAAAGTATCAGAAGATAAAGACAAATAACTATACAACTAAAAAAATAAATAAATAATGAAAACCGATTGAAAAGTTGCTTAGAATTGGTCGTTCTATAACATACTAAAAGTTACTTTAAAGGTGAACCACCCCTTTAAAGGAGAAGGAAAGTTTTCTTATACTTGGGGGTGCCAAATGTTAGGCACCCCAAGTGATTGTATTTACACCTGAAACCCTGGGCTGGTGCTCCTATCAGCAGAAAACTGCACCGGCCCAGGGTTCTTCCAGCGAGTACCACGGAGCGATCCTTTTCCATCTTCTTCTTTCTTCAAATACAACTCTACCTGCTACACTTACTTTTTTGTGGATGCAGCGTATCGTTATCCCACTGATCTTGTCTTATATTTGCAGCTGTGCTGAGCAAGAGTACAGAATAGTAACAGTATAGTAACAGTATAGTAACAGTATAGTTTATAAATCCCCCATCTGTAAGTGTGTCGTGTAAAACCCCTACACTCGTGTTCATTTTCCAAACCCTTTTTCCAGCTCCATTGTTTTTTCAATTGCTTTCCATCTTTTATTTTTTATCGTTTTCCCAAAATGTAAGTTTAAAGTTTAATGTTCACGTCTCTGGTGTCTCAGTCTGGCAGCTGAGTGATCCAGGAGCATCTGAACTGTTACAATTTGCTACATTTAGTTGATACATTTAGTTGATACATTTCTCAGCAGCATCTGGGGAATATTAGCAACTATTGTATCAATTCTAGCAGCTGCTTTAGAAGGTGTAAAATAGTGATGTGCAGGCCGGCTGGTGGGTTCGGCCCGACCTCGCATGCTCCTTTCCGACCTTCAAAATGCCGGCTTCCGAGTTGAGCTTTTATAGACACGCACCTCTTGCCCGGTCCCTTTTATGACATCATCGGCTGTGCGAGTCTATAAAAAAAACCGGAAGTCGGGCTCAGGCGGACGCAGGCGGACGCAGGTGGTGGGAGAGCAGGTTGGGAAAAGCCCGACCCGTACATCACTACTGTAAAATGAAAAAGTCTTTATCTCTGCTGAACTGTCTGAAAGTGTTTGAAGGTGAACAACCCCTTTAAAGGCACAAGTTGTTTAAATCTTTGAGGCTCTGGTATCAAATGCTATTTTTTTCCATTAAACTTAGAAAAAGTTGCATTAAAGGTAAAAACATAGTGACATTTTTGTGCCTCTTTAGTAAATAATCCATATTGGTTTAAAGGGGTGATTCACCTTTAGGTTAAAGGGATACTGTCATGGGGGGGAACATTTTTTCAAAATGAATCAGTTAATAGTTCTGCTCCAGCAGAATTCTGCACTGAAATCCAAACAGATTTTTTTATATTCAATTTTGAAACCTGACATGGGGCTAGACATATTGTCAATTTCCCAGCTGCCCCAAGTCATGTGACTTGTGCTCTGATAAACTTCAATCACTCTTTACTGCTGTACTGCAAGTTGGAGTGACTTCACCCCCTCCCTTCCCCCCCAGCTGCCAAACAAAAGAACAATGGGAAGGTAACCAGATAGCAGCTCCCTAACACAAGATAACAGCTGCCTGGTAGATCTAAGAACAACACTCAATAGTAAAAACCCATGTCCCACTGAGACACATTCAGTTACATTGAGAAGGAAAAACAGCAGCCTGCCAGAAAGCATTTCTCTCCTAAAGTGCAGGCACAAGTCACATGACCAGGGGCAGCTGGGAAATTGACAAAATGTATAGCCCCATGTCAGATTTCAAAATTGAATATAAAAAAATCTGTTTGTTCTTTTAAGAAATGGATTTCAGTGCAGAATTCTGCTGGAGTAGCACTATTAACTGATGTGTTTTGAAAAAAACATGTTTTCCGATGACAGGATCCCTTTAACTTTTAGTATGTTATAGAATGGCCAATTCTAATCAACTTTTATATTGGTCTTCATTATTTATTTTTTATAGTTTTTTTAATTATTTGCCTTCTTCTTTTGACTCTTTCCAGCTTTCGAATGGGGGTCACTGACCCCATCTAAAAACAAATGCTCTGTACGGCTTCACATTTACAGTTATTGCTACGTTTTATTACTCTTCTTTCTATTTGGGCCCTCTACTATACATATTTAAGTCTCTTATTCAAACGAGTGCATGGTTACAAAGGACTGTTGGACCCTAGCAACCAGATTGTTGCCATTGCAAACTGGGGAGCTGCTGAATAAAAAGCTAAATAACACAAAAACACAAATAATAAAAAATGAAAACCAATTGCAAATTGTCTCAAAATATCACTCTCTGCATTATACTAAAAGTTAACTCAAAGATGAACAACCCATTTAATAGTGCGTATAATTGTGAAATGTTAGATTTGTGTATCGCTATGTGATTCAGTACAAAGAGCGAATTCTGCACAGTCCCCCTCCTGCCTTTTGGCTTGTGACCCCTGCCTCTCTTTCAGTGTGTCAGCTCCTATAAGTCTCATCCCTTGTGCTTCCCCCAAGGCATCTCTTGCTGTTCAGTGTGATTGGCTGAAGTTCCCACATCTCTGAATTTCTCTCACATTTTGTGACACTTCCTGGGGGTTCCTTGGAATCTGTCATTGTGCCCCTGATAAAATGTACCCTACAACCAGCCCTGGGGAGTCTGTGATTGGGGCAGGTGACCCCCCCTGGCCTGGATTGTGTATACTGGATTGTGTATAGAGGAATTGTGTATAGTGGATTGTGTATATTGGATTGTGTATATTGGATTGTGTATACTGGATTGTGTATACTGGATTGTGTATACTGGATTATGTATACTGGATTGTGTTTACTGGATTTCTGGATTGTGTATAGTGGATTGTGTATAGTGGATTGTATATACTGGATTGTGTATACTGGATTTCTGGATTGCGTATACTGGATTGTGTTTACTGGATTTCTGGATTGCGTATACTGGATTGTGTATACTGGATTATGTATACTGGATTGTGTATACTGGATTTCTGGAATGTGTATACTGGATTGTGTATACTGGATTGTGTATACTGGATTGTGTATACTTGATTTTGTATACTGGATTATGTATACTGGAATGTGTATACTGGATTTCTGGATTGCGTATACTGGATTGTGTATACTCGATTATGTATACTGGATTGTGTTTACTGATTTCTGGACTCTGTATAGTGGATTGTATATACTGGATTGTGTATACTGGATTGTGTATACTTAATTGTGTACACTGGGTTTCTGGTTTGTGTATACTGGATTGTGTATACTGGATTGTGCATACTGGATTGTGTATACTGGATTGTGTGTAATTGATTGTGTATAATTGATTGTGTATAGTGGATTGTGTATACTGGATTGTGTATAATTGATTGTGTATACTGGATTGTGTATACTGGATTGTGTATAATTGATTGTGTACAATTGATTGTGTATACTGGATTGTGTATAGTGGATTGTGTATACTGGATTGTGTATAATTGATTGTGTATAATTGTGTATACTGGATTGTGCATAGTGGATTGTGTATACAGCACAAAGAGGGTGAAATTGTTAATGCCATTGTGTCCTTATGTTCAAATAGGCCCTTGGGAGCAGAAGAAGAAACTGAAGTTTTGCCTCTGCTCCTGACAAGCTCAGATTGTGTATTTACTTCTGGTATCTGGATTCTCTCTTCCAATCAACCCAACCCATTAGTCGGACGGGATATCCTCTTTGTGCCTTAAATCTGTGATTAGCTGTTAATCTCTGGCTTGGAGGGGATGGTGGGGAGGGGAGAACTGAGTTAATCTGGAATTCAAGAGGTGTCGTATGGAATAGAAATTCTGGTAACATAGAAATCTGCAGGGCTAACGCTGCTCTCTGTTAGAGAGAAATAAAGAAAGAAATGAAGTGTGGGATTTGTGCCAGAAGACAATCATGAGTGAGCGAAGTGTAATGTGTAGCAAACATCTATAGCTGTGTATGTTACCTGTGTATGTAACCTGTGTATGTAACCTGTGTATGTAACCTCTGTGTGTTAGGTTATCACTAAGGTCACTATTGTATTTTGCAGCACCATCTCAGGGCACCAGCACTGTGTCAGTCTCTCTGGGCGCTAGCCCTGCTGCAATATTCTTGGCCAGTAGAACTGCTGCTTTCTATCTGGGCACTAGTCCTTCTGCACTCTCTCTCTCTGAGCAACTAGCCCTTGTGCACTCTCTCTGAGCACTAAACCTGCTGCACCCTCTCTCTCTCTCTCTCTCTCTCTCGGCACTAGCCCTTCTGCACTCATTCTGATCACAAACCCTGCTGCACTCTCTCTGGACACTAGCCCTTGCTCACTCTCTGTAAGCACTAGCCCTTCTGCACTATCTGTGCACTAACCCTGCTGCACTCTCCCTAGGCACTAGCCCCTCTGCACTCTCTGGGCACTAACTCTGCTGCACTTTCTGGGCACAAATTCTGCTACACTGTCTCTGGGCATTAACTCTGCTGCACTCTCTCTGGGCACTAACCCTACTGCACTCTCTTTGGGCATTAACTCTGGTACACTCTCTCTGGGCACTAACTCTGCTGCACTCTCTCTGGACATTAACTTTGCTACACTCTCTCTGGGCACTAACCCTGCTGCACTCTCTCTGTGCACTAACTCTGATACACTCTCTCTGTGCATTAACTCTGCTGCACTCTCTCTGGGCACTAACTCTGCTTCATTCTCTCTGTGCACTAACTCTGCTACACTCTCTCTGGGCACTAACTCTGCTACACTCTCTCTGGGCACTAACTCTGCTACACTCTCTCTGGGCACTAACTCTGCTACACTCTCTCTGGGCACTAACTCTGCTACACTCTCTCTGGGCACTAACTCTGCTACATTCTCTCTGGGCACTAACTCTGCTTAATTCTCTCTGGGCACTAACTCTGCTTAATTCTCTCTGGGCACTAACTCTGCTACACTCTCTCTGGGCACTAACTCTGCTTAATTCTCTCTGGGCACTAACTCTGCTACACTCTCTCTGGGCACTAACTCTGCAAAACTCTCTCTGGGCACTAACTCTGCTACACTCTCTCTGGGCACTAACTCTGCTACACTCTCTCTGGGCACTAACTCTGCTACACTCTCTCTGGGCACTAACTCTGCTTCATTCTCTCTGTGCACTAACTCTGCTACACTCTCTCTGGGCACTAACTCTGCTGCACTCTCTCTGGGCACTAACTCTGCTACATTCTCTCTGTGCACTAACTCTGCTTCATTCTCTCTGTGCACTAACTCTGCTTCATTCTCTTTGTGCACTAACTCTGCTTCATTCTCTTTGTGCACTAACTCTGCTTCATTCTCTCTGGGCACTAACTCTGCCACACTCTCTCTGGGCACTAACTCTGCTACACTCTCTCTGGGCACTAACTCTGCTACACTCTCTCTGGGCACTAACTCTGCTGCACTCTCTCTGGGCACTAACTCTGCTTCATTCTCTCTGGGCACTAACTCTGCTTCCTGGTTAGTAGAACTGATGCACTTTCTCTGGGTACAAGCTTTGCTGGACACCACAAACACTACTGCACATTATATTTTCCTCTGTAACTACAAATACTGTCCTCTCAAAGATAAATGCCCACCTCTCCATTTGTAATGGTTGAACCGTTAAATCAGTGCTTACATGTTACATATTATTGTCTCTCCAGACTCTGCAGCCTGACGTTGAAGAAGCTTTTGGTGCATAAAGAGTTGGACCGAGACTTGACTTCTGTTGTAATTGCTGTAAAATTGCAGGTAATTATTTGTTACTGTACCAATATATGAGACCTGAATACCATGTAGCCCAGGTACTGAGATCTTACACTTTCCAGTTCTTCTATAGAAGATGCATGTCTGGGAATGCCACTAGAATTATACTCAAGTCTCTTATCTACTTATTTTCCTTATCCTTTCCCAATACTGACTTATACACGGAATTATACCTGTACCCCTGTATCAGTACTCTTTCTACACACACTAACATTCTATTGTCCTTTGTAATGAGTGTTATACCCAATCTGTTATCTACTATTATGCCTAGATCCTTTCCTATTACTGATTTATACACAGTATTATACTTGTTGTATTAGTGCCTTTATATAAAAGCAAACATTCTATTGGCTTTTGTATTGAGTGTTACTCCCAATGTGTCATCTACTATTATGCCTAGATCTTTTCACATTACTGATTTATACACAGAATTATACTTGTACCTTTGCATTAGTGCCTTTATATAAAAGCGAACATTCTATTGGCCTTTGTATTGAGTGTTACTCCCAATATATCATCTACTATTATTCCTAGATCTTTTCACATTACTGATTTATACACAGAATTATACTTGTAGCCTTGTATCAGTGCCTTTATATAAAAGTGTAAGGCTATAGTTAAATGGAAATGCTATAGAAGCGTTACCAGTAAACATCTCCTGTGACTCGTAATCCTCAGGTGTGAGCCCTCGAATATGTTGGAGGCAGGATGTAGTAGAACTATACCTAGATATATCCCAATAAATGGGTGTCAGCGGTTCTTGAACTTATTAGGCTTTATTAATTGGATTCACACAGGTGTTATGACAGAGATGGAGCAGGAGAACAAGATGCAATGGTTAGGCATACAATTATAATCAGGGCCGCCTTCAGAGATCACAGAGCACATGCATGCTTAGCTTTTATACTTATAATAGTGACACCATCTGACCAGTTTCTGAACTGCCAGAGATATGCTTTGACCAAGGAACTGGAATTTAGGTCCGTTCTAAAACCCCCTTAGCTGTCAGATCTTAGGGAACTGCCTGATGAAAGTGCAACAATTTTACCAGTCCCCTACATAAGCTAACATTCAGTTGGCCTTTGTACAAAGTGTTAAACCCAATCTGTTATCAGCTATTATTCCTAGATTCTAGATTGCTGATTTATACATAGACTTATGATTTTATCCCTGTATCAGCCCAGGGCACAAATACGCAGTCGCCAGAATCTCACTATAACTGGCCTTCAGGCTGGGCCCCCTTAGCTCATAACAAGGTTACAGATATATAGAAAAATTGAGGTAACAGTCACCCTGTTATAATAACAGGGGGTACCAGGGACACAAATAAGCACTCACTCCAAATCTCCCCCTAACTGACCTTCAGGCTGGACCCCCTTAGCTCGTAACAAGGTTACAGATATATAGAAACATTGGGGTAACAGTCACCCTGCTATAGTTCCAGGGGTACCCAGGGCACAAATAAGCACTCAACCCAAATCTCCCCCTAACTGACCTTCAGGCTGGGCCCCCTTAGCTTGTAACAAGGTTACAGATATATAGAAACATTGGGATATCAGTCACCCTGCTATAGTTCCAGGGGTACCCAGGACAGAAATAAGCTCTCACCCCAAATCTCACTATAACTGGCCTTCAGGCTGGGCCCCATTAGTCCATAACAAGGTTACAGATATATGGAAACATTGGGGTCACTCTAAGCATTCTCCCTGCAGGGATCCAAGAGAGTTCTGCGTTCCAATGAGTACATCTTGCCGCCCTGTGGAGTTATGGAGACGGATCTGGAGCTCACTTTCTCTTTGCAGGTATCACATAATTTTCATTCCCTAAACAATGCTTGTATCATAATGGACATGTACTAAAGAATTATCTTTTCCTCACTGGTGCTAAGTAATGTGCTTTGTTTAATATTGGGTATGTTCTGAATCTAGCATTTGTCCAATTTCTAGTTCCTTTGCTTTTTAACTTGTTTATTAATGACCTGTAGGTGGGTGTTGAAAATACTGTCTCTGTTTTTGCCGATGATACTAAATTGGGCAAAACTGTAAGTACCATGCAGGATGCTGCCACTTTGCAGACAGATTTGAACTGAATTGGGATAACTGGGCAGCAAACTGGAAAATGAGGTTCAGTGTTGCTAATTACAAGGTTATGCACTTTGGTAGAAATAATATAAATGTGAGTTTTTTGGTTTTTTGAGATAACAAGTTGTCTAATTCTGGGCAGTGTCATTCTGTGGCCGCTAATGCGAATAAAGTGCTGTCTTCCATAAAAAAAAAATGTATTGACTCAAGGGTTGAAAACATAATTTTGCCTCTTTATATGTCCCTGGTAAGCCCTCATCTGGAGTATACGGTTCAGTTTGGGCTCCAGTCCTTAAGAGGGATCAGTAGACATATGCAATGTCCACGGGTCCTTTTTGTCCTGCACTGTCACCTGCCTCAGTTCCAATGAAATTAACTCAGATTTAACCCTTTTATACAGTATGTTCTACATCATTTATTTTATTTAGGGGCCCAGGTTCTATGCAGGGAAATACCTGGTTTGTAAGTGGCACATTAGCAGCCATCACCCCAGATATTGGCTTAAAGTGGTTGTTCACCTTCAAACAACTGGTTGTTTTCAGATAGATCACCAGAAATAACGACTTTTTCCATTTACTTTCTTTTTTCATGTGTCAACGTTTTTCTAATATTGAAGTGTAAAGTGTCATTTTTCACCTTCTAAAGCAGCTCTGGGAGGGGGGTCACCGACCCTGTAAAATGTTCTAAATTGATACATTTAGTTGATACATTTCTTATCTTTATCCCTGCTGAGCAGAATCCCTGAGTTTCATTACAGGCAGCTGTTAGAATTGATACAATAGTTGCTAATACTCCAGAGATGCTGCTGAGAAATGTATCAACTAAATGTTGCAAAATTGTAACAGCTCTCCACCTGAATTACTGAGCTGCCAGACTCAAACACCAGAGACAGGAATATTTAAGTGCACTTAGGGGGTTATTTACTAAACTCCGAATGCAAATATCACAAAAAATTCTTGATTTTTCTTTATAAAATCGGACTTTTAAAAAAATCACACATTTTTCTGAATTTATTAAACCTTGAGGATGGAAAAATCCGAATCTTAAAATCCGGCATCTCAGACCTGTCGAGGTTGCATATAAGTCAATGGGAGAAGTCCCAATGATTTTTTGATGTGCGCTGAGTTTCGTGCAATACTCGAATTACGAAAAAATCGTGAAAATCTGTTTTTTTTCCCGCAAAGCAAATTTTCGGGGAAATTTAATAAGAAATAAGCGTAAAAAACCAGAATGGATTTAATCGGAGTTTGTAGCAGAAAATATTGACATAAATTCGGACTTCGATAAATAACCCCCTTAGATTTTGAAATAATGGTAAAAAAACAAATAATGGAAAGTATTTGAAAAAAGTCTTTATTTCTGGGGAACAGACTGAGAACAAATGAACTAAAAAAAAGTTTTGGGTGAACAACCCCTTTAAAGTGACAGTGTCACTATTTATAACTGTATGTTTTCACATGTGGGCATTCATTTCACAACAGTTCGTGATTGGCCAATCATCCCATCATATTTTCTGGGCCTCATCTTTCCACTTTACAATCCTTCTCTCTCTCTGTATGAGTGCAGTCCCTTGGCAGAAACCCACCCCGGATTCCATATTGTACTTTTCTTGTTTCTGAATCCAGCAGCAGAGAATAAGATTGGTAACAAGTTGCTAAAATCATAGTGATGGAAGCTTTTGTGCTCATAAAATTGTTTTTCTCCCATTTCAGTATCCACATTTCCTGAAAAGAGATGCCAATAAACTGCAAATTATGTTACAGAGAAGGAAGAGATATAAGAACCGCACAATTCTGGGATACAAATCCTTGGCTATAGGAGTCATTAATATGTCAGAGGTAAGATTGAATTCTGCTTATTTCTCTGCTAGAGAGACAGAAGCTTCCGACCCACAGTGATACAAGTAATCTTTGTGCAAGACTGTCCTGGACAGATTTCCTTAGTGATCATAGCAAGACTGAGATCCTTATGGATAGTCCATGGGAGAATTTCTTCCGTTTAGCTTCATGAAAAATTTGCGAATGTCCCACAAAATGATGAAAAATTGGTGAAAAATTGTGAAATCGGAAAGTTCACGAAAAAATCGTAAAAATCCAAACGTTTTCACGAAAAAATTGTGAAATTCAAACGTTTTCACAGAAAACGTACAATTTGAAAGTTTTCACTACAAGAATCAAGCAATTCGAAAATTTCACAAAAAAATTGGGCAATTCCAACATTTTCACGATAAAAAATTGAGCAATTCGAACGGTTTCACTAAAATCAAGCAATTTGAGCGTTTTCACTTAAAAATCGGGCGATTAGAGCGTTTTCACTAAAAAATCTAGCAATTTGAACGATTTCACGAAAAAATCGTGAAAATCAGAAATTGACGTTATCACAAAAAACTATTGAAACCGTTAACGACCATGTTTGCGTCTTTATGGAACGATTACAGACCACAACGACTTTTACGAAAGTTTGCTACCAAATGGCTCTTGCGAACATGCACAGTGTCTGTTATAAAATTTCGCAATTCCGAAGCGTATTTTGCAATTAAATATTTAACGAAAGTCCAGAGCAGGCGTTAACAATAACCTTTGCTTAGCTGTGTAATATTCACCAGTGAATGATTTTATATTGCGTGCAGTGCTAAACATTTGCAAAAACACCATTTTAAACATTGCTTGTGATTTTTAATGGCTTTCCCCCTTTAATGTCCCTGGGTGCAGGACATTCATCAGCAAGATTACTGAGGTCTGGAAGTTAACGTTAACTTTTAGTATGTTTTAGAATGGCCAATGCTTAGCTAGTTTTCAATTGGTATTCATGTCTTAATTTGTAAAGTTTTTGAATTATTTGCCTATTTCTTCTGACTCTTTCCAGCTTTCAAATCGGGCGTCACTGACCCCATCTAAAAACAAATGCTCTGTAAGGCCACAGCTTACATTTTTCAAAGTCCACCAAATGACTCCAAATTGGTTCTAGGAGATCCCCCATAGGCTAAAACAGCAATTTGGCAGGTTTTAGATGGCAAATAGTCGGTCAAAATTTTAAAGAGACAGTACATGATCGAATTTTCAAATTTTTTTCAAATTCGATTCGAATTTGGACTATTCCCTAGTCGAAGTAAACTAAAATGACCTTGAAATTCGAATTTAAAATTTTGATTTTTCAATTCGACCCTTGATAAATCTGCCGCTTATTGTTATTGCTACTTTTTAGTACTTGTCTTTCTCTTCAAACCTCTCCTATTCATATTCCAGTCTCTTATTCAAATCAATGCATGGTTGTTAGGGGAATTTGAACCGTAGGAACCTGATTGCTGAAATTACAAACTGCAGAGCTGTTTGAATAGCGAAATAACTCAAAATAACTCAAAAAACACAAATAATACAAAATGAAAACCAATTGCAAATTGTCTAAAAATATCACTCTCTACATCATACTAACAGTTAAAGTAGTGACACTGGACAGAGAAATGTCCTTTTATCTTTACCTCTGTTTATTAGAATAATTCAGCAGCCTCTTTCACTCATAGCCGGCCTGTAACAAATCACTACTCTCAGATTTCTTATTCTGCTTTTTCTTCTTCCTCAGGTAATGCAACACCCCACCGAAGGCATGAAAGTCCTGGATCTCCATAGTAATCGAAAGGATCCCACCATAAGGGTGGCTGAGATTAGTATATTTTCTTTGTCCAGCCAACCGATAGACCAGGAGGATGTTACTGTACCACCACTCCCAAAGATGATGGGCCTGGGTGAGATATCATTTTATCTTGTGGCATTTGACAATATTATGGTACATAAAAAGCATGATATTCCGCTATGTAGTCAGCAGTGATGAACTGGGCCAGAAGAGATTCTCTAATTAGCCCCACCAACAGTTTTGTGCAGGACCGCCATCAGAAATCACAGAGCCCCATACGACAAAATTTCCTAGGCCCCCTGGGCTGCGCCCACCGCAAGCCCCACCTACAGGTCCGCCCCCCACCACACAGTAAAAAAACAAAAAAAAAAATATTGGTGGCTAGGGTTCTCACATGTTAATAAAAATAAAAAGATATTGGTGGTCAGGGCCCCCCATAAAAAAACATTTGTGTCCAGGGCCCCCCCATTAAAAAATATTGGTGGCCAGGGGCCCCCCCCCCACATTATAAGAAAATTGGTGGCCAGGACCCCTTAAACGTCCATGCCTTCCCAAAGTCAGCAGCTCTCGGAAAGATGGGGGGGCCCGGATAATCAAGTAAGTGTGGCGTGGCCGGGCCCCCTTACCCTCAGGGCCCCCTACAACTCCTCCCCCCCTGTCCCCCCCCCCGGATGGCTGCCCTGGTTTTGTGCTCAACTCTGGAGACCACATTCCCATAAAGACGTCAACAACCAAGGGTAACTAATATAATATGTTAAAGGTATAACTCACATAGAACAAAATGGGCATTATTGCAAAAAAATTGGAAAAATATATTAAGCTGTTAAAAAGCATATTCTTGTACGTTGCAACTTACTCTGCATGTTGTGCCATAAAACTCTTCATGGTTTTAGAGACTGATAAGAAAGTCAACTCTTCATAGCTTATTATTTTTGTTGTCTTTTTACTGAGCCCCAAAAGCTTCTTGGCCCGTGTTAGTTCTTCATCCGATTAGATTGTATTCCCACTAAATGACCAGCAGCCTCTACATTCTTCTAGATATGGAGAGGTACTGGGAGGAAGAAGAGGAGGAGGACAGCTATTCCTCGGAGCCAGAGGGTAGCGATGAAGGCCCAGGCCAGGTAATAGTGACATTCACTCATCCTGTATGTATGAGTTCTGCATCCAATGTTATATATATATTCAACAACAACTTTATTATTATTATTATTACTACCCTTTGACATACACAGGTAATAAAAGTGGACATGAAATTATATTTCACCGATGAAAACACTATATAATAGTTTTGCAAAAAATATATCTATTTTTATATAATGTCTACATGTGTGGAATCTGCAAGGTAACTTTAGTTTTCTGGATAAGGAAAACATTAAAACATTAAATACTGATTTATGCAGCTTACCTATCAAGCACAAATCGCTACCTGTACCTTTTTTGTAGAGAGAAATGATACCACGTTGAGTTCAAACGTCAGAGATATATATGGGGCTTTATTAATGTTAGGTAGGGAGGCTGTAGATACACAAAATGTATATGGGACTGAGAAGAACTTATAACAGAACTATAGGGGCTACAGTATATTAAAGTTAGGTAGGGAGGCTGTAGATACACAATACTGTGTGTATATGGGACTCGGATGAGATTATTAAGGGTTAATTGTAGTGGTCGCTATAGACCCCCTCAAGTTAGTTGAGAGGAACAGGCTCAGCTCCTGTTGCAAATAGAAAAGGCTGCTAGTTTGGGTCAAGTAATCATGATGGGGGATTTTAAAGGGATAGTTTACCTTTATGTTTTGGTGTGATATACTGTAGACCAGCGGCCCCCAAACTTTTTTTTTGGACCGCAGATCAGTTTCAAGTAAGAATTTTTCTGCAGACCGGTGGGGGGGAAATTCATGGGCGCATTTCAGGCTTACCAAAAAATATTCAAAGTCCAAACAGTATTTTGGTCTTTGTCGGGATCAATAGAAAGCTTCCTGGGCTTCATCATAGCGATAGAACATCAGGGATCTGGGATTGCAGGTAATTGGGGCCTTTTTAATTGTTTTTGCAGCTTTTATAGACTGCACCCAGGACCAGAAGCGGCCGGTTCAGCACAGCTCACATTTGCTACTGGTCCACGGCCTGGTGGTTGGGGTCCCCTGGATTTGCAACTGGTCTTCATTTATAAATTTTTTTGTAGTTTTTTAATGATTTAGCTTTTCCATACTCAGCTTTCCAGTTTGGAATATCAGCATAACAACCAGGCAGTGGTGTCAATGAAATAATTGAAGAGGAGAGGACCTGGGTAGAAAGATAAGCAACAAAATGTAACAATAACATTAAAACAGTTGCCTCATAGATCAATAACTTCTGGGCCTCCGGGAATTAGTAACCCCCTTCTGCAAGCTGACAAAAGTCCCAACAGGGAGACAAATAATTCATAAACTATAAAAAGATTAAGACCAATTGAAAATCTGCTAAGAAAAGTTAATTTAATGGTAAACCACAACTATAATAATCCAAATATTGACTGATGCAACAATACCGCCAAGGCAGTTAATGGGAACAAGTTTATGAAGTTTACGAAGTTTTAGAACTGGTACCTGGATACTTGGGCATGGGAGGGTACTCTGTTGTGCCAAGGAATGGACACGAAGAAAATCATGATGAAAGCCACCTCCTGCCAGTGTCACCATTCGACACAAGTACTGATTTGCCCCCCAAACCATATTTACATATTTGGATACATGCAGCAAGTCAGACTTAAAGTGCTCTTTTTGCTTATTGTGTCTGTGCTTTTAGCCTGTGGCCTTGTAAATCTGGAACAGGTCGGGCTAGTGCACACTATTTTACTCTCAGAATTTGGGTTGCCCCAAGTCCTCCACAATTTAATTTGCCATCACTTTTCTTCACCCTGTGTGGTAAGGAATTTATTTTGTTAAGGACATGGATGATGAAGATTTTGACATCAGAAAACCAAAGAAGTTTGGTAGGAAGGTCTTGCGTACCACATCTCTGAACCGCCAGGTAAGGGGCATACAAGGGTTCAGGATGGTATTGTCCATAATGTCCCATATATATTATGTCTCACTCGCCCTCTCATTGAATGGGATCTGTATGGTGCATGAGTCATGTCTGTATAGTGCCATGAACTATGTCTCACTCACCTTCTCATTGTGTTGGATCTGTATGGTGCATGAGTCATGCCTGTATAGTGCCATGAATTATGTCTCACTCACCCTCTCATTGCATGGGATCTGTATGGTGCATGAGCCATGAAGTGTGTATCTTATGCCAGACCAGTCCATGAAGACCACAAAAATCAGTTACTTCACAATATAATTTCTTGCTTTTTTTTTTTGCAGCCAAACTTTAAACAGAAGTTTGTATCGTTACTGAAGAGGTTTAAAGTGAATGAGGATGTAAGAACCCACTACATCTATGTACTTTCTTTTTTATGTACTATCTTTTCTTTGTGCGAAAATATCATGAAATGCCATCCAAGCTATCCCTTTCCCTAAACCTCCCTAAACCCCATCAGTACAGTCAGCACCTTGTTATACAAACTCACCCTGATACTCATGGTTACATTGTAATGTAGATTGAGAAAAGACACACATGCATTAAGTTTAACCTTTATGTCCAAATAACACATTTTGTTAGATAATCCTGAGGAAGGCGAAACCTCATCTGAAGCCTCTCCAAATTGCCTCTGAGGGTTAAGGGCTGGGACACACTGGGCGATTTGGGGAGATTTAGTCGCCTGGCGACTAATCGCCGCGACTTTCCGTGACCAATCTTCCCTGAATGCCTCCCCTCGCTCTGCGCCTGGCTAAAATGAAAAATCGCCTGCGCTAATCACACGCAGCGATTTGTTTTCCGAAGTCGCCCTTAGTTTCCTCGTGAGGCAACTTCGGAAAACGAATCACCGTGTGTGATTAGCGCCGGCGACTTTTCATTTTATCCAGGCGCAGAGCGAGGGGAGGCATTCCGGGAGAAAAGTCAAAGTGAATAGTCGCCAGGCGACTAAATCTCCCCAAATCGCCCAGTGTGTCCCAGCCCTTAAAATTCCTTCCTGACCTCAAGATGCCGTCAGACCTGTCCCTGGATAAACTTGTGCTAAGAGCTATTTTGATTAACCCTGTATTTTCTCCTTTGCTACAAAGCCACGCAACCCCTTCTTGTACCTATTAAATGTATCTGCCAATACAACTGATTCAGGGAGAGAATCCCACAACTTCCCAACTCTCCCTATAACACCCCTTTCCTCCCTTAACATGTAACCTCCTTTTCCTAATCTGATTGATTCCCTTTTGTCTTCTGGGAGGATCTACTGTTGAATAAAGCATCAGAGGGTTTATTGTATGGTCCTATTGCCCTTTTTTGGAATCTCTCTAATTCAATAAAATTCCATTTGTGCTCTGGAGATCAAAATGGCGCTACATTTTCTAGAAGGGACAATACCAGCTCTCTGTAAAGTGGACCAATGACCCTCTTCTTCTGTGAATCTATGCCCCTTTAATACAGCACAAAACCTTGTTTGCCTTTTCAGCTAGTTGCTGGCATTGATTGCTACATCCAAGTTTATTACCCACAAATACCCCCATGTCAGCTGCCAGTGCCATTTTGTACAGATGAAATTAATGGGCTAAATAGTTTTGTGTCATCAAAAACACAGATATATTACTTACAGTGCCCGCCCCCTAAGAACCCTGCTTCAAGTAGGGAAGGTTCAAGTGACACCCACCCTCTGAGCAAAATGCTTTAGCCACTTTCTTATCTATGTACCCAACAGCCCAACCTTCTATTTACTGCATCTTAAAAAGCAAGTAAATGCATCTGACATGATACGCCCCCATACAACCATGCTGAATTTTACCAAAAATCTTGAATGTGATCCCTTAACAAACATTTAAATTACTTTCCCACCACAAATGTCAGATTTACAGGCCTATAATTACCAGGCTGAGATTGTGAGCCCTTTTTTCAATATTGGAATAACATCAGCTTTCTTCCAGTCCATAGGTATTATACCAGATGAGAGTGACTCTCAGCTAAAACTGAACTAAGCTCTCAGCTCTAAGTGTCAGGAACTCCATGGTTTAGCACCAGGAACCTGGTTTGTACTGGGCTCTGCTACTCGAGATTGAGCCACAGTAGGGAGTGTGGTTTGGGTCTGTCTGATAATATCAATGACTGATTCCCTGGCCCACGTTCTCACTCCAGCTGGAGGCAATAGTCTAACTAAAGGACTGTTTAAGCCTGCCACCTCCAGTAACCTTTGCTGGACCATTCAGCTTATTGCTTTGACCAAGCCTCCTGTTTTGTGTCCTTGCTCCAGTTCCTGTTCCGGTGCCTGATCCTGATTCCTGAATCTGTGCTCCTGTAAGTCCTGTTCTTGTCCTGTCCTTGCTTCCCCATATTCTGACTCCCCGGGTTTGACCCTTGAGCTGATATTTGACTCTGCACGTTTTCTGCCTGCCCTGACGTTTGGCCTGTCTCAAGGACTGTGTTTTGATTGCCGCCTGCCCAGAGCTCTGCCTGACTTGGACTTGTTCTATTGTCTGCTCCTTATACTTTCTGCAGTGTTTTGTCTTTTCAGTTTTTTATATTAAATCTTGTCATTGAACTTCACTTTATTACAAGTGGCTATTCAGCAATTGGCTTCTTACAAACCAGTCAAAACAGAATTTTCTAACCCGAGGGTGTATTCCGTCTGACCCTGGACCCATCAGTACTGACTGCACAAGCTAGTACATTCTCACCCTACATACTGGTCCGAATATACCTTACACCCATCTGTACAGTCAGCACTCTACATACCTGCCTGTGTGTCTCTCATGACCTGTTGTTCTATGATGTATGTACTTCCCTTTTCCTTTTTGTGCCTCAGTGTTCTCATTCCCTCTTTTTTCTGTTAGTGTACTTAATCCAACAGTAATGGTTCCCTTTAGCCTCTGGACGTAGAACGGACCTCCCGAGAGCAAGAAGAGGAAGAGGAGCTTGGGCTTTTGTATGACAGCCTGGATGAGTGTAACAACAGTGAGAGTGGCTTCGATATTGAGGACAATGATAGTGTCTTGAGCACCCCAAAACCCACCCTCAGGTGAGAAACACTTAGACGACTGCCGTCGACCTCCTTGTCTTACACAGTATGCAAGAAATGTTTTGTGATGTGCCATTTCTGCAGCTAGTTATGCCCGTTGTAGGGTACAACACACTTTGAT
The DNA here is from genome assembly GCF_017654675.1 of Xenopus laevis. Classification (NCBI taxonomy): domain Eukaryota; kingdom Metazoa; phylum Chordata; class Amphibia; order Anura; family Pipidae; genus Xenopus; species Xenopus laevis. Next base: position 24,971,530 of record NC_054379.1, on the reverse strand, counting down.
TTTCCTTTGTACCACTATACTACTGCAGCCAGGTACAGCCATTGTGGGGCAGAGCTCATCTTGATTTCCACTTGTTCCGCTATATTACTCCAGCCAGGTACAGCCATTGTAGGGTGCCACACACTTGGATTTTCCCTTGTACCACTATACTACTGCAGCCATTGTAGGATACAGCTTACCATGATCATCCCAGGCACTTGGATTTTGTATGGGGGGTAATATGGTACAAGTTTAATTGAGTCAGCTCCAATATCCTCAGCTCAAACGTATCTGGTGCACGTACAGTCAATGGCCACTATCCATTCATAAACTGAATAACGTTCTTCGTACAGCACCAAATTATTGTATGATAATAATGTCTTTATTGGATACGGTTAACAGTTGTTTGGTGCTGTACACAGAACGCTATTCAGTTTATGGGTAATATGGTACCCATAGAATAGTATTTCTCCCTATAAGCTGTAGCGCTCATACAGTATATATCACAGTGGAACCTTCATCAGACAGTGCTGCTCAGTATGCACTTGGCACTCACACTGGGATCTTGTATGGGGAGGTAATATGGCACCCATAGAATAGTATTTCTCCCTATAAGCTGTAGCGCTCATACAGTATATATCACAGTGGAAGCTTCCTCAGACAGTGCTGCTCAGTATGCACTTGGCACTCACACTGGGATCTTGTATGGGGAGGTAATATGGCACCCATAGAACAGTATTTCTTCCTATAAGGTGCATAGCTCATAGTGGAACCTTCCTTAGGCAGTTCTGTTCAGTAGACATCTGATCTACCCATTATCTCTCCCAGGTACAGACGCTGCCTGTGGGGCTACACAAAAATGCTGTTAGAGGCAAATGAGCCCCTCCCTACTCTCATCTCTCTGGATCACACTGGGCTATTGACCTGGATTACATTTGTGCTTCTGGATGGGGCTGTTTCCTTTGGCTGCCCAGTCAGTACTCTCAGTGCCATCAGACCGTGAGATCCGTTTTCATCTTAGTTGACAGTGGAGCTTAAAGGAACAATAACGCAGAAAAATGTAAATGTTTTAAAGCAATTAAAATATAAGGTAACGTTTCTCTGCACTGGTAAAACTGGTGTGTCTGCTTCAGAAACACTATTATAGTTTATATAAATAAGTTGATGTGTAGCCATGGGGGCAGCCATCCAAAGCTCAGGTTACATAGCAGATAACAGATGCATACAGAGTTTATCTGCTAAACAGATTGTGCCTTTTCTTTTTTTAGCTAGAATGCCTTCCCCCCTGGCTACATAGCAGCCTGTATATATATATTTATATATATATGAAAAAGATAAAATCTTTCGGTCCTTTCTCTTGGGACCTTGAGAGAGGGAAAATAAAATGACACTTGTTTCACTAAGGGAAGTGCTGGCCCAGGAATGCTTTATTCCAAACTTTGATTTTATATATATATATATATATATATATATATATATATATATATATATATATATAAAGATTTTTTTTTATATTATACTATATATATTATTATATTTGAATTACTTTAAAAAATATATATTTTTGGGTGTTCCTGTTCCTTTAAACTGTTTCTCATTAATTTCTGCTCCTCCTCAGGCCCAAGCATAAAAAGCCATTGCCGTTTTTGCTGAACCCATTAGCCAGAAATCACATTAAATCCAAAGGCTGCAATTTATATGTCATTATATTTCTCATTTCCACCCTCTCCTATTCATTTCCCAGTCTGCCATTAAAACCGTTTCCTGGTTGCAAGGGGAGGTGGGACCATAGTGGCTAAATAACACTTTCAATTACAAGCTAAAGATCTGCAGTTAAGTTTGAACTGTCCCTTAAAGGAACAGTAACACCAAAAAATTTAAGTGTTTTAACGTAATTAAAATATAATGGACCGTTTCCCTGCACTGGTAAAACTGGTGTTTTTGCTTCAGAAACACTATTATTGTTTATATAAATAAGTAGCCATTCAAAGGAGAAAAGGCTCATGTTACACAGCAGATAAGCTCTGTAGAACATAATGGTGTTATCTGTTATCTACTATTTAACCTGTGCCATATAGCCTTTTTTCACCGCAGCTTGTTTAAATGAACTATAGTTGTGTTTCTGAAGCAAACAAATCAGTTAAAGACAACAGTATGGTTTTTTATTTACTTTAAAATACTTTCATTTGTTGGTGTTACTGTTCCTTTGAAGTGGACCTATCACCCAGATATAAAAAGCTGTTTAATAAAAGTCCTTTTCAAGTTAAACATGAAATCCAAATTCTTTTTTTTATTTAAGCATTCATAGATGTTGTAAACGTATTTAAAAATCTCAGCTGTCAATCAAATAGTATCTGCCCCTCCTCTATGCCTTAGGCATAGAGGCGGGGCAGGCAATTACTTTCACTTTCCATTCAGCACTTCCTAAATGTCACTGCTCTCCCCACATTCCCCCAGTTCTCTTAACCATTTAATTGTGTAGCCAGGACATGGGGATGGACATTGGGTCCCCCATTCTGATGCACAAACAAGATTCTGAGATGATACAAGGCTTGTCTTAATCATACCTCCCAACATTTTGGAAATAAAAAAAGGGACAAAAAAAGTTTTTGGCCACGCCCATGTTTGTGGTCACACCCCTTAATTACCATGGTCATTTTACAAAATTTGGCAGGTTATGAAAGTTTGAACATATTTATGTGTTTTTTTGTCCAGTTAGTTCAGTTTTGCTAATGAAGGTGAATTGCCCTTTAAGCTGTGCATCTAAGTTCTCCCAAGAGACCTGTTACAATTACTTATTTGCTTATCTTAAAATTGTTACAAAAGTATCTTAGTTGCACCTGGTAGCTATTCTGGGCTCTCTGCCAAAAGCTTATTAAGTTAGAAACATTGTATCTTTTTCTGGCTGTTCAGTGCAGGACATTTCAGTACAAATGCCGGACTGCAGGTTGTGCTGTCAAAAGCGGCACAGTTGGGAGGTGTGCCTTAATAACAGTGTCCACAAAATGGCTCCTGTCTGCTTGCTATAATTATAATTCCCAGACCGAAGGAAACAAGATTCAAATAATTTATATAGTGTAATTGAAGTTCATTTGACGTGATTTGGAATAGGTTTTTTTGGGTGACGGGCCCCATTTAAGCTGATCTCTGAATGTTATGTTAGACTTGATAAGGTGTCATCAGAGAAGGCAGGAAGTCTGGCATTCTAACCCTAGAACCAATGGTGTTATGCTCCCTGAATTATTGCAATTAAACAGCTCCTACACAAGGAAAGCATTTAGTATTGCTTTCAGTCCTATCACTCCTTTGATTCCTTTACTGACCCCTTTCTTGGTTGCATAACTTGACTGCCCTTTCAGTAAAGAAACTCTTCCTGTGCTGATGGAGAAATCTACTTCCTCTCCCACCTATGAATCATTCACCCCCCCCCTTTTTTTTGGTAGAAAATCGCTTAACCTGTTTGCCCTTTCAGTAAAGAAGCCCTTCCTATGTTGATCGCGACCCTTTTCTCTCCACCAATGAATCACTGCTGGAATTCCACAACCTGATTGCCCATATAGTAAAGGAACAGTTTCTGTGATAATTGTGAAATCTTATTGAAGGGTTATTCAGATAAATAAAACATGTGTTTGTATCTTATATTTATTAATCTGACTTGTAGCTAGGGTTGCCACATGGCCGGTATTTTACTGGCCTGGCCGGTAAAAATGATGGTTGATCCCAATGTTATTAATGGGGAGAAAAGATAAATATATAGGAAGGCCGGCAACCCTGCTTGTAGCTATATTCTTTAACTTGTATTAACACTGCTGTTCATCGCGATCTGCTTGTTCTTTATTGTTCACGTCTTTCCTCCAGTGACCTCATTACTTTCCACTTTTAATCTCTTTCCCCCATTCTAGGAGATACTTTGAGGGCATTTCCAACTCTGGTTCCCAGACCGAAATTGGCAGCATCACTGGTCAGAAGGGTGCGGAGAAGAGCGCCAACACAGTCAGTAGCAATGCCATGCGATATAAAACAATGCATCCAGCTGTACAATACAATGTATTGTACTTCGGAGCTTCTACCCCAGCTTTTACATTAGTATATCCTTGGCTTTTTCTGCTATCACATACTCCTGCATTTCCTTGTCTTTGCCTGCTATTCCTTCCCCATCATATCCTCTCTGCTTCCTTGTGCCCCAGCACATCTTTGCTATTTCTGGTACCCTTGGCCTAACATATACTTTGCTTAGCATGCTACTGCATATTCCAGCAATTATTTGAAACCAAGTTCCCCAGCATGCCTTAGGCTGTTTCTGCTCTATTTGCTACATCCTGCCCTAGTATATCTTTGTCTTTATCCAGTACTCCCTGCCTCAGACAATACTTCTTGTACAATACGTCTGTCTCTATTTCTCTGCTGTCCTGTGTCCTGTGTTCTCTGAATTACATCATGCTTATCATTTATTTTGCCTGCTATCCACTTTCCCAGCATATTTTTGGCTCTTTATGCTACCCCTTTATTCAGCATATCCTTAGCCCTGCCTGCAACCCCCTTATTCAGCATATCTTTATCCCTGCCTGCTACCTCCTTATTCAGCATATCCTTGGTCCTGCCTGCTACCCCCTTATTCAGCATATATTTATGCCTGCCTGCTACCCCCTTATTCAGCATATCCTTAGCCCCGCTTGCTACCCTCTTATTGAGCATAATCTTAGCCCTGCCTGCTACCCCCTTATTCAGCATGTATGTGATCCTGCCTGCTCCCCCCCATATTCGTCATATCCTTAGCCCTACCTGCTACCTCCTTATTCAGCATATACTTAGCCCTGTCTGCTACCTCCTTATTCAGCATATTCTTAGCCCTGCCTGCTACCCCCTTATTCAGCATGTATGTGATCCTGCCAGCTACCTTTTTATTTAGCATATCCTTAGCCATGCCTGCTACCCGCACATGCTACCCCTGCATGTGTTATTGGGGTGAGCAGTTTCTATTGCTACCCTCTCCATGTTGCTGCAAGATGTAGGGGTGTGCACATCTACTGCCATTTCTATAGCAGAGTGCAGATATACAAGAATGTGTAATGTTTGCTTACAGAAGGATGCAGATGGTGTCAGAGTCATCCTTCCTCCTCGATCAGAAGACAGTGATGGACGTCCGGCGGCTGTAAGTTTTATATTGCTGCTTTCTATTAGGGAATACAGTAGAATCAGAGCAAATACTAAACTTTTATATTGCATACAGTGTATATATATTCAGTATAAACCTCTGTTATAATCCTTATATCCTGATATAATTTATACTGCACTGGTATATTCAGGCAGAAAGTATTGGTCAGTTTTATCAGGCACTACTTCCTGTATGGGATACATTAGGGATGCACCAAATTCAGGATCAGCTAAATGCACTATTTGCAGGAAAACAATGAATTCTAAGCGTTGAGCAGAACAGAATCCCTTAAATTCATTTGATTCACATTTTTAGACCATTGTGCTAACAATTGGTAAACAATTGAGCGTTATGGGATATTTTCCAACTTCAATATACAAATTAGAGTTCAGATTTGGTTCAGGATGTGGCATAATCTTTTGTCGAGGATTTGATTTTTGATGATTGTAATAATGATGAATTTAGTTCATCTATAGAGGAATCCAGGGCAGGGACCCTAGTGGTGGGGCCTGTTTTATCAATTGGAGGATATTCTTTAAAAAGGGATGGTTGTGTGTTGGCAAAAACCATAAAATAATTATAATATTACAATTCAAGAGAAAGGATAATTCAGGGAATAGTCTGTCATTGTATTACAGTTTCCATAGTGATGAGAAAGATGGATTATTCCACAAATTGAGCAGGTTGGTTATGTCCATATGTCAGTGTAAATGCTTCACTGAAATGCACGTCTCTATTAATGGTTGAGAGCAGTGAATGAAGTTCCGGAGCTGCTGTTTTCCCTTCTGACTTGTTGTTCTCTATAGGAACCTGCTGAAGCTGCTCCTGCCTTGTCCCTCACCCCTGACCTCTCCTCCTGGGACATCCCTGAGAGGGTTCCGCACCTGGGCAGTATTGGCAGAGCAGAGTCACAGATTATTACTTCTCCCAGGTAAGCACATTGCACATGAAAAGGAGCAGGGTAAGTATCATTAATATCATGATCATAGTTCCCCATCATCCTAGGATATTAGGCTCTTGTCCCTGTATTTTCTTAATATTTTCAATTGTCCACAGGGCCAGATTTCCCCTGAGGGCACTTGGACACCAGGGTCCTCCGTCGCCCCCTCCCTCCCACAGGATCACTCACATGTGCATCCTTTATGCAGTGGAGCACTAAGCACTTAATACTTAGTTCTCCAGAATCAAGCGCATTACCCATGCGGCTGGGTGGGCTGCCACCCCTTAATGTATGCCAATATGGGCCGGGGTCTTTGTGGCCTCACCGATAAATTGGGCCTGGTTGTCTCTGCTTCTTGATGATGGGAAAAACACGGTGCTCCAGAATGAATGGTAAATGACTCACCGAGTAGAAAATGTGGTCTGGGTGCACCAGCCCCAGACCCCCAGCTTTAGGGAGTGGTACAGCAAGGAATGTAAAGAAAAAGCAGGGCTGACCAGAACTCAAACAGATCCACAGGGCTTTTATACAAAGTCAAAAATGTATATCTGCATCTCCATCTGCCCTACGCGTTTCGCACCCACTAAAAGGCACTTAGTCATGCCCATGACTAAGTAGAGATGCAGATATACACTTGGCCACGTGTGGGGCCCTTCGATGGGCTTCCCTGATCGATATCTGGACAAGAGTCGGATTGCGGCCGCATCTATTCATTGTATACCCAATACCCATTTTGGCTACATTAGGATCCGATCGTTGGGCCCTAGAGCCCACGATCAGATCAGCCCGATATCGCCCACCTCAATGTGGGCATATCGGGGATAGAATCACCAAACGAGCGGATCTCTACGTGTATGGCCACCTTTAGACAGATGTTTGTCTTAACATAGTATTTATTTTTTTACGTTTCTGTGCTCTTCAGTAGACAACACATGCCAGAGGGGATTGGAAAGTGGTTTATTAAAGCTAAATAAAGGCCAAGCAAACCACAGTATGTTACTGTAATAGCCTCTGTATGTGAGTTGTATGTAAATCGGTTTTATGTAACTCGAGGACTCCCTGTATTGCTATATTTAACAAACAACTATTTCTTATGTAACCTTAACATAATATCTGAATGAAAAGCATGAAATAGGAGATATATCTTGAGATATACTGAGCACCATCTAAAGGTCTACTGGTAGATCCCTTTTGGGCACCCCTGCCCTACACCTATGCTTAACATGTTCCAGAACTCTTATTATGTGACCCTGGGTTGCCTGTGTTAATTGGGGATGTCTTAATTTCTCTATATGGCAATAGCAAAGTAATATCTTAGAGCAGTGGTCCTCGACCACTCAACATGTTGCTCTTATCTGCCTCAAAGTAAGTGCTCTTTTTAAAATTCCTAGTTGGTAGAAAAGTTTTGGAATCATAAAGACAAAAGTTTCCTTCCAAACAGAGCCTGCTGAAGGCTGGAAGTCCATAGGAGCTACTTAATAGCCAATCACAACACTTATTTGACAGCTCACAGGGTATTTTCTCATGTATATGTGGCTCCCCAAAACTTTTTACATTTGAATGTGGCTCACTGGTAGAAAATTTTGGGGACCCCTGGCTTAGAGACTTATTTATTTCCCTTATCTGATTTCCTGTGGCTAATCTTTACATATTCACTCCTCGGCATAGTCCTTATAGCAGCCAATACCTTCCAAAAAAAGTGTCTTTGTTTTAGAATAGGATTTACAGTGAATACTCCAAATGGATGATGCGTGAAAGTGCTAGCATTACTGTAAATATTTCATAGAGATCTACTGTCATTTAATCCTCAGGCTGGACCCCAAGCTGATCCGGGGCCCCAGAAGCATCTCAATGAAGGATCGCTTAAATCCACGCATGTTTGGTGAACGAGGGAGCAGTCAGGATGTGGAACGTTCAGGGGGATTAGACCCTCTTGGTTACCAGGTGAGATGTTTTGAGGGTAGACCCTTGGCACAGTAACCTGGAATTATTAGGAAATCTTTTCACTTCTCTTTAACATTCCTCCTAGCTGATAAATGGAAGGTGAGTTATTTCCCCCGTGCCTGAGTGCAACATATACGTAGAGTATATATAACTTTAATATATAGCATATGGCTACTCAGCAGTGGCGGAACTACCGGGGGAGCAGGGGGTGCGAGCAGGCCAGGGCCCGCACACCCCTCAGGGCCCCCCGGCAGTCCGTGCGCCACTGAGAAATGCGGGCTAATGCGGCGGTACGGAGGGGGGGCGGGGCCCGGCTGTGCGTCACGCACCAGGGCCCGCCCCCCTCTACGAACGCTACTGCTACTCAGTCCTGCTTTCAGTGTTACTGTCTGGCACAGACTCAGACAGGGCCATTAATACATAGGAAGCAGACCCTGAGACTGGGGCCCAGGAGGTATAGGGGGCCCAATCGGACACTGACAGCTGAATAGATTCAATATATGTCTATGAAAATGTCTAATTGAGGGCCTTTAATGATTTAAGATTTTCTCATTACATAAGTGGGCTCAGGAGCAGGAACATTGCATTCCTATGATACACACTGGAATAAACGTTATCTATTTAATAGCTCATTCAGAATGCGTTCATTCCAAAAACTACAAACATGGGAAAAACGGAAGTACCATAACAGCAGGGTGCAATGCTAATACAGCTAGGCTCTAGTGCAGTGATCCCCAACCAGTAGCTCGCGAGCAACATGTTGCTCTCCAACCCCTTGGATGTTGCTCCCAGTGGCCTCAAAGCAGGAGCTTATTTTTGAATTCCAGGCTTGGAGGCAAGTTTTAGTTGCATAAAAACCAGGTGCACTGCCAAACAGAGTCTCAATGTAGGTTGACAATCCACATAGGGGCTACCAAATGGCCAATCACAGCACTTATTTGGCACCCCAAGAACATTTTTCATGCTTGTGTTGCTCCCCAACTCCTTTTACTTCTGAATGTTGCTCACGGGTTTCAAAGGTTGGGGATCCCTGCTCTAGTGAATAAAGGGAAACCATGATAAAACACATAAAGGGCAGTATATTGGTTTGCAAATACTCTTAAAAGGGGTTAACTTTTGGTATGTTATAGAATAGTTAATTATAAGCAACATTTCAATTGGTCTTTTATGTTTATTTTTGAAAGTTTCTGAATTATTTGCCTTCTTCTTCTGACTCTTTCCAGTTTTTACATGAGAGTCACTGACCCCATCTTAAAATAAATGCTCTGTAATGGTGGCCATACAGGGGCAGATAAAGCTGCCGATATCGGTGGTTTGGACCAATTTGACAGCTTATCTGCCCGTGTATGGGGGCTTCCGACGGGTCTTCTCGATCGATATATGGCCACGATATCGTTCGGGAAGGCTTGATTTTTAACCGACCGACCCGTCGGAGCCCCTTGGCGTATCGTAATTCGATTGTTCGGCCATATGGCCGAACGTTCGAATTACCCCCGATATAGCCATGCCGTTAGTGGCATACCGGGGAAAGATCCGCTAGTTTGGCAATGTCGCCAAACGAGCGAATCTCTGAGTCTATGGCCATCTTAAGGCTACAAATTTATTGTTATTGCTACTTTTTATTACTCATCTTTCTATTCAAACCCTCCCCTATTTATATGACGTACCCTTATTGAAATCAATGTATAGTTGCTAGGGTAATTTGTTTCTAATATAGTTAGTTAGCCAAAAATGTTATGTATAAGGGCTGGAGTGACTGAATGTCTAATATAGTAGACAGACTCTAACTTCCTGCTTTTCAGCTCTCTAACTCTGAGTTAGTCAGTGACTTGAAGGGGGGCCACATGGGACATAACTGTTCAGTGAGTTTGCAATTCAACATTCAGCTCATTTTCAAAAGCAAACCGTTATGATCCATGTGGCTCCCCATCAAGTCACTGGTAGTGGAAACCAAGAGAGCTGAAAAGCAGGAAGTATTGTTCTGGCTATTATGTTAGACAATTGTTGGACTGGCCCACAGGGATACCAGGAAAACTCCCGGTGGGCCCAGGTGTCAGTGGGCCCTCATGCTGCTAAACATTTGGCCTATTTCATGGCCATTCCCTATTTCTTTGAGAACAAAGAGGCTAAATAGATGGAATAATAGATTATAGTATGTAAATAATAGAGACTAGGAGAATAGAGGTTGAGTGAGGAGAAGAAGAAGAATAGTACTGAGAGTGGGCCCCCGGTCTATGGATCTTTGGTGGGCCCCTGGTCTAAGGTTTTTGGGTGGGCCCCTGGTGTCCCAGTCCAACACTGTTAGACATCCAGTAACTCAAGCCTTTATACATTACATTTTTGGCTAACTAACTATATTAGAAACATTTTTTTTTATTTTGAACAGCCTATTTATTTACCTAGTTTTTATTTTTACACTGAACAATTCCTTTAATAATATTTTCTTATGGTTGTTTTTATGTTTAAAAATGTATTACTGAGTTATGCAACTGAACTTATATCCAGCTGCAGCCAACATACTCATGCTGTGAGTCACTCACTGATTCCAGCAAGATGCTTTGGTCTCCTGACACATAGCATGATTAAGTTGCTTGCAGCAGGACATCATTTTAGGTGCATGTTTGTTTCATTAAGGGCAGTGGCACATGCTGCTACTGGGGGAGATTAGTCACCCAGCAACAAATCGTCTCTTCTTCGGGCGACTAATCTCCCCTAAATGCCTTCCTGCCGGCTAGAATGTAAATCGACAGTGGGATGGCACTCAGAAACGCTTCATTTTCCGAAGTCGCCCGAAGTTGCCGATCTGAGTACCATCCCGCCAGCCATTTACATTCTAGCAGTCGGGAAGGCATTTAGGGGAGATAAGTCGCCCGAAGATGATGTGATTTATCGCGGGGTGACTAATCTCCCCCCCGTAGCAGTGTGCGCCACTTCCCTAACAGTTCCCCTTGGAATGTAGCGCTGTACATTGGTTATTTCTATTTGGGCTGCAATGAGTCTTTACAATGTAGATAAAGAAATGCTTTGAAATAAAAAGGAGGTAAATGTTATGTGTAAGGGACGTTCCTTGTCCATTAAATACTAAGGGGGGGATCTTGATTTGGATACAGTAAATGTGCTGGAGTTTTCTCTTGTGTTTTCACCCTTTACTGCTTATTGCTCCCTTTGTAACCTTGGTCTTCTTTCTCTAAAGTGTCCACTTTCTAGCCACTGCCCCTGATATCCATTTTCTTCAACTGCCCATTGTTCCCTTTGCATCTACCCGAGTGCCCTAAACCATCCATCAGATTTACCCATTGTCCCCTTTCTACTTGTTTTCTCATTTTCCTTCATTTTCTATATATTGACCCATTTCTTTCCATTGTATCCACTGTACTGATTGCCCCAATGTATCAGTCGTCCCTTTCTCCCTATTGTTCTATTCTTTGCATTGTCTAAACTCCCTCCATTGTTTCATTTCTCCAGATTCCCCGGAAATCAGTGTACGATGAGCTGAATGAAATACTTGGCTCTGAGCAACAACTCCCGGAGAGTATCATCCTGCTGAACAGTCAGGACTGGCAAGGCCAAGTAAGGGAGCCTAAGTCAGGTAGAAATATAACTCTCAGCTAGTGGGAGAATGTGATTACGCTTCCTCTGCAGTCATCTCCTGACACTAGTACTGTTTTTTTTTCTCACTGACCCTATTAAAGGGGACCCGTCACCCAAAACAATTGTTCAAAATCCTATTTTATCACATTATTCAAGCAAAATTAACTTTAATTACACTGTATAAATTATTTGAATCTTGTTTCCATCAGTCTGGGAATTCATATTTATAGCAAGCAGGCAGGAGCCATTTTGTGGACACTGTTATTAAGGCAAGTCTTGTATCATCTTTTGTGCACCAGAATGGGGACATGATGTCAGGTCCGGACTGCGAATTAAAATAGGCCCTGGCATTTCAGGTACACAGAGGCCCAATCAGCCCACATAGAGGCCCAAACAGCCACCCACCAGCCCCCACCTTATAGCAGGCCCTCTGGCATTTGCCAGAACCCACAGATTGCCAGTCCGGGCCTGCCTGTTGTCCATCCCCATGCCCTGGCTACACAATTAAATGGTGAAGAGAACGGGGGAATGTGGGGAGAGCTGTGACATCTAGGAAGTGCTGAATGGAAAGTGAAAGTAATTGTCTGCCCCGCCTCTATGCCTAAGGCATAGAGGCGTGGCAGACAATATTTGATTGACAGCTGAGATTTTTAAATGAGTTTACTGCAGCTATGAATGCTTTAATAAAAAATAGAAATTGGATTTCATGTTTAATTCGATAAGGACTTTTATTATACAGATTTTTGTGTCTGGGTGACAGGTCCCCTTTAATGAATACATCCCTCTGAAGTCATTTGTCATCAGTCATCTGTGTTTTGCATAATGAAAGAAAACTTCATTCTAAGCAGCTTTCAAGGTTGTAGATTAAAGCAATTTGTCTGTCTCCTATACTTTCCTTCCCGCTTCCTCTGACTACACACATCATTGAAAATGGTGACATAACCACCAGGAAGCAATGGCTGCCCCCCCCCCGCAAAGTATGGCAGTGAATGGCGGTGATTCTGGAAGAAGGTGTCATTGAGGGCCAGTTGCAAATTTAGTCCTTGTGCGTCTGGTTCTAAAAATGGTAGTCTGCTCTCCTCCACCCAAGATTCAAATACCCACAATGCCTTACTTGGGGTCTTGGCTGGAGGAATAAGTGAATAAGTAGCCACTCATCTTTTTTTATTACTCCTCTCTCTGCTCTATCAGTGCTGTTAGAACTGTATCATGTGTGACTTTAAACTCTCTGTTTTGCCAGTACCTTGGGCAGCAGCTGTTGGGCAAGCAACTTACTGTATCCACCTGCAACTCTGCTGATGTGCAAGCTGCATTCAATGGCATCATCACACGCATCCAGAGATAGTGAGTTCTATAAATTGGAAGGTGTCTGTGTATTCCCACTGTCTGTCTGTCAGTCCGTAAGTACCTTTGCATGCCCACTGTCTGCCCATTCTGAGCAATAGGGTACCTGTGCTATCCACAGTATTTTGCAGTTTATAATGCATGAGCTTCAGAGTTGGTGCAGGTTCAGAAAAGGTTTTGCCTTGAGACTTTCAATCCACCAGTCATTGTCACGTTCTTCTCCAGCTGTAACTGTAACTCGCTGATGCCTCCTCCAATGAAAGTCCTTGTTGCTGGAGATCAGAGTTTTCTGAACGTGGTTCTTCGGTCATTTGTGGAGCAACTGGCAGGAAAAACATCTGACTGGCTGAATTATCTGCGTTTTCTCATTGTGCCACTGGGTGAGAGCATTTCTGCAGGTCTCTGAATCTTCCACTGTGATCCATATGCAGTCCCTCTGTGCTCGGCTACAAAATCCACTACCCAGAGCCCCTGGCCTTTACCAGTATACAGGAGACTTGGGAGGGATAATGTCTTCCTAATGGCTAGCCTCATTAATGTGATTAAATATGTGTTTTAACTCTTTTCATAAATAACCATACAGAGAACAATTAAAGGAGAAGGAAAGGTTACAACTAAGTAAGCATTATCAGAAAGGTCTATATAAATCCACCAGTAAACCATCAAAGTAATGCTGCTCTGAGTCCTCTGTCAAAAGAAACACTGAATTTATTTCCTTCTATTATGTACACATTGGCTTCTGTATCAGACTTCCTGTTTTCAGCTTAAACCTCCAGGGCTAGGGCTTGAGCATGCTCAGTTTGCTCCTCCCTCCTCCCCTCGCTGCTATAATCTGAGCCCAGAGCTATGAGTGAGCAAGGAGAGACTCAGGCAGGAAGCGATGTCACACCAAGCTAGTATGGCAGCTGCTATCCTTAACAAACAGAGCTTCCAGAGCTTATTACTCAGGTATGGTAAAGCATTCTACAGAATAAATTATAGCGTAATAGCTTGCACTATTGTGGCTAATCTATTGTCAATAATCTGCTTAGTATCTTTCCTTCTCCTTTAAGACTTTAAGACTTATAGCAACAGCTTTCAGTCTCCTCAAAATATGTAAAGAAAAACCAAAGCTTAAATGCATCACTGCATAAACAAAGCAAACAAAATCATGGCTTTATCACATAGATAGATAGATAGATAGAGACAGACAGGCAGATGATAGATAGAGAAGAGAGAGAGAGAGAGAGAGAGAGAGAGAGAGAGATGATAGATGATAGATGATAGATAGATAGATAGAGACAGACAGGCAGATGATAGATAGAGAAGAGAGAGAGAGATGATAGATAGATATATAGATATATAGATAGATAGATAGATAGATAGATAGATAGATAGATAGATATACAAGGGAGCCCAACACATAGGTTACATACTTACCATAATTTCTGAGCATTCTCTATAGCCTCTGTATATGTGTTTCAGGACACCACCCTGTGGCAAAATATCTGGCATCAGTGGACAGTAAATACAGTTCTCTTTTCATGGACACAGCTTGGAGAGACCTGTTTGGCCAAGTGGAACCCCCTAGCTCAGGTAAGAAGCTCTAGTTTGTTACGAAGACAGAACTACATTCCCCAGAATTCCCTTTACGATAGCCCCATCCCACCAACAGTATCTAGAAAGAGACAAGGGAGAAAGTCTATTCACAGTGGCAACAAAGTTATTCTGTTTACTTTACAGAAGCCTCTGAGCAAAACCAGCTTTAACTTTCAGCCAAATCACATTTGCAGGGTGATCTGTTTAAACAGATCATAATATGATAGTTTGTCCACTATAACACAAACTTTAAGATGCCCCTCTGCCTGACATCACCTTGCATGAAAATATAACTGGGCTGAAGGTGTAGGGACTGGTAACCCTGGCAGAAGTCATCACTCTGTGTAGTAATTCAGCATTTCAGCGACACATTTTTGCCTCTGATTGCAGATTGGCTGGACGTGGTAGGACGAATTTCGCAGTATGTGGAAGGCACTTCTGTGTCCCACCAGCTTCCCATTTCAGAGGCAATGCTGACCTACAGGCAGAGAAGGTGAGAGCATTGACTGTTTAGGTTCTATAGGAACATCAATGAGCTCTTTATTCAGAATATTATCATGGGCCCATATATTTTATATAATATATTTCTTTAGCTGCTGGAGATATGCTTTTGTTTTCAGCATCAATGTATGTGAGATTGTGTAAGGTAAGGTTCCCCAGACCAGTATATAGTCTAATCTCTTGCAAATAACTTGTCCAATTGAATTCCTGACAGTCTTTTGAAGTTAGAGTGGAATACAGAGATATGGACTGGCATCCAAGCCTACTTACAAAATGAAATAAAATCCTCATATTCTCTTGTGTTAGATGGTCTCTACTTTTTTCTTTTTTTTAAATTCCTGGTATTTCCGTAGTGCCAACATATTTCCGCAGCACTATACAGAGATTATACATTATTTTTGTCAGTCCCTACCCAGTGAGCTTCCAATCTTAGGTCCCTATCACATTCCCATCAGTCCCTGCACCTAGGCCCGGATTTGTTGAAGGCCACAAAGGACCTAGGGTGGCAGATTTTTAGGGGCGGCATGCCTCCCATCTGCTTCCCTAAGGAGCACTGGGGACTCGCAGCTCCTAGCGCTCACATGCTTTGAGAATGCACTTGCTCGCGCTCGTGCGGGGAGGGTCCGGGCTAGGACCATGCGGTGGCAGGCTGCCACATAAGAAGCGGTCGGCACTGTGGCATTGGGGCGCCGCCTTGCAAAATCTGGGCCTGCTTGCCCCAGTGGGATTACAATCTAAGGTCCCTATCACATTTCCATAATTCCCTGCCCCAGTGAGTGTACAATCGCAGGTCCTTATCCCATTCCCATCAGTTCCTGCTCCAGTGAATTTACAATCTAAGGTCCCTATCACATTCCCATCCATCCCTGCCCCAGTGAATTTACAATCTAAGGTCCCTATCACATTTCCATAATTCCCTGCCCCAGTGAGCGTACAATCGAAGGTCCTTATCCCATTCCCAACAGTTCCTGCTCCAGTGAATTTACAATCTAAGGTCCCTATCACATTCCCATCATTCACTGTCCAAGGGAGTTTACAATCTAAGGTCCCTATCCCATTCCCATCAGTACCTGCCCCAGTGAATTTACAATCTAAGGTCCCTGTCACATTCCCATCAATCCCTGCCCAAGAGAGCTTACAATCTAATGTCCATATTACATTCCAGTCAGTCCCTGCCCCACTGAGTTTACAATCTAAGGTCCCAGTTGCTGGCACAGTGTGGGAATAAATCGATGCAGACACAGGGATAACATGCAAACTCTTTGCAGATATTGTACAAGCCTGACTCTAAAGGTCCCCATAGACACAAAGATTTAAGCGAAGTCCGACCAATCCTTCGAAATTATCATGCGGTTAGTGGGATTCGAATGATCTAACGTCTTACGTCATCTTACGTAAATCTTTGTCGGTCCCAATGCAATCTATCTATGTTTGCAGGGCCAAGCAGGCAGCTCCCCTTTATTTTCCTGGCAAATTGGTCTTTTTAGTTGATGGACAATTCGTACGATGGTTCAGAGATAATCGTGGTCTCACGATGATGATCTTTTAAAAACCTCAACATCTATGGCCAGCTTTACACAGAACTCTATGCATTGAGCCACCAGCTCTCTCTCTCATTATACTGTTCTTTTTCTGTCAATGACATTATGTTTTAATTAAAAGTAACAAAATTGAGCTTAAAGTACAAAGTAATAGCTCTCCCCTCGCTGCCTTTCTCCACAACTGTTTCAAATGAACATTATCTTTTCTTCTTCTTTCTGCCCCAGTCTTTCTGCTTTTCCTTCATGCTCTTGCATGATATTTCCAGCTTTCTTCTGCCTCTTACAATGTTGGACAGGTTCTCCTAAGGCCCACCAGAGAACCTGAAATCCAGGTCCCACTTTCACAAGCAGTGTTTTATAGGCCTATGGTGGAAAGGGCTGGTACAGAATTGGCCTGGGCTCAGCAGGAGATCCTCTGATACTCTGGAAAGCCAGTCCGACAATTGCTGTATTTCTATCTTTCTGTCGCGCTCTATTCCCCTCTTTCTCCTTCATTTCCTTTCTCCCTGACTCAATCCCTTGGCCCATTTATAACCTCCCTCATTGTCCCTTACACTTTTGTGTTCTCCCATCCCACATTTCCCTCTTCCATCATTGTTTATTCTTGTCTAAATCACTAACAACACTGTTTCTCTCCCCCTCACTGTCTTTTCCTTTCACATCCTATATTCTCCTCCCTCAATTGTTCTTTCTCTGTTCTTTCATCACATCCCAAATTCTCTCCTTCTTCATTCTTTAAAGCTGGTCATAGACGCAAATATCCGATCATACGAATCATCGAACTTCCCCATCTCCCGACCTGCCACTAACCATTCCGATGAAATAAAGTAGTAAAATAACAGATCAGACAATGTTCTGCCCCTGACAGCAATCGTATGAAAGTTATGTCCGACAAAAGCTAGTGACAGTCTCCCACCAAAAATAGTACGATCGGCAATACATGCAGAGATATTATCGGCAGCCGACAGAAATCTTTTAACTTGTCCGATTGACCAAATGACCAATCTCCGACGGACGAAAAATGTCGGGACTGTCCACACACGGACCGAAAATCATACGAATCCTCGATTCGTACAATCAGATCTTTGCGTCTATGGCCAGCTCATGTACAATGTTCCATGTAATGTGCAAAAAGACTGCAATCGAGTGTTTTTTTTGCATTTTGCCCACTGCCTGGGGCATTGTACAAATAGCCACAGTCCTAAAAGCAAGCGGAAAGGACACGGCTATTTGTTGGTCTTCATGCTGCACTCTTCACTTTCACTTATTCACCATGTGTGTTCATTTATAACTCTTCATTTTCACCCATCGGTCAGTGGCGAGTGCAATGTAGAGGGGGACCTTTTGAATGACCCCTTATATTTCTTAATGCCATTTTCTTACTCACTCCACCAATTCTCTCCATCCTCACCATCCATCTTTCTCATTTGCCCATTTTCTCTCCTCCCTCGCTGTCTTATGCTCTCACTTTCTTTTACTCAAAGTTTCTCCTCTTTTGCTTTCTCTGTGGTTCATCTGATCCCCATGTCTTTACTCTCTTGCTGCCTCTTCTTCCTTTCTTACCTTCCCATACCTTAAGTCCTTAATTCTGCGGATCATTCTCTTTTTTTGTTTAATACCCTTGTCTTTCTTTAATACCTTTTTTCTGTCTTGTGCTTTTTGAATATATTTCTGTATCAATCTGCCTTGCTGACTTTCCCTATCTCTTGCTTTTTCAAACCCCTTCAAATTGCCACCCTTTTCAGTGCTGAGGAGGACTCGTGCCAGAAGTTTGTTCCATTCATTGGGGTAAGTAAGGCTTGTCTAAGTAAAATGAGGTTCTTTACATGGTCTGTATGGATGGAATGTAGAGAAGTCACAATTCCTACCACCCTCTTTGGTCTCTCATCCTTTCTTCAGCCTAATCCTTGGCCTCCATTATGTGGTAATGTTTCCGCACTCATTTCTCAATTAACCAACCTTTCTGATTTCACAGGTTGTAAAAGTTGGCATTGTAGAGCAACCACTGGCAGCTGCAGGTAATTTAGCAAAGATTGGGTGATGTGATGGGTGGGCGTTTTACTGACTGGATATCTCAGCTACAGTACCATGTGCAGTATCTCATCCAGGTATCAGAGTACAGAGAGCTTTTGGGAACTGACAGAAGTTTATTACTGGAATGGCTGGGGTAATTTTAATGGGTATAATGTCCGTACATGTAAAGTTGCTTCTCTAGGAGAGGTACACTTCAAACTGCAACTGTAAGTACGAGTATAATCCTGAGATGAGATTAGTTTTTGTGTACAAGCCTAAGGAGTCAATATTCTGTTTACACACCTTAACTCCATATACTGTAAAGTCTTGCAGATTTCTCTTACTCAGCAGAAGTTTCCTTCTTGAAGATGTTTTCACCTGGATGTTATTATACCCTGATTTCTCTTCATATATCAGAGTTTAATTGATCTCCTACTCATAACTCCCTTTAATTTTCTGCTGTTCTAAATTCAATTCCTTGTTTCCTTCACTTGCCCTACAATACATTTTCTTTTTACCCTCCTAGTGGATGAAAATGAGGCTTTGGTTTGTAGTCCGTCTCTCCTGAATTCTTCTTCTTCACCTGTGGGGAGCACTACGATGAGTAAGGACCCTGTATGTTCTCCTCCTCCATCTCCCTCTGTCACAAGTGGCCTCTCTACTTCAGGGTAAGATCCCAAAGGGGCATTCCAAAGTGGTGTAATGTGCTTACAAAAGTATAGTGGACTGACCCTGAGTATAATGTAGCGGAGTATAGATAATGGGAAGAATGAGCAAACTGTTAGATGAATGTAAGTAAAAGAAGCCTGTCAGCCACATGTGAGACTGATGGAAAGTATTGGGTTGAAGAACATGTAAGAATAATGCATTTCTAGAGTAGGCTCTGGCATAGGCTCAAGAATAAGTCGGCTGCTTTCTAAAACAGTTGTTTCTTTCAAAGCACCACCTAGAATATAAGAGCAACACTCTGACCCTTAGAGGACTGGCACACCAGGGGATTAATCGCTATCGATGAGTCTCTGCTTCTGCGGGCGACTAATCTCCTGTAATCTCTAGTAAAAGCTTTCCCATAAACAAAAATGTGAATCGCTGGTGATAAAACCCATGTATCGCTTCAGTCTCCCAAAATCACTTGAGGTTGCTACTAGAAGAAACCCATGTGTCGATTCAGTCTCCCAAAATCGCTTGAAGCTGCTACAAGAGGAAACCCGATGTCAAATTTGCATACGGCATGCAGTTAAAGTACAATGGCCATTTATGCAGCAGCAAATACATTACACTACACAAGCCTGGGAAACCTTCATAAAATAAAATAGAGGTGTTATTTTGCCCTATACATGTGCCCACTGTATAGTTTAGGTGCCATATGTTAGGAAATGTAGGGGGGAAGGAGGGTACCCCAAAAAAATTTACGATCTTTTTCAGCCTATCGCCCTTAAAAAAGTAAAAGACGCCAGCGTTTTATGGGACTTAGAAAAAATGTAAACTTTTTTTTAAGCAAGTCCTATCTACTCTATTGCACTTCGCTTGGTCTGAGGTGGCGAAGTCTGGCGCAAGAGGTAACATTCATGAAAATTCAGTGAATTAGTGTAGGTACATCCCTTCACCAGAGCGCAACTTCGCCTGGCATAGGGTTGCGAAGTTGCGCTAGAGTAGGTGTACTTCGCTAGCAAATTTACACCAGCACCTGTTAAATCGGCAAAATGACGTCACGCTGGCGAATTTTCGCTAGCGTTAGCCACTACTCCCTTTAGTAAATTTGCCCTTATGTCTACTGGAGATTAGTCACCTGCAGAAGCATAGATTAATCGCTAGTGATTAATCTCCTGGTGTGCCATTGCCCTTATTCCAATTTACTAATTGAGTCTAATTGAGTCAGTCTTTTGTCATCTCAGCATCTCACTTTCCCTGCAGATAATCTTAAAGTGGCCATACATGGGCAGATTAAAGCTGCCGATATCGGTCCTTTAGACCAATTCAGCAGTTTATCTGCCCATGTGTGCGTGCTCCCGACGGGTCCTCTCGATCTATATCAGGCCAAAAATCGGCCAGATATCAATCGGTCAAGCTTGATTTTTTTTTTCTACGAACTCGGACCACATCAGCTAGTTGATGTGGTCCTGCGACCTGCCCAGCCGTTAGTGGGCATATCGGGTTAAGATCCGCTCGTTTGGCCACCTTGCCAAACGAGTGGATCTTATAGTGTATGGCCACCTTTACACAGCAGATGCCAGAAAGCAAGTGTTTATGTTTGTCTGGGTCTTTTTGTTGTAGGACAGTTCAACAGGGAGTTGAGGTCATGGGTCTTCAAGTGGACTACTGGCAGTGGCAGGGCGCGGAGAGAAAAAAAGATGGTGATAAAAGAGACACAGCTATTAAAAACACAATGAAGAGCAACTTCCGCTCACTCCAAGTGAGCCGTCTACCTACGACTGGGGAGACCACTGTCCCACAGTGTATGGTCATGACAATAGTGACCCAGGAGAAAAACAAGAAGGGTAAGTGATCGTAGCGCTAAATATACATTTCTGTGCATGTTCATTGGTGTTAGAGTGAACAATGCACTCACAATGTTATCTGGTCTGGTAGCATCGTGTATAGGTGCTGTGTAACCTGAATAGATGTCCTCTTTGCTGTTCCAGTTATGTTCTTGAGTAAGAAGCCAAAGGAAAAGGAAGTGGAGTCTCGCAGTCAGGTGATTGAAGGGATCAGCCGTTTAATCTGTACTGCCAAGAACCAGAACACCATGCTGAGAGGTAGGAAGCAGTATTACTTCTGAAAAGGATTGCTTACATGCAAAGCAACATGATAGTAATGTGACCTCTTTCCCCTTAAATCCACGTCTTGCAGTTACTATTGACGGCGTGGAGTGGAATGATGTCAAGTTCTTCCAGCTTGCTGCACAGTGGCCCACTCATGTCAAGCAGTTTCCTGTGGGAATCTTCAGCTACTCCAAGATAGCATGATGCCACCTCCAGTTCACAGATCCAGTTCGAAGACCAAACTCTAAAGACCCAGAAGCCCCCTTTCCTGCCATTTGTATAGTAGATAATACCTGGACTCATAATCCTTTTATTCTCTAACTTCCTTTGTAGCAGTTACTGTAATTAAACAGAGTAGATGTGCACTGCCAGTTCATTGGACTGATCTAAAGACCAGTAAAACACAACGTGGTGCTGTAGGAATGAGTAATGGACCAATGACCAAAGACTAAAGTCATTCCATCTCACTCGCTTGGCTGGATATACAGCAGGGTTGTGACTGAGGGCTGCAGTTAGTGGTCATGAATCCAATAGTTGTGTTGGTTATTTGATGTGTTGATGAGCAATGGCTCCAGTTAATGATAATGAATCAAGCTGAGAAGCAAGTGAAGGCACTGGTTAGTGATGGAGAATCTAGCAGTGGAATATATGAGGATTCTGGTTAGTGATGGAGAATCTAGCAGTGGAATATATGGAGGTTCTGGTCAGTCATGGTGAATCCAGCAAAGAAGTGAGTAAGGACATTGGATAGTGATGATCAATCCAACAGAGGAACATATGAGGGTTCTGGTGATGATATAGCCAGCATAGGAGCCATGTTCCTGTACTGCCCTTGCACCCCAATATTCTGACTCCCTGGTTTTGAATCTTGGACTGGCTGGCCCTGTGTCTGTTTTTCAGCAGAGCAACATATGAGGGTTCAGGTTAGTGATGGCAAATCCAGCAGAGGAACCAGTGAGGGTTCTGGTTAGTGATGATATAGCCAGAATAGGAGCCATGTTCCTGTACTGTCCTTGATACCCAATATTCTGACTCCCTAGTTTTGACCCGTGGACTGCCTGACCCTGTGCCTGTTTTTCAGCAGAGGAACAGGGGAGGGTTCTGCTTGGTGATTGTGAACTTGGTGTTTGTGATAGGAACAAGCGAGGCTTCTGGTTATTGATGGTGAATCCAGCAGAAGACAATGTGAGGGTTCTGGTTAATGATGGTGAATCCAGCAGAGGAACATGGGTGCTTCTTGCTTGCTAGGGAGTAAGAGTTGACTCCACCAAATTGTTACTGTAATGACGGTGCATGAGAGTGTGAATCCCATGAATCCCAAAATGGAAGCTAAATAATATGTTAGTTGTGCGTTTGTAAGGAAGAACTGTGATAGCTGGGTGCGCAAGTATGCTCCACCTCCAGTCATGCAACTTAAAGGGGACCTGTCACCTTAAAAAATAATTTCAAATCCTATTTGATGATGTTTGTCAAGCTAAATAAACTTTACCCACACTCTATAAATTATTTATATCGTGTTTCCTTCAAGTTGGCAGGTGCCATTTTGCCACATTTTTTTTACAAAAAGGAACCTTTGACCTGTCCATGCAGAAGCCACAAAATTATAGGCGGGGAGTGGGAATTTAAGGGGGCAGTGACAATTAGGAAGTGTAAAATGGAAAGTGAAAGTAAGTGCCTGCCAAAGGCATAGAGGAGGGGCAGGCAATATATTATTGGCAGCTGAGACTTTTAAACAAGTTTATAATAGATATTTATGTTTTAATTTAAAAAATTAAGTTTCATATTAAATTTAAAGAGGACTTTTATTATATAGCTCTTTATGTCTGGGTGACAGGTGCCCTTTAATCAGTCTCTGGTAGCTGAACATGAGATTAAAGGGGCACCTTTCAGTTAATATGTTATATAATAATCTATTAGTTTTTTTTATTAAAAATAAAACATAAAGAAAACCTTGCAAAGTGTTTCAGAACATCACTGTCTGCATCATACTAAGAGATACTAGTGAACTACCCCTTTAAGTACAGAATAGCCTCTACCCATCACACTCATCTCAGACAAATGGTTCCAACTTGTGCAGTTACTTCCAGTCATTTGAAATATTCTAGAAGGTCCCTGATGGCTTCACTGCTCACTTGCCTCGCAGGCTTACACTTCTGAACCTAGAAAACGCCAGCATGATATCAGTAAAGGTTGCTATTGGCTGACTAGGGGTGGATTCCATCTTAATTTCTTTCCTTATTTCTCAGTTGGAAAGTGCTACCTGCTAAATTTGGACTGGGTTGCAGGCTCTGCCCTTTTATCTGGCCTTTAATATGATGTGGGTATTTCCAGTGGTGGATTTCGGGGATGGATTTCCCAAGTTTATGTTAATAAATCATTTTGTCTCAGGTTTTCTGAACTTTCTCTATGGTCTTTAGCAACCAGATAGGTCCAACTATTGGGGTGGGTTCTGTCATTGTGGTTCTGAAGCTTTCTATTGTGACCCCCTCATAAAGTAATGCACTCTCCTACCTTCAGGCCTTCATGTTGCACATGTGGTGTCTCCAGCTGCTCCTCCAGTAGTTACGCCATTGGCTGCTGCCTTTGCACATACCTTGGCTCTAGGGGTGCCACCTTTCCGGGAGGGGAACACCGGGCAGGGGGTGGGGCAAATGACATAGGGGGCATGGTGAGTGATGCCATGGGGGGGCAGGTGATGATTCATGATGTATCGGTTGCATCATAGGGCAGGGTTATGACATGGAGATTAGCGATTCACTGGTCGCCATGCCATTAACTTCTATGTCCTGTCCAGATCTTCTAATTTGGAAATCCGGACAGGCAGTTTTCCCAAAAACCTTGATCTGCCGGTTAAAGGGCTAATAAAGGCAAAAAAATAAAATCCCATTTTTACTTTCTTTAATGAAAAAGAAACCTATCTCCAATATACTTTCATTAAAAAATGTGTACCGTTTTTATAAGAAACCTGACTGTATACAGTGAAATTCTCCCTTCATTTACTGCTGTGGATAGGAATTGTCAGATGGTCCCTAACTGCTGAGCAGGGAAACAATCATACTTATGAACAGCAGGGGGAGCCCCCGCCTTACTTCCCAGCCATGCAGAACTCATGCAGCTTTGTTTATGATGATCCCTAAGCAGCCCAGACCACACTGAGCATGTGCACAGTTTTAGTCTTGCAAAGACTCCATACATCTTCTAAGCCAATCACCCAGGGCCAGTTGGCCCCTTCTTACTGGGAATTGTCCCCAGTAAATTCTGGAACATTAGGCTGAAGAGTTAATTGAAACTCTGGGCTACATTTGACATTACATTGGGGGCCCCCAGTCATTTCCCATTAGGCATGCATCCCAACACTCACTATTTGCCACTCGCTATGCTAATTAAACTGCCAATCAAATGTCTGAACAGAAAAAAAGTGGCCATACACTATAAGATCCGCTCATTTGGCAACATCGCAAAAGGAGCAGATCTTTTCCCCAATATGCCACTAACTGCAGGGCTTTATGGGGGGTAATCTGAACGTTCGGATTACGACAAGCGCAATGGGCTTTTCGGGAGAAAAATCAAACCTTCCTGATCTATATCATGTCCAGATATCAATCGGAAAGACCCGTCGGAAGCCTCCATACATGGGCAGATTAGCGGTCAAATTGGACTAAACGACAGACATTATCAGCCCGTATATGGCCACGTTAACGCTCCTTGTGTTTCACGAAGAACAATGAAACTAATGGACTCTATGGAGACAATGACTGCTCATTTAAATCACCCCCCCGGCAGCCCTACAATAGTCAATGTTGGATATGATCTGCCCCCCATAACTGCCAGGCTGAGATCACAATCCCTATTTAAATTGCTTCCCCAGTCCATGGTTAGGGCTAAGTCTTCTCCACTACTAACGAGTGAGGCCTGTAACGGTGGCTCCTTTATATAAGAGGGAAAAGGAGTAAATACATTTGTACATGTAACAAAGATTTCCATTTTAGGATGGACTCACAAAAGTGGACTCTTCGAGGCACATTTATCAAGGGTCAAATTTCGAATTCATGCGAGTTTTTTTTTTAGGGATGCACCAAATCCACTAATTTGGATTCGGCTGAACCCCCGAATCCTTCGCGAAAGATTCGGTCGAATACCAAACCCTAATTTGCATTTGCAAATTAGCAGTGGGAAGGGGAAAACGTTGTTTACTTCCTTGTTGTGTGACAAAAAGTCACGCAATTTCCCACCCCGTCCCTAATTTGCATGTGCAAACTAGGATTCGGACAGGCAGAAGGAGTCGGCCGAATCCAAATCCTGCTGAAAAAGACTAAATCCGGGATTCGGTGCATCCCTAGTTTATTTATTTTTTTAAACTCCCATGAACTCAAAATTCAACCTATTGAAATTTAACAATAAAATCAAATTTTTAAAAGTCTGGTGAATCAGAATCGACCGGAAAACTCCAAAAAAAAAAAAAACGAATGTCAGGATGGCTGCAAACAACTCCAAATTGATCCCTGGAAGTCTCCCATTGACTTAAAACAGCTATTCGGCAGATTTTAGGTGGCGAATAGTCAAATTTGAGTTCTTAAAGGGCCATAGTATGATAAATCTCAAAATCTAATTTTTTAAAAAAAACTTCCTAGTTGAATTTCACAGTTTTGACCATTAAAAAAATAAATAAAAAAAAAATTTGAAAATTCGAATTTTAAATTTGTCCCTTGATAAATTTGGCCCTTACAGTTTGTATACCAAGAACATTTCTTGGGCTGAACCATCCTCCTGCCTTCTTCCCTCTATGGCCACAAGCAGTGACGAGTTCTGCTGCTGCTCTAAGTGTCACACGATTGCTCTTTGCCACTTTGAACAACCACTGATCAGATCACCTGGTCGACCTTGGCTTGACAGAAAGTTTCTATTGGATGGAGTTCAGCCACAGAGGATACAGGAATTTCACTCATAGGATATTTATTAAGCGCTATATCAGTCCTCAGTGTAATATAAATGCCCACAGCTCAATTCTGTAACGGCCAGGGTTGACCTCTTGCTCTTCGTCCTAATTTTACTGGGCTTCTCCCTGCCAGATATCATCATCTTCATCACCTTACCCTGTAGGAGACATGTCACCCGGAGCCAGCAAATTGAGCATACAAGTTATCGGGGGGCAGGAAGGGCAGAGGGAAGCTGTATGTAGCTTTTCAGGCCTGGCAGAGGTTTGATCTTGCGCCCGGCCCAGCCTCCTTTTCTTTTCCATAAGCCACTAGAGGGTCTGATCCCCAACCAGCGGTTCCGACCCGCCTTCCCTATTATTCGCTTATTGTGGTCAATGTTGGATACGCGGCCAACTGTAGCAACGCAAGTCTCCATAACCTGCGGGGTCCAGAGAAGAGATGGAGGTCAGAGACAGGAAAGAGACAAGGGACAAATGTCAGATAAGAGGTAAGAGATAATTGGCAGCAAAGCACAGGAGAAAGAGACATTTGGCAATTTCAGCTGAGAGAAGAGGGACAGCCTCAGCTCTGCCTGTCGTACCTGGATTTGCCGCTTTGAGGGCAGCTGAACAATGGCCGTTCCATTCACCTTCCTGAGCAGCACACCACTTGTCCCTGCAACAAAGGATCAACATTTCTCAGGCTACAGACCCCAAATCAAATCACATTGACCCCCGTCCAACTGTCCCCCTCCTCCTGGCACTACTCCTGCCCCTCGTACTGAACTGCACCTTCCCTCTGGGCTCCCATCCCTGAATTCCTCCATAGTGAAAACGCTCTCTCGATCACAGAACAGCACAGCTTGGGTGATGATGGTGTTGCTTTGAGACCCTATATTTTCCCAAATCATGTGACACACATTCGAGTCAGTAGTAGGAGGTATAGGATTAATGTTATGCCACTGAGCTGAAGCAGTTCAACATGGATTTTGGGTCTGTGTAGAAGCACAGAGAATTCTGGCTCCAGTGATAGTACTCAAGGGGGCACCAGAAGTACAAGGATTATTTCATCATGCACAGGATACTTGTTGCCTATACTTCCATATAGTAAAAACACCGAATTAGTATCTCACAAAGGCAGCACCTCCCCAGAATACCATTTAGTACAGGTACGAGGTCAGCTGCCCCCCACACACACACCAGCACCTCCCCAGAGTACCCAGATTAAAGGACAAGGAAAGTTAAACAGAAGTAGCTAGAAATGTTGTACATTATGTTTTGAGCCACTCACAATATACAGTACACATAGAATAGAAATGTCACAATATAAGGCTGATTAGTAATTAATACAGATAATTACTACATGGCAGCACAGAAAACATTGCAACTAGCATTGCCTTATATTACAGGCAAAACTCATTTTCTGCTGGATAATTAGTGACAACCCCTAAGCTTAGCTTCTCAACAGCTGCTCAGAGCCCACTGAGCATGTGAGTGTCACAGACACTTTCCAAGATGGTGACCCCCTGTGACAAGTTTGAAGTCCTGGATCATTGCTGCTATTGATAAGCTGAAACTTTAGGCTGGTACAATAAGTTCATATATAAAATATGGCATTTTTAGCAACATTCATTTTAGTTTAGTTCTCCTTTAAGGCCCACCCAATGCAATGACAGTATCACACTCATTGCCCTGCACTTCCCATAGTTCCATCGGGTTCCCACCTGCAGCACGAATGTACTGGGCCCCCTTGCCAGGCTGGAACTCCAGGTTACTGATGAGGGTCCCAACAGGCAAAGCACCAAGCGGGTGGGCATCTCCTTCTTTAGCAGACACTAAGATGTAGAGAACATGTGATCAGGCACCACTGAGAGGGGGATCAAACAAGGAATCGAGCAGAAGAGTCACAGCAACTTACCTGCCATACGCCCTATGTGCCCAGAACTGGTTAGAAGGTCCCCCTCCTGCATATTCTCTGTGGCAATGATCCAGCGCTTTCTCTTCCCCCCCGCCACCAGTGCAATGTCTGCAGATCTGAGGGGGCACAAAGGGCAATTAATGGGCATAGAGTTATGCAGTACTGGCCAATCACAAAGGGGAGGGAGCACACATAAAGGAAAGCAGTTACATATGGAGCTGGGGAGTTGTACAGTACCAGCGATGCAGGGAGTTACATGCACTACAGGGGCCTACACATACAGGCAGGGAGTTACGTATACTACAGGGGCCTAAACACAGGACCGCCATCAGAAATCGCAGGGCCCCATATGACAAAATTTCCTGGGCCCCCTGGGCTGCACCCACCGCAAGCCCCACCTACAGGTCCGCCCCACCACACAGTAAAAAAACAAAAATAATATTGGTGGCTAGGGTTCCCACATGTTAATAAAAAATAAAAAAAGATATTGGTGGTCAGGGCCCTACTAAAAAACATTTGTGGGCGGGCCCCCCTTACCCTCGGGGCCCCCTATAACTCTCCCCCCTGTCCCCCCCCCCGATGGCTGCCCTGCCTACACATTCAGGCAGGGAGTTACATGTACTAGAGGACTAAACATACAGGCAGGGAGTTGCACAGTATTGGGAAGTTGCACAGTATTGAGGGTAACAAAAAATGCTAAGAGAGGGGCAAACTACAAGGGTGGGAGCAAACAGTAGGAATCATCACAAAATAGATGGGGAGCAATGAAAATTGGGGAGTATACATTAGGAACATGCATGGGGGGGGGATACTGACCTGCAGGGGTCATACCGCACTTCTATCACCTTCTCTTGGAAAGGTTTATTCTCCTGGCCGGGCTCATAGTTCAGCCTCTGAAAATCAACCATGCGATAAAGCTGCTTGTGCCCCCCTCCGATGCCACGTGTCCGTAGCCTGCCTATGACAGAGAGGAGGCATGTGCCAGTTATGCTATAGGACTCGTTTATTATTAGTCATGGCAGGTACAAAGCACAGAAACTGGCACAATAAACAATACTGGCTTTAGTCCACCAGAACTGCATCTCTTGACCCAATGGGCAGCACCTTAGTGCAGAGATACAAAGTTCATGGGTCTCCATTGGCACTCCCCTCACTATCTGACCATCTTACAAGAGCCAGTGCATTATACGGATTTTTATATATATATATATATATATATATATATATATATTATATATAATTGTGCTTTAAAAAAAAAAGTTTCAGGCTGGTTTATTGAATATTTCTGAAAAAACCCTAATAATCCCTCCCTTCTCTTCCACTTCCTGCTCTCTGAATTCCCAGGCTGTGCAGGGGAGCCGGCGTCTCTCAGATCACTGCACTGTAGGACAGGAACCAATCAGCAGCTAGCAGGACCTGATAGGGAACTGAAGTCTGTATGTGTGACTGCAGGGCTATGATTGCCTGTCTCCCTTCAACTGTGCTTCTGGCAGGGACCGTTAGGACACGCCCACCCCTCATTTGAAATGGACCAAAGAACATCTATAGGGAGCTCTAATAAAGGGGCTATTTTTAAAGATAATATTCATTTTTAGCACCATGTAAAACAACACCTTATATAGTTAGGTCCATAAATATTTGGACAGAGACAATTTTTTTCTAATTTTGGATCTGTACATTACCACAATTTTAACAACTCATGCAACTGAACTGCAGACTTACAGCTTTAATTCAGTGGGTTGAACAAAAAGATTGTGTTAAAAAAAGGCTTTACATTTTAAGTAATTGGACAATTGACTCATAAATTGACATTTTATTTTCAGTTTTTTAATTTGTCCAATTGCTTTTGAGCCCCTGAAATGAAGCGATTGTGTTAAAAAAAGGCTTTAGTTCCTCATATTTTTATGCAATCTTTTTGTTCAACCCACTGAATTAAAGCTGAAAGTCTGCAGTTCAACTGCATCTGAGTTGTTTCATTTAAAATTCATTGTGGTAATGTACAGAACCAAAATTAGAAAAAAAAAAGTTGTCTCCATCCAAATATTTATAGACCCCACTGTATTACTCATAATTGCCTACAAAATTAAGTTTTTTTAAATTATCCTACCTCTCCTTTAATGTCTATAGTAGCAGCAACCCGGTGCAGGTACTTGCGGGTCGGGTAGCGGGTCCGGGTTTAACAAATTGGTTCCGCGCAGGACTCTACCATACTGTCTATGGGAGCAGTCTCACTGCATTATTCCTAGTGGATTCCTTATGGCCACAACCTCCTATATGAGTCTATAACTCTTGGCTCAGTAGTGCCACCTGGCAGAATGACTTGGTACTATACTCTGCTTCCACTCAATGTTTCTGGGAACCCCATTAATGCCTCAGACAAAACAGACAGTCAGAGAATTTTGCTTACCCCTACCTGCTTAGTTTTCTCCTCTATGCAAGAGAGCCCAGTAACACTCAACTGGAGCCCTACCTCTCAGTCCTACCTGTGTGGTCTCGGCCCCCAGTTTTCTTCTTTCCGATGGGGTTGATGGTGTACTTGGTTCTGTTCTTCCATGCGATGTTGTTGCTGAGGCTGGCACTGGCAGTGCTGGGGAGGCCTCTAGAGGGCAGCACTGATGGAAGAACTGTCTGCAATGGGGCAAAGAGTATAGGGATTCTTATCTGCAGTGCTTTAAATAAGCGGTAGATCCATGGAACAGTCGCCCTCAGGCAGCCATAGAAACACTTTCTTTGTTCTAGTTTACTTTTTCATGGGATTTTAAAGGGATTCTGTCATGATTTTTATGATGTCGTTTTTGTTTCTAAATTACACTGCAAATAATTCCACTCTACAATATAAAATTTCATTCCTGAACCAGCAAGTGTATTTTTTTTTAGTTGTAATATTGGTGTGTAGGTGCCATCTCAGGTCATTTTGCCGGTTTATGCGATTTCAGAAAGAGCCAACACTTTAGGATGGAACTGCTTTCTGACAGGCTGTTGTTTCTCCTACTCAATGTAACTGAATGTGTCGCTGTGGGACCTGGATTTTACTATTTAGATCTACCAGGCAGCTGTTATCTTGTGTTAGGGAGCTGCTATCTGTTACCTTCCCATTATTCTGTTGTTTGGCTGCTGGGGGAGAAAAGGGAGAGGATGATATCACTCCAACTTGCAGTACAGCAGTAAAGAGTGACTGAAGTTTAGTGACTGAAGTTTATCAGCACAAGTCACATGACTGGGGTCTCCTCGGAAACTGACAATATGTCTAGTCCCATGTCAGATTTCAAAATTGAATACAAAAAAAATCTGTTTGCTCTTTTGAGAAATGGATTTCAGTGCAGAATTCTGCTGGAGCAGCACTATTAACTGATGCATTTTGAAAAAAACATTTTTCCCCCATGACAGTATCCCTTTAAGTACTCATAACTCTTTGACTTTACTTTTATTTGTATGCTTTTGATATCTAGCTGATGGACAAAGTCCTTTTTATGAAGATATGTACGTGCAGGGGGCACAAGTTATATTATTGGCAAGAGCTGACACTTAGTGAGTGGGCACTTACAAACCTGGGTGGAACTGAGGAGGAAGCAGCCCCTTCTTTCTAACAGCTGCATATTAGTAGTATAAAACTGCCACGCTTATATCTGCAATACAGCTTGAAATCGAATAAAGACAAAGCTAAAGTCCTTGGATATTTTGGGGACTTGGAGTAAAAGGTGACTGTAATATCTGATCCTCTGTCTCAAAGAGTTGAATAAGAGGGTGCATGGAGGTAGCCAAAGACACATGGAGAATACAATGTTAACGTGCGTCTAAGATGGCCTCTGTCCCCATTCTGGCCATGTTTATAACTTATTAATTTCCACTGGGCCTGTAGCTAAAATGTGCACCAGCCCAGCATGAATCCCACCCACTGACTCCCCCAATATCCCCACAGCCCAACCCACATGACACTGAGGGAATAATAAGGACAGACTGACCTGAGAGAAAAGAAGGGGGCCCACTCTGTGTGAAGAGACAGCCAATGAACTAAAGGCACGAGTCAGGGAACACAGCGCCATCTAGTGTGCAGAAATGTAGGTGCCTGTTGGAAATGCAAATAAGTCAACTACAATTTACATACAAACTCCACACGCTTCGCACCGACTGCCTCATTCTTGCCCATGAAATAAACACCCAACCCAATATATCCCTCCCCAGCCTCTATCCCATCCAGTAAATGTACAACCCAGCCTCCACCCCTCCCGGCATCCGTCCTACAAAGTGTGCTCCCAACATGGTCTCCACTAGTTTATCCTTCTGAGGCTCAATCCCACCCTGTTCACATACCCCCATCTCCAGTTTCCCCCAACATATGCCCCACTCACTGTTTCCAATACCCACTACATACCCCAGGCCAGACTGCCATAGACAGTCACTATTAAGCGAGCTGGACGGTAGTGATGTGCGGGCCGACCCGCGGGCCACCTTCATGCCAGCATCCGACTTCCGGTTTTATTGTGTTGTGTCTGCTCGCCCCTTTTGTGACGTCATCGGTGGGGCGGCACGGGTCTATAAAAGGACCCCCGGAAGCGTGTGCGGGCAGGCATTAGCAGGGAAACCCTGACCCACACATCACTACTGGACGGGTATGTTTTGGCTTCTGTGTACTAGAAATGGCAGGGCCTGTTATAAAGGAACAGTTCAGTGTAAAAATAAAAGCTGGGTAAATAGGCTGTGCAAAATAAAAAATGTTTCTTATATAGTTAGTTAGCCAAAAATGTAATGTATAAAGGCTGGAGTGACTGGATGTGTAACATAATAGCCAGAACACTACTTCCTGCTTTTCAGCTCTATAACTCTGAGTTAGTCAGCGACTTGAAGGGGGGCCACATGGTACATTTCTGTTCAGTGAGTTTGTAATTGATCCTCAGCATTCAGCTCAGATTCAAAAGCAACAGATATGACCCATGTGCCCCCCCCCTCCTCAAGTCACTGATTGGTTACTGTCTGGTAACCAGTGTAACCTACAGTCTCTCCTCTGCCCCACTTACTCCCTTACACCGTTTCTCATCTGCTCCACTTACTCCCCTGTTCAGTTTTTCCTCTGCCCCCACTTACCCCATGCCCCAATCTCAGACCCTCCCCCACATATTCACGATTCTCTTCCATTCTCCTCAACATACCCTTCTTCCAAATCTCTCTTAGCCCACGGTGTCACTCTGGTGTCAAAGTCGCACTTTATAGACGTCATACCACTTCGTCTCACTCCTCATTCACTAACAGATTAAATCCGCCTCCTCTGCAATATGGCGTCTCCCTGCCATCCACAGTATGGTGAGTGGTGACGTCAGGTGTAGAATCTGGCCAGTTACCCTTCATAACATGGCGGCGATTCCACATTTCCATCACGCCCTGAGGTTCCCCTCCTCAATATGTCGTCACTACTAGTGACAGGGGAGGCACGTGACCAGGGAGCCGGCGGATGACAACAATGTTGCGCAAAGGATTGTGGGAAACTTGAAGAACCAGAAGGGAGGAGGATCCAGATCTGCCCCAGGAAGGGAAGCCGCTTCACCTTACCCCGTCGGAGAGGTAATTTCCCCCCGTACCCGTCATCATAACCCCCAAAGATACTGAGTTTACCCTGTACCACGGACATTAAACTAATTGCTCCACTACGCTCATTAATATCCCTTTAATTCCACTCACGAAGGGCAATTAACCCGTATAGCTTTATAATTGTAATTAGTACCCAGGGGAGAGACCATTACCCCGTGCCGCTTATAATACTCTCAGAGCCATTGTTATAAACCCACAGATAGGACAATGAACTATTGGATCGTCTTGTCTTGGACAGTCTTGTCTTGGATAGTAACCTCATAGAAGAGCTAATTACTCCTGACAACCACCGGGTAATATACCGAATGAGTTCTGAGGGGAGGGGTTTGAGTGCAGCTGGAAACACTAGGGGCAGTGTCATTCTAATATCGAGGTACTGAGACCCTGCAGGGCAGTGACATTGGGATATTGAGGTAGTCACAGGATTGATAGAGTGCAGCAGGGAACCCTGGGGGCAGTGCCATTGGGATATTGAGGTACTTAGGGGAGGGGTTTAGACTGCAGCAGGGAACCCTGGGGGCAGTGCCATTGAGATATTGAGGTACTGAGGGGAGGGGTTTAGACTGCAGCAGGGAACCCTGGGGGCAGTGCCATTGAGATATTGAGGTACTGAGGGGAGGGGGTTAGACTGCAGCAGGGAACCCTGGGGGCAGTGCCATTGAGATATTGAGGTACTGAGGGGAGGGGTTTAGAGTGCAGCAGGGAACCCTGGGGGCAGTGCCATTGGGATATTGAGGTACTGAAGGGATTAGAGTGCAGCAGTGAGACCCTGGTAGCATCACCTCTGGGATATTTAGGTGCTGAGGGTTAGAGTGCAGTAGTGAGACCCTGGGGGTATTGAGGTAATTAGGGGAAGGGGTTGGAGTGCAGCAGTGAGACTCAGGGGACAGTGCTTTATGGATATTGAGGTTCTGAAAGGAGGAGAGCAGGAATGAAACCCTGGTGCCAGTGCCATTGGGATATTGAAGTACTAAGGGGAGAGGATAGAGTGCAGCAGAGAAACACTGGGGCAGTTCCATTGGCACATTAAGGTATTGAGGGGAGGGGTTAGAGTGCAGCAGTGAGACCCTGGGGACAGTGCCGTTGGGATATTGAGGTACTGAGGAGAGAGGGTAGAGTGCAGCAGAGAAACTCTGGGGCAGTTCCATTGGCACATTAAGGTATTGAGGGGAGGGTATAGAGTGCAGCAATGAGACCCTGGGGGCAGTGCTGTTGGGTTATTGAGGTGCTGAGGTTAGAGTGCAGCAGTGAGACCTGAAATGTTGCCCTGGGTGCAGTGCTGCTGGGGAGGGAGGGTGCTATTGAGGGACAGAAGTTAAAATGCAGGTTTGGGAGCTTGGCTGGGTGCTGGGTGCAGTGCAGGGGATGCAGAGAGCTGAGGGTACCTAGGGGAACATTGTGAGTGATGCAGAAAGACTACATCAGGGGTTGGGCACACAGATTGGGGGAGGAGACACTGACAGACGGATGCTGCACTTGAACATCAGGTGGAATCTCCATCTCTACTGCACCATCATCTCCGGAAGCTTCTTTTCCATACGAGACCCACCCTGAGGAACCTGACCCCCCCCCCCCCATATCCACCAGCACAGACTGACAAGGTGGGTGTAGCCCAGACAGAGAGCTGGAGGGGGAGGCAGTGAAGTGGTTTGCTGGGCAAGCGTTGTACCTGTCGACCTTGGTGAGGGGGGAGGCGAGATATGGGGAATTAACCCTTGCTCTGCCTAAGGGGTTTGCAGCTCATGTCATTGCTGCAAATTGTGTTGTTTCGTGTGCTATTCTGCTGCATCTGGTGCAGTGATGCTGAACATGTGGAAATGCTGGGAGGGAGGCTTCCCCTTGTGATTTATATACTGCTCTGTCCCCTGTCTTCTTATTGTGCACTGCATAGATTGTGTTCCTTTCTGCACTGTATTTTGTTCTGTTACTGTTACGTTCTCTTGTATGGTTTCTTCGTTTTGCTGTGGATTTGCTGAGTAGTGCTGGTGTTGCTGCATTGCACTCCTGTTGTAATGCTGCATTGTTGTTCAGCTCATTCTGCATTGTCCTTTTCTTGTGCTCCTGTTGTGTCATTAACGTTGGAGTACAGGCTGTGCATTTGATAGTAGGGGGGATGTGTGTGTGTGTTGGGACCTGGCTCTTGTCTGGGGAGGGACTGCAGTGTCTTCCCTCTGATTAATATATGGCTCGGCATTATTATTGTACATGTGGCTTGCAGTGCTTGGGGCCCATCAGTTATAAGTTCCAGGACCCTTGCAGAGCCACACAGACACACAAACAAAAACACACAGACAAAAACACATATACACATGTACAGACACATATACGTAGAGGCAAATACAAATACACATACTTATACATAGACACACACCCATATACACACATATTTTAAAACACACATGCCATGTAAAGTGTTCTACCTGGCACAGAGAAGGTGGGCAGAGCCCTAGTGTCTTAGAGCCTTGCTTTTGTACTTAATTTCTTTTTTGTCCAGGGCCCTAATTACCCTTTGTATCAATTGTATTTTTGGATGGAATCTGTATGTTCAGTGTATGCACCCTTTTATTGTACAGGGCTGCGGAATATGTTGGTATGTTATAAATAATTAAATACGTGATAATAGTTGGTTTCAACATCCAGTCCCTACACCCTGAATCCCCTTTATCCAGCACTTTAACCTATCTGGGGCCCCACACCCACTTTCTACACCCTGAACCCCCTTTTCTCCTGTATACTAAGCTAACTGGGGCCCTACAAACAGTCTCTGCACCATGGGCTGACATTCTTCTGCACTCTAACTTATCCAGGGGCCCTATACCCAGTTTCTGTATCCTGAACTGCCTTTGTCCTGCACTTATTATGTAGACCCTAGCAACCAGATTGCTGACATTACAAACTGGAGAACTGTTAAATAAATGGCTAAATAACTCAAAAACCACAAATAATAAAAGATGAAAACCAATTGCAAATTGTCTGAGAATATTACTATCTACATCAAACTAAAAGGTGAACAACCCCTTTAAGCAAAGTCCACCCAAAAAAATTGCTTGTGGATAATTAGTGTTGCCTTAAAGTCACATGACTGCTAGGGTTTTAGGGTTCAGGTAATTAATACCTATCAAATCTACATCCAGTAAAAAAGCTACCAGAATTCAGTGTTAAAATAAATCTGCTAATTGGGATTCAATTTAACGGTGTTAAGATAAATTGCTAAACTGGGATTCAACTGAGATTATTTCAATTATTTTCTTGTACAGATATGGGATCCATTATCTGGAAACCCGTTATCTAGAAAGCTCCATATTACGCAATGGCTGTCTCCCATAGGCTCCATTTTATCCAAATAATCCAAATTTTAAAAAAAATAAATAAATTTACTTTTTCCCTAATAATAAAACAGTACCTTGTACTTGATCCCAACTAAGATATAATGAATCCTTATTGGAAGCAGAACCAGCCTATTGGGTTTATTTCATGTTTACATGATTTTCTAGTAGATTTAAGGTATGAAGATCCAAATTACGGATAGAGCAGAAAAGATCAGTTATCCTGAAGACCTGTACTATCAACTAGCTGGGGCCAACACTAACTCTGAGGATTAGTCTGATTATATTCCTTTAGTATAAAGTAGCTGCGGTCCAACTGAGATTTAAATTATTTTACTGTAAAATTTTCTATAATATAAACTAGCCGGGGGCTTGTTCTTATTATATTTTTCTGATATAAACTAGCTGGGAGCATACTCTAAATCTTGGAAGTGTTCTAATTATATTCATGTGATAGCAACTAGCTGGGGCCTACTGTAGATCTGGGGACTAGGTACTCTGATTATATTCCTATACTATATGTGGGGGCCTAACTCTGAGGAGTGTTCTGTACAGAAATCTACACTAAGATTTATTATAATTCAAGGTTATGATTTTACTGTGATATGTGGGAGTAATCCACTGATACTCCTGTACTATAAACTAGCTGGGTCTGGCTGGGCTGGGAAGCTTGCTACTAGACTTTGGATAATTCATTTAGCTACAAGAGTTGAGGTTAATCACTGATGGGTTCAGTTGGGGTTAGGTTCTTCATTAAACTCATTCTCAGTGGACCTTGCTCTGTTCATGGGGGCATTATTGTGCTCAAACAGGACCCCCCCCAACTCTTCTACAAAGTAGGACCATGGAATTGCCAGTAATTGCATTGTACTCTGTAGCATTAAAGGGGTTGTTCACCTTCCAACAGTTTTTTCAGTTGAGTTCACCAGAAATAAAGATTTTTTCCACTTACTTTCTATTTTCTATGTGTGTCTGTTTTTCGGATATTGAAGTGAAAAATTTTCACCTTCTAAATCTGGTCTGGGAGGGGGGTCGCCGACTCTCTAAACTGTTCTAAATTGATACATTTAGGTGATACATTACAGTTGATATCTTTGTCCCTGCTGAGCAGAGTCCCCAAATAGAAATATACTTTTTTCCCATTACTTCCTATTAACTAAGGGGGTTATTTACCAAAGTCCAAATTTATCTCAATATGAGATACAAACTCTGATCAAATCCGCTCAGGATTTTTACTCTTATTTGTTATTACATTGGGATGGGCGAATTTTTTTGCCTCGTTTCACCGAAAAAATGACACCCATAGACTTGTATGGCGTCGTGCGTCAAAATAAAAAGACGCGCGTCAAAAAAATTTCGCCGCACGACAATTTTTTTTTGACATTTCGCCGGTGGCAAATTTTTAACGAAACGGTTCAAATTCGCCCATCCCTATTATTACATTCTCCTGAGAATTTCCTTTGCGGGTAAAAAAAATCATATTTTCAATTTTTTCCCCCGATTTTTTTCATACGATTTTTTCCGGAATTTTCACCCGAAAACTTCGGAGTATTGCACACAACCCAGCTCACATCAAAAAATCATTGGGACTTCTCCCATTGACTTATATGCAACCTCAACAGGTCTGAGATGCCGAATTTTCAGATTCTGACTTTTTCATCCTCAAGGTTTAATACATTTCCGAAAAATTTGTTATTCATAAAGTTATTGCATTCAGAGTTTAGTAAATAACACCTAAGTGTGACTGTTTTTCTGATGTTGAAGTGCAAAGTTTCATTTTCACCTTCTAAAGCAGCTCTAGGAGGGGGTCATTGACTCTCTAAACTGTTACATCTAGTTGATACATTTCTTATCTTTGTCCCTACTGAGCAGAATCCTTGAGTTTCATTAAAGGCAGCTGTTAGAATTGATACAATAGTTACTAATACTCCAGAGATGCTGTTGAAAAATGTATCAACTTCATGTTGCAAAATTGTAACCGGGCAGAATCTGTTTCTGAATTGCTGAGCTGCCAGACTGAAGCACCAGACAGGAATCTTAAACTTAGATTTTGGAAAAACAATAAAAAATGGAAAGCAATTGAAAAAAAGTCTTTATTTCTGCAGAACAATCTAAAAACAACTCAATTGAAACGTATTTGTTAGATGAAAAACCCTGGACCAAACCATTGTAAAAACCCCCAGTCCCTTTATTCTTCCTCCACCAAACGTTACTGTGAGAATTATGCCTTCAGGTGGGTAGTGTTCCCCTGGCATGTTCCATATCATCATGCCAGAGTGAAGAGTTTCCCTGCTCCAGAGTCCAGTCGGTGCCAATAACCCCGCTTCAGCCAACATTTAGCATTGCCCATGGGGATGGGCAGCTGCAATACTAATTTAGTACCCAGTTAATACTGGGTGACAGCTGTATATGCTGAAGGAATCTGTGCTGCACCAAGCATCTCCACTCTATATTTGCATGGATTCTCTGTCTGCCCCCTACCAGTGGGAATGTAAAAACAATGTGCTGATCAGTTCTCAGTGTGCCCAGTCACTACTCACAGCTCCATATCCTTATAAATTGGCAACATTTGGCCTGAGGGCAAAGAGAAAGAAAGTGAGCCTTGCAAACTAAGACTGTCCCAGGCCGTGGCCATCCATCGGCAAAATTTTAGTTAAGTACAATATGTAGTTCACATGCTCCACACAGAAAGTCCCCACCCACTGCTG
The DNA here is from genome assembly GCF_017654675.1 of Xenopus laevis. Taxonomy (NCBI): domain Eukaryota; kingdom Metazoa; phylum Chordata; class Amphibia; order Anura; family Pipidae; genus Xenopus; species Xenopus laevis. Next base: position 24,931,732 of record NC_054379.1, on the reverse strand, counting down.
GTTATAGTTCATGCCCGGCCTCTCCCACATTCATTATTTTTGTATTATTGGCCTTTTCCTTGAAGGTTATTCTGTATCCTTGATCCTACCCCTATGCAAGTTAGTCTGTATGTTTGTTTCCCAAGAGCCAAGTCTGTATCTCCCATCTCTGCTGCCCCCCCCCCCAAAAAAAGTTAATGAACTTTTACCTTATATTTGAAAAATGCAGCTATTCTTGGAGGACTAACCTTTCCCCTTTCTCTTCCCTGCACTCAGCATGTCTGTAATGATGTACCCACGGGAAGAGAAGTTGGACAAACTGTCCCAGGAGGAAATTATCTCCAACACAAAGCTGGTGATGCAGGGCTTGGAGGCTCTTCGCAATGAGCACAACTCCATCTTGCACAGCCTTCTGGAGACCATCAAGTGTCTGAAAAAGGATGAAGAGGCCAACCTGGTGCACGAGAAGTCTAGCCTCCTGCGCAAATCCGTGGAAATGATTGAACTTGGCCTTGGAGAGGCGCAGGTGAGTATAGAAAAAATGCGAAGGCACATAGAACTGCTGCAAGCAAGGAACACATTGCACGTTTAATGCAGAAGTTTAGTGCAACATTTCGGGGTCACGCCCCTTTGTCAAGCATACGGACAATTAGTGCAATAGAGAATATAAAGCAATACAATTACAATGATTGGTGCATATTAACAAGGTTCAATCAAAGTCCAATGAAATCCAAGTCCATCAATCATGTGATAGCAAAATAACCATAGTCCATAAATTACACCTAATAATAAATATATACATCAATACAAGTTTTTTAGTCAGCACTCACCGCTTTCCCACCTCTTTTTTTTTTTTTTATAAGGCAGTGCACGTGTCCAGTGGTTCACTCTCCAACCGACTTTCCAAACTCCAATTATGACACAGCACATGCAATGGTTCCAAAGTTTAAAACTTTGGATCCATTGCATGTGCTGTGTCATAACTGGAGTTAACAAATATATACATAACATACAAAAGTGTAAAAAGAAAAAAGATTTTGTAATTAGCAAATCTTACCCTACACGAGGACGGGTAAAGGGCCTTGAATACCTGTCCCTGTCATAAATTGAGGAATTATTTTTTCATCTGTAAAAAAAAAGAAACAATATATTTACTTACAAGAAACGAGACAAGTTGTACTCCTCATTCAATCCCTTAGGATGCCTGCACTGTAAAAGCCATATCCAGCAACACTCTCTCTGATGTAAAAGCCTTTTTATATGCTGCCCTTGTTTAGTTACCAGCTTTTCGAGTATTTACCAACGCAATTGTGCCACCCGATGGCCATGGGCAAAAAAAAAGTCTTGCCAATAGCATTTCTTTTTTCTCTTTAACACCTTCCCTTTTAAGTTTTCCAGCAGACATTGGCTGTGTAGGTACTGGCTTGTAATTTCTTATCATTGATTTATGCTCATTGAGACGTGTTTTTATGGGTCTCGTGATTTGGCCTATATAGGCTATGCCACACGGGCATTTAATGCAAAAGTGTCATATGTAAAAAGTCCTTTTATCTTATGTTCAAAGCCAAGAGATGGATGCATCACCCCATCACCTGGGATGATGCCGCTACAATGACCACAATTTCTATTGCTGTTAGATTTTAAAGATTGGTAGATATCCCTTTTAAGCACTGGCTTAGTTTTAATTAGATCACCTATGTTCCTCCCTCTCCTGTAAGAAAAGAGAGGCGGTAGCTGAAACAAATGCCCAAATCCAGGGTCAGCCTTCAAAAATCCCTCAATACGTTAGAATGACATTCCTACACAGTTGGAATTAGTGATGTCTCCTTACTGATGTTAACTTTTCTCTGTAGTGTCTCATTTCTAGGGATCATACTGACCTCCTCCTTAGCAGATATTACATTATTTATAATATAGCCCTTTTCAGCGCTTGAGAAAAATCTAAGAGAATTCAGTGTAATATTACCAAGGGTGAAGAGGTGCATTAAAATCCTTACAGTCCAATAATGCGGTCAATATTAGAAAAGCTGACAAAGGGGGAGGCACGGTCATTCCTAATACTGTAGACTATGAAAACGAGGCTGAATGTCAATTAAATAATTTATTACATTATTAAAAAAAAAACTCACTAATGACCTCACTATCAAATACAAAAATGAAGTTAACATGTTAGGGAATTAGGGCTTTAGCACATGGGCAGATTCGGGTAGATTAAGTCGCCTGGCGACTAATCATCTCTAGTTTGGGGCGACAATCTCCTCAAACTGCCTTCCGTCTGCTAAAATGAAAAATCGCGTTACGATTTCCGAAGTCACCCGAAGTTTCCTCGTGAGGCAACTTCAGACGACTTCGGAAAACGAAGTGCAGCGAGTGCCATGCCGCAGGCGATTTTTCATTCTACGAGGTGGAAAGCAGGGGGAAGCAGTTTGGGGAGATTAGTCGCCCCAAAGAAGAGGCGATTAGTTGCCGGGCTACTAAATCTCCCCGAATCTCCCAGTGTGACCTTACCCTTATGGTGAATTTTAGATGTACATTGCTGGATTGTGTACTCACTAAAAAATATTTTCAATTTAAAAACAAGTTTTTACTCCAGTTAAAGGGCTGTGCCATGGCACCTGCTTATGCCAACATTTTTATAGATTATTTTGAAAAAAACTTTCATATTTTCAAATTCTGAATTTGCTTTGTACATCCAATCATACACGCGTTATGTGGATGACACGTTCTTTATTTGGACAGGTTAGTTTGAAAAATTACAGGATTTTGTTATGTATTGGAATAATACACATAGCAGTATTAAATTCACTTTTGAGGCTAATCCCTGTGAACTACATTTCCTGGATGTTAACATTAGGTATACTGACTGGCAACGCCTTTGTAACCTCCTTGTACACAAAACCTACTGATAAAAATAATCTTATGAGAGCTACAAGCTTTCATCCTCCAGGGTTACTTAAGGGCAGAGACAAAGATTCTGAGAGATTAGTCGCCCGGCGACAAAGCTCCTCTTCTTCAGGGCGACTAATCTCCTGAACTGCCTTCCCGCTGGCTAGAATGTAAATCATCTACGGGATGGCACTCAGAGCGATTCGTTTTCCGAAGTCGTCTGAAGTTTCCTCGTGAGGCAACTTTGGCTGACTTCGGAAAACGAAGAGCTCCGAGTACCACCCTACTGGGTGATTTACCTTCTAGCCGGCAGGAAGGCAGTTCAGGGAAATTAGTCGCACCGAAGAAGAGCATGTGCCGGCGACTAATCTCTCCGAATCTGAGCGTGTCTGTGCCCTAAAGGTTTACCTAGGAGCCAATTATTACATGTAAAATGCATTACCTCTACTGATGTGTTATTTGAAACAGAATCCATAAAGACCAGTGCTGTGCTGTCCAACTTCTATGGTACCGAGGGCTTGAATTTTTCTGGTCTACATGGTGGAGGGCCGATTATGGAAGCCAGTGTTAGCCACTCCCTGTTTTAGACCACACCCACTTAAACCACACACATGTTACCACAAGACCCTGTCCACATTAATAGCACACCATAAACCCAAATGGTCGGTGCTTACTGCAGGGATATCACTCATCTCTCATATGTGAAAAAAAGTTGTCGTATTAAGACATACCCTTAAATCCATATACCTCCTCCTCCCCTGTGGATAACACAGTAACCCCCAGCACATTATTAAGTTGTTGTGGAGTGTGTTGGAATAGAGAAAAGAAAGTAGAAAACAGGATGGTGACCTATTTTTATGTTCTGCTATTGGCTACAGCTAATGATGGCACTATCCAATCACCTGACTGCAGTGGAGTCAGAAAAGCAGAAGCTGAGGGCACAGGTCAGGCGCTTGTGCCAGGAGAACCAGTGGCTACGAGATGAACTGGCCAACACTCAGCAAAAGCTACAGCACAGTGAACAAAATGTGGCCCAACTGGAGGAGGAGAAGAAACACCTGGAGTTCATGAACCAACTTAAGAAGTATGATGAGGATGTCTCGCCTACGGTAAGAGAACAATATGGCTCCTCCCTCAGGTTTGGCCTTCGACTTCCTGTTTAGCCTCTAGATGTTGCAGAGAAGGCAACGTAACAAATATCAAACCATGATGTTCTTCTTGCCATTCCCACCTCCACACCCATAAGGTTCCCAACGTTTTAACTTTCAGATGAGTCTTCTCACGTTTTAGCTGTAGCAACTGTTCAGTCAAGAAAATCTCTGATTGGTTAACGTGCTTGTTGATTTTACTTTGGCACATTTGCCCAGTGCAAGTGAATAACATTCCCAGATCTACTACCCTGGCCCTATTTGCCCCAGCCACATCCCTTATGTAAAGCTGGCATAGCTTCCCTGGCTCTGGTTGGGTGGGTCCAGAAAACCTTTATCTGGTAAACCGAAATCCTGAAATATGGAAGCAAATGAGCCACTGGCCCGAATAGCAGAAACCAAGGATACTGTAAATGGGGGACTCCAGTGTACCTTTTATTTTTATCATGATGGAGGTGAGCATTAGCCAGCTTATTGTGTGTATAGTCTTAATCATATCCAACTATTACCCAGGTACTTATAAGCATATAAATGATGTAATTATAGTCTCGCTATGTGGTGACACCAGACCTATTATTGAGTCCATTGTGTGCCGAGTGTGTGGCTTATTTTAATGTGTGTGTGTGTTTTTTTTTTAAAGGTTTTATTTTATTGAATTTTCAAAGCAATAACTAGATAGACGAGTATGAAAGATAGTGTACATCTGTTCATCTTAACGTACAGCATTAATTACCACATCAGTCAATACTTTACATACATATTAAACCGACTTTCTATTCTACATCGCTCTGAAAGTCAGGGGTCTCTCTCTTTGGTTTTTCCTTTGTAGGAGGAGAAGGAGGGTGATTCTGCCAAAGACAACCTGGATGAGCTGTTTCCTAATGAAGAGGATGATTCCGGACAAGGAAGTGAGTGTTTGGTGAAGTATTTGCCTGTGAATCTCAGGTTGCACATAACCCTGCCAGCTGGAAAAGCAGCCCCCACATCCATTCCTAGCCCACGTCCATTTATCTATTTACCCCTGGATTTGTGCTTGCCCTCTATTTACACCCTCTGTTCAGTTACATATTTCTTCTTTGGATTTGCAATTGCTGGGAAACAGCTCTTTTTATTCACTCCCAAACCAATTGGGGCTGCCATATAAATGTGCCTCTACTTTTCTGTTCTCTACATGACTAGTTCCTCACCAGCATGGCAGTGCAGCAGCAGCCGCAGCCCAGCAGGGCGGATATGAAATCCCGGCCCGACTACGCACGCTACACAATCTAGTGATACAGTATGCATCTCAGGGCCGCTATGAAGTGGCCGTACCACTCTGCAAGCAAGCGCTGGAGGACCTGGAGAAAACCTCTGGCCATGACCATCCTGATGTGGCAACTATGCTAAACATCCTGGCTCTGGTGTACAGGGACCAGAACAAATACAAGGAGGCTGCTCATCTTCTGAATGATGCCCTGTCCATAAGGGAGAAAACTCTTGGCAAGGACCACCCAGCTGTAAGTGCAATGTATTGTGGGGCTGTAACAGTTGTGGGCTTATTTGCTTCTAATGCATGTATAGGTTTGGCACTGAGTATGTAGAATGTTATAGAGGTGGAGGGCCATGAAATGTCAGCATTTGGCACTGGACGAATTGAGTTGTGTGCATGGTGTAGTGAATATTTGTTGCTCGGTACATGCAGCGTGTGTTATACTTAGTGTGCAGAGTGATTGTCCCCAGTGTGCAGAGGGATGTGGGTGTTTGGTGCTGGGTGTGCAGATGTGTGTTTATTTCATATTAGGTTTGTAGAGAGGTGTGGTTTTTGGGTTGTAGGTGTTTGGTGCTTGTGTCCCCACACTTCCAACCTAAACCACATATTTTTTATCTTATAGGTTGCTGCAACTCTCAATAATCTGGCTGTTCTTTATGGCAAAAGAGGCAAATACCGAGAAGCAGAACCACTGTGTAAGCGAGCACTTGAGATAAGAGAAAAGGTAATACCTGCTGGTTCCCTGGCTATTGACTGATAAGCCCCCCCTCTTCTACCCCTTCTCTAACCACTGACAAGCCGCACCTTTCCAACCCCACTGTCCTGTAACCACTGACATACCACACCTTTATGCATCTTCTCTAGCCATAGACATTGTCCAGCTTTCCTACCTTCCTTTACTCATATCATAACCCTCCTTTGCTGCACCCCCTGTACCTATTGACATGCCCTGTTTTCCTGCCTCTCCTCTTCCTGCTAACATTCCCACCTTTCCAGCCACTCTACCCCACACTTTGCACTTCCTTCCTGTATCCCCTCCATCTGTACTCCTCACTCTCTGTTTCATTTTCATATACCCTTCTATCACTCGCTGATGTCTTATGTTGGGTTATTTGCAGGTGCTGGGAAAGGATCACCCTGATGTTGCAAAGCAGCTGAATAACTTGGCACTTCTTTGTCAGAACCAAGGAAAATATGATGAAGTGGAATATTATTACTGTAGAGCTCTTGAGATCTATCAGGCTCGCCTTGGTCCCGATGACCCAAATGTTGCCAAGACCAAGAATAATCTAGTAAGCGAGGGACGGGGCTGGTGGGTGTAGGATCGTTATAGTGCTGTCTCCTGAGCCCATAGAACAAGTTGAAATCCACTCACTGTGTATATGGAACGTGGGAACATTGGAATGTCTACCTTTAATTAGATCATACAGCTCATGTCTATATAAGACAAACAGAAAATCATTTTGTCTAAACCCAGTAATGTATGGTTGACTGTGTGCGTGTGGGTATCTGTATGTAGGAATATCAGATGTGACACTGTGTATCTGTATGTAGCAGTATCAGGTGACAGTCACCAATGGGTTGCTATTTCTCTGCTCTAGGCCTCCTGTTACCTGAAGCAGGGGAAGTACAAGGCGGCGGAGCAGCTGTACAAGGATATTCTCACTCAAGCTCATGTCAAGGAGTTTGGCTCTGTGGATGGTAATATCTGGTTCTGTTGTGTAATTAAAAAATGAAGTGTAATCCCAAGTACCAAAGCGGTTTTCATCTATCTACCCCCCCCCCCTTTGTCTGTTACAGCTTGTATCTTAATTATCCTGACCCCCCTACACATGACTCTACCCCTCTTCTGCTCCATACCTGAGCATGTGTTACCCTGCACCCCAGTCCTTTGGCTGTATTCAGCCTCCCTCTGAGACAATCAGTATGGTTGCCCTGCATCCCAGCATACCTTGCTGCCCTTTAGTAATCTGCCGTCTCTCCCTTAGATGATCACAAGCCAATCTGGATGCATGCAGAGGAGAGGGAGGAGATGAGTAAGGTGAGAGCTTTATGTGAGTGTGAGAAATATTGAGTTGGCTCTGGGCTTCCTTCCCCAACCTGGGTAATTTTTTGTTTGGCCCTAGGCTTCCATCCCTGACATGGGATATATTGGTTTGGCCCTGGGCTTCCCTCCCTGACATGGGATATATTGGATTGGCCCTGGGCTTCCCTCCCCAGAATGGGATCTATTGGTTTGCCCATTGCTTCCCTCCCTGATATGATATATATCGGTCTGTTCATTGCTTCCCTCCCCGACATTGGATATATTGGTTTCCCCCTTTGTTTCCTTCATCTATATATCCCATGTTGGGGACCTGTTGGAAATATTGGTTTTGCCCTTGACTTCCCTCCCCTGAATGGGATATATTGGTTTGCGCATTGGTTTTGCCCTTGACTTCTCACCCCCACATGGTTTCATCCCCTACCTAGTATAAGCAGCAGTCTTGCCCTGCTTTATGGCTGAGAATCTCGTCAGAGTGGGCACAGATCTTCTGCCTTTACTTATGCCATTTGTTGCCTTTACTTGTCCACAACTTTCCATCCCTTTCTGTCTCATATAGAATCTTCTGGCTCTGATCCCCTTACTCTTGTCTCTTACAGACTCCACACAATGACAGCACCCCCTACTCTGAATATGGAGGCTGGTACAAAGCGTGCCGAGTGAACAGGTAGGTTACATAAGGGCTGGCAAGTTTAACTGTACAAGGGCAGGGGCTTTTTGGATGCTACTCTTCTCCACCACAGGGCTGCAGTCACTGCCTCAAGTGCTGCAAGTTGTTTGATGCCCCGCCACTTGCACTTGGGGGTTAATATTCCATTCCTTTTGCAGCCCCACAGTGAACACAACACTACGCAACCTTGGAGCTCTGTATCGCCGGCAGGGCAAGCTGGAAGCGGCTGAAACTTTGGAGGAATGTGCCCAGCGCTCTCGCAGACAGGTACCGGCATGGGGTGATGGACTCTATAGTGGGTTGGGCATACTCTGTATGATCCTGCAGGGCTTTGGTATCTACACAATGGTGTTGAGAGAGGGAGGTCACTCTATACACACTGGGTCTCAAGAAGGGGCTGGGCTACTGGTCAGTATACTTTATATTATATTAAAAATCCACAGTTCTGTGTAAAATGAGGGGTGGTACACAATCTGGAAATCCTGCTACAAGAGGTTTCTAAAGCCAATATGTACCAAAAAGAAAATCAGATGGCACTTACAACAGCAGATGTGCTGAAACCCTTAGGGTGGAGATCTCAATAAAATACCCTATGGGGTTCAGCACATCTGCTGTTGTGAGTGCTATCTGATATTCTTTTGGTATATACTGGTCAGTATACACACACTGGGTCTCAAGAAGGGGCTGGGCTACTGGTCAGTATATACACACTGGGTCTCAAGAAGGGGCTGGGATACTGGTCAGTATACACACACTGGGTCTCAAGAAGGGGCTGGGCTACTGGTCAGTATACACACACTGGGTCTTAAGAAGGGGCTGGGATACTGGTCAGTATACACACACTGGGTCTTAAGAAGGGGCTGGGATACTGGTCAGTATACACACACTGGGTCTCAAGAAGGGGCTGGGATACTGGTCAGTATACACAAACTGGGTCTTAAGAAGGGGCTGGGCTACTGGTCAGTATACACACACTGGGTCTCAAGATGGGGCTGGGCTACTGGTCAGTATACACACACACTGGGAATGCAGGAGAGGTATATAAAAATCAGATCTGACCCATATACATGTCACTGTCATTAGTAAATTTTCCCATTAGTTCATTTTGGACCTAGGAGCAACTGATCCATAAATAAGTCACTGCCATTAGTACACTTTGGCTATTGGAAGGAATAACCCATAAACAGGTCAATGGCACTTTGCCTAGAGAAGACCAACCACCACAGACCTGCTGATTTATAGCAGAAGGAAAGTTGTTGGGGAACAAGGAAATATTTGTTTTTTACCTTCGGTTTAGGGTCTGGATCCAGCCAATCAGACAAAGGTGGCTCAGCTGCTGAAAGAGGGTGACACCCCTGAGCAGCGACGGAAGGGGCGTGAAACCCCCCGGAGTAGTGTGAAGTATGAGAGTGGAACGGAGGGGGGAGAAGAAGTGAGTATGGGAGGAGTTGAGTGGAGTGGGGTAAGTACAGATCCTCCATCATGATTTCCAGGAGCGCTGCGTTAGCCATGCTCTTCCCTTAGTAAAGTCTATTCAGCTTGGATCAGGGGTGCGGCTTGCCATGTCCGTTCAGTTTCATCCGCTGTTACAAAACACAGAATGGTTTTCCCTCTGCTACAAGTTTAACTGGCTTATGAGTCAGATATAGTTTATGCTTCCCTCTTTATAGACACTGATCAGAGCCATGGCCTGTATGTCCAGTGTGAGCTTCTTGTTACCCCCATGCTCTGTGTGCATTATAGCCAAGCAGCCTCCATATAAATGCTGTATATCGTAGCTACTGAACCCCATCTGGCACTTAGATCAGAGCCATATCACCCCTTATCTGGCTCATACACCAGAGCCGTGTCACTGCCAAATCTGGTCATGTAACCCCAATATCCAGTATGAAGATTAAGGGGGTTATTCATCAAAGGTCGAGTTTTAGAAGTCTGTGGGGTTTTTTTTACCTCAAACTCACAACTGGAATGTGTTCTGATTTATGAAAAAACTTAAATGGGAAAATAAGTGAATTTGGGGCAAAAAAATCAAATTTATCGAGTTTTCAGCGAAAAAAAAAACAAACCTCAAATTAATTGAGTTTCGAGCGAAACCCACTGAAAATAAGCATGAAGGCTACAGATATCTTCAAATGGTTCAAGTGACCTCTGCCATTGACTTCTACATGACCTCGACAGGTTTTAGCTGGAGTATTTTCAGATTCAAGCTATTTACAGATTCGGGGTATAATAAGTCTTTAAACAAGTTTTTAAAGGGGAAAAAAAACACAGAAAAATGTGTTGTTTTTTTTTACCCGAAAATTAGAGTTTTGCCTGAAATATACCCTTGAAATAAATAACCCCCTTAATCGACCAACTTGAATTACTCCAGTATCCCTAACTGACATATCTGGTATGCATCTCATGAGTAAATCAGTACCATGTAACCCATAAATCCAGTACATTAGTCATAGCCACTTAATACCTTTATTCAGCAGGCAAATCATTGCCACGTAACCCCTCTATCCAGTGTGTATATCATAGCAGCTAAACCCCAATATCCAGTATGTATATCATAACCACATAACCCCAGTATCCTGCACCCAAACCCTATGAAACCCCATATCTTATATTATATACAGAAATCAGAGCCACGTAATAGATATGTAGGATGAGTAGCCCTCGTCTGTAGCCACAGTTTGAGAGTCTGCTATTTTACAGATAAAATGATGTTGTTAGATGTAAAGGGGTTAAATATCTTCGGGTGTAAGTAGCAGCACTTATTGATACACAATCTGCCCCTTCCCCCTATGTTCATGCATGTTTCCTTGCAGATGGAGAGCATGTTCCATCCAGTCCCACCCTAACACTACGCCTTCAGCCTCTAAACCAGCACCTCTTAACCCTTTCCCTGCCTGCGCTCTGCGATCTACCGGCCTTCTGGGTCACCGTGTGTTGCCATTGGTCTTTCTTGTAAATGTCAATTGTGGTGCAAGTGAATGGGGAAACTGTCATCCTGTAGGTGTGGGGGCAATTAGGGTTCATGATATCGTACAAAGAACCAAATGTTTAATTATACGCATAATTAGGGGCCCGGAATTACACAGACACTATATGTAGAAGAATTGTATGTATACTTGACATGTAGTTGTGTACTCTCCCTTACTGCTATATAAGTGGATACTCTCTTATAATAATATGTAGGTGGGTACTTTTTACATTGGTATTTAGTTGGGTTCTTTTTACTTTGGTATGTAGGTGGGTAGTTGATCAGGTTGGTAAGTAGGTGGGTAGTCGGTCAGGTTGGTATGTAGGTGGGTAGTCGGTCAGGTTGGCATGTAGGTGGGTAGTCGGTCAGGTTGGCATGTAGGTGGGTAGTCGGTCAGGTTGGTATGTAGGTGGGTAGTCGGTCAGGTTGGTATGTAGGTGGGTAGTCAGTCAGGTTGGTATGTAGGTGGGTAGTCGGTCAGGTTGGTATGTAGGTGGGTAGTCGGTCAGGTTGGTATGTAGGCGGGTAGTCGGTCAGGTTGGTATGTAGGTGGGTAGTGTATATCACTGCAGGGTGAATATGCTTGTACATGTGTAGTGCTAAGTGCATGATCATGGTGGTGCAGTCGTCAGCTCATTGTAATCTCTCTGGTGAAGGGATTGAATGATTATGTCTGTACAGTGCTGAGGAATATATTGTCACTATGTAAATAAAGAATATAATAACGAAGCCCAGTTGGGGGTTAGTGTCTGTACAGTAGGAGGGCACAGCTGTGCTACTATGTGAGCCCTATGAATGGCCAGTAAAATGTACCAATGGCAGAGCATCTATAGGCAATCCCAGAGAATGTACAGACTTCAGCATTACATCAATGGCTCAAGGTTTATGGGAATTAAGATTGCAGCTTCCTGCTACCACCAGCCTTCATTATCCTGTGGCATTAGTGGGGCCCAATGGGAAGAGCCATTAACTAGTGAGGGCCCTTTGCTTTCCATTATTTCAGCACCATGGGTTCTGGCCAACGAGAAGGAGTTTTAGCAAATCTAACCTGAGAATTAACCATTGTTTGGACTTCATGATAGTGGCCATATGAGTTTGTATTACTAGAGAACAAAGAGTGATATTAAGTCAGGCTGGGGGGATACTGTATGTTATGCTCAGTTGATACAGGTTCTCACCACAAAAGCAGTGGGTCTTAACGGGGGGTATAAGGAACCATCCTGGCCATTATAAATGCTGTTTCTAGATATAAAAAGGTACAGAACAGGGTCCCTGGCAGTGCCTGAGCAGAAGGGATGTGTGTTCTCCCAGGTGGATGTGGTGCCTTACACTGAATTGAACAAAGGGGGTGCCTGACAGTGTTGCTGAGTTGAAGTTGTACCTGACAGTGCACTTGAGAAGAGGGGGTGCCTGACTATTCTGCTGAGAGTTGGAAGTGCCTGACAACAGCTGAGTGGTGCCTGACAGTGTGTCTGTGTAGATGGGGTGTCTACATTGAAAGTGGTTATGCCTTTGTGCAATCTATAGGCCAAGCTGGACCTCCCCTGCATGATGTTTCTAATAATCCTTGAGTACGAGCTTATACTGCTGTGTGATAATACCCTACCCCTGTGTTATCGTGCCCTGTTTTTCTCCGGACCCTAACAGAGCTTGTACTACTCCTATATTCTGTTCCTTGTGTCATGTCCATATTCCCTTAATCCCTCCAGCCCCACTTTCTTAACCTCCATTGACCTGAGAGCTTTCAATCGCTTCCCCTGGCAGCATCCCTGCCTTTCTTTGACCCTGGCATTATCACCCTGCCCTCCTTTCCTTCTGTAACTCGACTGACCTCCTACTCCCTTAATTACCCACAAATCCCTGCACTGCAGCCCTTTGACCATTACCTAGTGACCTCTCATTCCTACTTCTCTTTATTCTGACTGCCCCTTTTTTGCAGTCTGCTCTTTCCTCTAACCCCACCTTTATTCCCTCTGTGACCCTAATATTCCTCTTTTCCTTTAGCAATTAAACCTGACATTACACCCCCATGTTACCCTGATACTCACCAACTGCTCGAGGACTCTATAGACCCCTTTGTTTCCTGCAGAGCCTCTGGGTCTTTCTAGTGTTCTCAGCAAGTCATTCCAGCCAGTTCCATTTCCCTTATGCAATATTTACTTTATTACCATGATGTCCCTTGTCCCTATAATGGAGTGACAACGTCCTCTTCTTATTCATACGATGGACATAACTGGATTGGATCATATTGAAAGTGGGATGTTTCACTGGCTGCCAAATTTGGTCTCCAGCTCACCAACATGAGAGTTATTTGCTGGTTCTTTAGCAGTCCTATATACCCCCAGATCATCCCCTATGGGACCCAGAGCTGGAGATCCAGCTGTTTAGCTTTGTGAAGTCATACCAGAATTAGGGCCTATTCCTGAATGTTGCCGCCCTTCTCATCTCAAATTACTGACAACAAAGTACTATTACTCCAGCAGATTCCAATTCCTAAGGTCCATCATACCTTCTGGCCTGTGTAGGTTTATACTAATTACCCCCTCTGTCTGTGAATATACTGGATAACCTTTCACCTTAGATTGACTCTCAAAAGCAATCTCCGGACCTGGGCCTCAAACCCAACCAGTAGGACCCATAGAACCTCTTGACCTGTAAGGGCAACAGACCCAACCACCAAGTGCCTCCTCACCCAGGAGCAACAACCCAGACAACAGGGTCTATAATGTCTTGTTTTATTGCTGACTGCTTCCCTCTGTTTCAGCCTTGTACACTTCCCTTTTGTTCCTTCTTAAGGCTACTGTTCACCTTAGAATTACCTTTCAGGATGGTGCAGGATGGTCGGGTCAATCAGTGACCCCCAGCAACAAGCATTTGCAGTTGCAGTCTCCACAACAGGAAGGCTAATAAAGGCAAGACCATACAAAGAGTTGCATAGAATAAGCCCTACACACACTGAAAGTTCATGTAAGGTGAACTTTTCCTACTGTCTCCATGATTGTTGTTAAATGTAACCTGTTATGCACTGCAGCTCCAGTCATTGCCCTTCTTTGCATGACCGTGAGCCAATAAAATCACAGTTAACAGCAGTCTGGATTGGTTGCAAGGCTGTGAGTGCTCGTGGGACAGATTATATTACATGGCTGCCCTGAATACATGCAATTGATTCTCTGTGACCAAGCAGTTCTTCCTCTGCCTTTCCTACCCTTGCCATGGGTGATCCTGCAAATGCTCCTGGAATCTTGATTGGGGACTGTGTCCCACTTGTGATTCGGTATCTGTCCTTCCTATATCTTGTGTTCCACCAACCTGTTCTCTGCCTTCCCTGTGCTTTTGGCATACAGAAGCCATCCTTCCCCCTTCTACAGACACACAACACTCACCCATGTTAGGATCAGACTAGTCTCCATACTCCGTACCCTAGTGATACAGACTGATTTCTATCCTGTGTATCCTCCTCCCCTCGTACCCTAGTGATACAGACTGATTTCTATACTGTGTATCCTCCTCCCCTTGTATCCTAGTGATACAGACTGATTTCTATACTGTGTATCCTCCTCCCCTTGTATCCTAGTGATACAGACTGATTTCTATCCTGTGTATCCTCCTCCCCTCGTACCCTAGTGATACAGACTGATTTCTATCCTGTGTATCCTCCTCCCCTCGTACCCTAGTGATACAGACTGATTTCTATCCTGTGTATCCTCCTCCCCTCGTACCCTAGTGATACAGACTGATTTCTATCCTGTGTATCCTCCTCCCCTCGTACCCTAGTGATACAGACTGATTTCTATACTGTGTATCCTCCTCCCCTTGTACCCTAGTGATACAGACTGATTTCTATACTGTGTATCCTCCTCCCCTTGTATCCTAGTGATACAGACTGATTTCTATACTGTGTATCCTCCTCCCCTCGTACCCTAGTGATACAGACTGATCCCTATCCTGTGTATTCTCGTACCCTAGTGATACAGACTGATCCCTATCCTGTATATCATTCTCTTGCACTAGGGGACAGAGGGAGGAGGTTACACAGGTTATACAAGGTTAATATGCATTTGGCAGGAATATATATTTGGTCCAGATATTTCACAGCCCTGAGTAACAGGCCATTGTGGTGGAAGTGGTGTTTGTGGCCCTTATGCACATGTATTAAGTAGCTGAGCAGTGTGTCTGTTTTGACCCCTGTGTTACAGGGTATGTGAACGCCATGTCCCTCACAAGGAAAGATGATCCCATCCCATAAAAGCTTAATTTGTCGTTTATATTTACTCCTCATTCATTGCTACACCATTGCCTATAAAATCTCCTTGTTGCCGGGCATTCTGTAGAGAGACTGGTCTATATTATCACCGTAAGTGATGTGCCCTCCCCTCGATAATGTGGCCAGTATGTTGGTTACCTGGGCCAGCTGTGTTGCCTCCTGGGTAGGGATTTTTTCTGTTTCGTAACAGAATCAGTTATTGCCCCTGTGCTGTACCCTTAGCACTGTGATTATGATGCAGGGGCATTATCTCATTGTGGTTTGTTTAGCACTGGATCATAAGTGGGGTGATTATAGGTACTGGAGGCATTTGCTACATATTATGATAACATCACATAGGGACTGTTGAAGGGTTCCAGCTTATGTTAAATGAACTAAAATGATTCATCTAGATCAGGGATCCCCAACCTTTTGAACCCATGAGCAACATTCAGAACTAAAAGGTGTTGGGCAGCAACACTAGCATGAAAAATGTTCTTAGGGTGCCAAATAAGTGCTGTGAATGGCCATCCCTATGTGGGTTGTCAACCTACGTTGAGGCTCTGTTTGGCAGTACACCTGGTCTTTATGCAACCAAAACTTGCCTCCAAGCCTGAAATTTGTAAATAAGCCCCTGCTGTGAGGCCACCCAAGGGGTTAGAGAGCCACATGTTGCTCATGAGCCACTGGTTGGTTATCACTAATCTAGATATATCCTCTTCCCTATTAAGTCCTGGAGGGGCCAGAGTCAGGTTTCCAGGTATACACACACACACACACACACATCTTCACCATGTCTTTTCCCCCATCAGCCCCTCTGCTTCTTTCCTCCTTCAGCCCGTCTGTACATGATGGGACTGTGCCTTTTCTGTTGCACAAGTGCTATAAGATATTCTTTTGTTGTTTTTTTCTCATTTCTGTGCTTTTTAGGCCTAATTTCCCCAGGCATCATCGGAATTTCCACCCTTTTCCCAATCCCACATGACCATTGAGGCAGCCGTCACACCCCCCACCAAGCAAGAGGCAGATGGTGCATGGCTCTCAAGAGGACAGTGATCAGCCCGTCACTCACAATCACTGCAAGATACTATTACGGACAAGTGCAGCCTTCCTCCCCACCCCTCTACTTACCCCCCATCATGATCTGAACCCATTGCCTTATAAAAGGGACAGTATTCCCGTGTGCCTGGAATCTCTGTAATATTCCGTAGAGTAGAGTAATGTCTTTTCTTTTTTTTTTTATAAGTTATATTTTCTTTGCTTTTACTTGATTGGATGGACTCTTCTGCTTTCTACCAATCAGAATTCAGCTTTCAGGCCGTGTTTTAGGGCAGTCCCCTACCTGCAGGGCGCTATTGTTACTCAATAAATTAAACCAATGCAATAAAATGAAAGTTGTTAGCTCTGTTTAATGGGTCAATGGGGCAGAATTCAGAACCATTGTTTTATGGAGGCACAAGCATTATCAGAGGTGCTTAGTGTACAGAATTACACACGTGAGTTCCACCAATAATGCCCACGCGGCTGCCTCATCCTCACTGTGGAACTGCAGGAGATTAACCGTGGGTAGATAATGGGGCGAGGCTAGTCACAGTGCGGATTTTGCCTTTATAATGGTCTGTTTGGTAAACATTATACTCTACAAACACTGGCCAGACTCACTTTTCAGTGCTTCCATGTAGAAGCTCGTGCTCTATCTGTAGATTGCCAGTAACTTGGATCCTGCAGGGCCCAAGTGTCAAGTTCCTCAGAGACCAGTATAATGATTGTTTCCTGGGAATATTTATATTTGATTGGGTCAGGAGAGAATTATGTGTGCCCATACCAGCGCCATTACTCTTTTGGGGACCACAAGCTCAGCTCATTAAAATGAGGAAACTTGCTGTTGAGCTGGTTACTTTCACAACCATTATATCCGTATTTTGTTTGTTTTTTCATCTAAGAGATATGGGTTACTTGTCTTCATCCAGCTATTTGTCCATGTTACACAGCTTGTGCCCAACTGATCAGACATTACTTTATATTAAGTACTTGGGGGTCTTGTCTCTATGTTTTCTGGTTCTAATCGGGGGTCAGGGGGTACTGAGTTGTAGCCCAATCTTATATTTATTTTGTTAAAGGCTTTTATACAAGTTTGGGTGCCAACTACACTGGCACAGGGCATTATGAACCTACAGCATGGTGTCACTAACATTAGCCATTCTAATCAACCTCCCAATGTACTAATAATGCGGAGGGGCAGCAGGAGAGGGGATTAAGGTATAAGTAAATGTTTCACAAGGAAAAATTCGGGTGGGGACGATTTTAAGAAACCCAGTGGGGGACAAATAGAGTGAGATATAGGTCAAGTGAAGTGCTTCTATGGCTCAGTCACTGTGTATAGCATAGAGTAGCCAAGACTGGATAATATGAGAGCACAGATGGGGATTGTAGCTGTGGGTTGCATACTCCTAGGGTAAATGTTGGCAATGATTTGTTTCACTTTCACATGAAATAGTCAATTCTGTTGATTTCAGATGATCAGATTCAATCCATTGTGATTCCATGTTCTATGGCAAGAACCCATGATCCCTCCCTATGAGGCTGTGTATATAGCTTTTAGTCTTAAAGGGATACTGTCATGGGTAAAACATTTGTTTTTCAAAATGCATCAGTTAATAGTGCTGCTCCAGCAGAATTCTGCACTGAAATCCATTTGTCAAAAGAGCAAACAGATTTTTTTATATTTGATTTTGAAATCTGACATGGGGTTAGATATATTGTCAGTTTCCCAGCTGCCCCCAGTCATGTCAATTGTGCTCTGATAAACTTCAGTCACTCTTTACTGCTGTACTGCAAGTTGGAGTGATATAACCACCTCCCCCCCCAGCAGCCTAACAACTGAACAATGGGATGGTAACCAGAAATGAACTCCCTAACACAAGATAACTGCTGCCTGGTAGATTTAAGAACAGCACTCCATAGTAAAATCCAGGTCCCACTGAGACACATTCAGTAACATTGAGTAGGAGAAACAATAACCTGTCAGAAAGCAGTTCCATCCTAAAATGCTGGCTCTTTCTGAAAGCACATGACCAGGCATAATGACCTGAGAGGTGCCTACAGACCATTGTTACAACTAAAAAAAAAAATACACTTGCTGGTTCAGGAATGAAATTTTATATCGTAGAGTAAATTATTTGCAGTGTAATTTAGAAATAAAAAATACATCCTAAAAATCATGACAGAATCCCTTTAAGTGCACTCTTCAGAGATCTGTTTCACTTTCACATGAAATAGTAAATTCTGTTGATTTCACATGATCAAATTCAATCCATTGTGATTCCACATTCTATGGCAAGAACCCATGATCCCTCCCTATGGGGCTGTGTATATAGCTTTTAGTCTTTCTCAGCTTTTAAATGCAATTTGGAGCTTAATCTTGTCAATAGAGTTCCATATCCTTAGTGCTTACCCAGAAGAAGAGCTCTGATTCCCTGTTCTTTATGCTCTTGGGCAGCTCTTTTTACCATAGTCAGTCAGGAACCTTCCCATGTATAAGTCAACCCAGCCTGTCCTAAGTACTTACATATAAACTGATCTGATTCTATTTACTTCCTGCTTCTGGGCAGTCCTCTTTCCCTTGGTCAGGCAAGATCCTAGTCTGAGTAAGTGCATCAAATCTTCCCCAGGCAGAGCTCTTATTCTCTGTACTGTCTGCTCCCATGATTCCAGTCTCCTTTTGGTACTCTCTCAAACACAGAGCTTTGGTTCTTTGCCATGGTCAGAAATAGAAGTTCCCCAGTACTTACCTATGTATAGAGGTCTGATTCTCTGTACTTGCTTTTCCTTGGCTGCTCTCTACCACAAACAGATTGGGTAAGTGGATCCATCCTCCCACCCACCAGGTTCTGATGCTCTGCTCCCTGGCCAAGAAGGGTAAGTGAGGTGGGGAAAATAATGAACCCATAAATTATGCCTTGTGCCAGAAAATGGCAATACTGACTGCATCTGTGGATACATTCCATCGGACAACATCAGGTCATTCACTTATTGGAGGTAACAAGGAATGTATGCTGAGATCTGCACATGGGTCAAAGCATTACGGTCTTGGACTATACAATGTGCAGGAACTTTGCTCCATGATGAGAGGTGAAAGGAGGAGCTAAGGAAGGCAAGAATATTGAAGTCCCCAAGAACCAGACTGGGATTCTCATGTGTGGGGGATCCATGAACGAATCACATAGTAGATCCAGAGGGGCCGTGATGCGTTATTCTGTGCTACTGGCAAAGTGAAGGGTCGGTGTCAAATGACTGTGCTGAATTTTATTTGATTTACATTTTGGTGTATGTTGGGTGGTTTTCTCTAGGGGTGTAGGTTTCATGGTCAGAGATTGGATTGCAGGTTGGATGCTTAGATCTAGGGCTACAGACTAGGTCAGTAGAATTTGAAGGCTAAATGGTTACCTCTTCCTCTTGGTCTTGAGCTTTACATGACCACGTTGGTTATCTATAGACTTACAGGCTTAGGGGTGCAGATTGCATAGAGAATTTAGGCTGTAGGGTCTCAGTTCTAATGGTTAGCTTAGAGATGTAGTTTAGAGTGTTAACTTTAGATGTGCAATGATTTCTAGTTGTGCAGGCCAGGTGATTAGCTTTAGATATGCAGGCAGGATAATGATGAACTCTAGATGTGCAGGTAGGATAATGATGAGCTCTAGATGTGCAGGTAGGATAATGATGAGCTCTAGATGTGCAGGCAGGATAATGAGCTCTAGATGTGCAGGCAGGGTAATGATGAGCTCTAGATGTGCAGGCAGGATAATGATGAACTCTAGATGTGCAGGCAGGATAATGATGAACTCTAGATGTGCAGGCAGGATAATGATGAGCTCTAGATGTGCAGGCAGGGTAATGATGAGCTCTAGATGTGCAGGCAGGATAATGATGAACTCTAGATGTGCAGGCAGGATAATGATGAACTCTAGATGTGCAGGCAGGATAATGATGAGCTCTAGATGTGCAGGCAGGATAATGAGCTCTAGATGTGCAGCCAGGGTAATGATGAGCTCTAGATTTGCAGGCAGGAGATGGGCTCTAGGGTTGGAGGCTAAATGGTTTATTCAAGGGGCTGAATATTTAACTCTTTCTGTACTTAGTTGGTGTGTTACAGTATGGTAATGAAACGGTCTGTGTTTTGTTGTTGAGTTATGTTGTGTTACAGGATAGTAGTGTAGCGGTGAGTGTAAGTTGTGTTACAGGATGGCAGTTCACCCAGACTGTGAGTAGTGTTGTCTTACAGGATGGTACTGTGAGTATGAGTTGTTATGGTACAAGGATGGCAGTGGACCAGTGAGTGTGAGTTATGTTGTCTTACAGGATGACTGTGTAGCAGTGTATGTGAATTGTGTTACAGGAGTGTAGCAGTGAGTGTGAGTTGTGTTATTGTGTTACAGGACGGCAGCGGGATGCTAAGGCGCTCTGGTTCTCTTGGAAAGATCCGCGATGTTCTGCGCAGAAGCAGTGAGATGTTAGTGAAGAAACTGCAAGGAGCAGCTCCGGCAGAACCTCGTAGCACAAAGTAATGAACCTGAATGCTAAAACTATTTCTGTGACATACACACACACACACACTAATTCTGTGACACATACTAACACTATACCTGGACACGCACACAAACTAACGCTATTTCTGCATCATACACATTTTTCCTGTGCCACACATGCACTTATCCCTGTGGGACACACACATACTAACACTACAGTATATACACACGCTAACACTATCACTACAGTATATACACACGCTAACACTATCACTATGGGATACACACATATAGTAACTTTATGCCTATGACTCAAACATGGACTTACACCATCGTTATGGTTTACACATACACTGTCAGTATGGCAAACACACACTTACACTATCACCATATGATACCTCACACACAGACCCAGTGAATACTCACTTACACCCAATAAACTGTGGTTGCCATGGAGATGAATTGGCTAGCTCTGCTGAGTCCTGCATAGATATGTCAGTATAGAATGCAAATCATTGTCCTGGCCGCAGTGTTCATAAAATGCAATCTTATCCAACAACATTTGATGCCCAGTGTAACTTCCCCTTTATCTGTTTTGCTCACAGTATGAAGAGAGCAGCTTCCCTCAACTATCTCAACAAGTCCAGCGATGAGACCTTCCAGGTAACTGGGATTTTGTAGATAAACCTTGGGCCAACTGGGTATAGCTGTAGTGGGACCATCCTAAGAGCCTAGTTACAATGGATACACCCGGAGTAGCCTAAGAGCCTAGTTACTGTACAATGGATACACCTGGAGCAGCCTAAGAGCCTAGCTACAATGAATACACCCAGAGTAACCTTTGTGTCTAGTTACAATGACAACCCGGAGCAGCCATAGTGCTTAGTTAGAATGGATACACCTGGACCAGCCTTAGAGCCTGTGTTTTGCACAACCTTTGCTCAACCCCGTGTCCCTCAAATCTCTTTCACTTTGTTCTTCTCCCCCCACTCTCCAGCCTCTTCCCGTATATTCCCAGGCTCTCCCCCACTCTCTATTGGCTTGTTCTTTACTCCATATTTATTCCCAGGCTCTCCCCCACTCTCTATTGACTGGTTCTTTACTCCATATTTATTTCCAGCCCCCCCCCCACTCTCTATTGGCTGGTTCTTTACTCCATATTTATTCCCAGGCTCTCCCCACTCTCTATTGGCTGGCTCTTTACTCCATATTTATTCCCAGGCTCCCCCCCCCCACTCTCTATTGGCTGGTTCTTTACTCCATATTTATTCCCAGGCTCCCCCCCACTCTCTATTGGCTGGTTTTTTACTCCATATTTATTCCCAGGCTCCCCCCCACTCTCTATTGGCTGGTTCTTTACTCCATATTTATTCCCAGGCTCCCCCCCACTCTCTATTGGCTGGTTCTTTACTCCATATTTATTCCCAGGCCCCCCCCCACTCTCTATTGGCTGGTTCTTTACTCCATATTTATTCCCAGGCTCCCCCCCACTCTCTATTGGCTGGTTCTTTACTCCATATTTATTTCCAGGCTCTCCCCCACTCTGTTTGTTGGTTTCCAGGTTCTTAGCCCTCACTGTGGCTCTTGGTTCCTGTTAACTTTTGGCCCCTCCAGATTTCTTTTTTAGCTTTTTACATCTGAATTCCCATTTGCCCCAATTGTGCTGCTGGACCCCTTCTGTAATAATATCTATTACACTGGGCCCAGTTAATCATTTGTAGGATTCCCTTTCAGTGTCATTGGTTCTTTCCTCTTGTGCCCTCTCAGTGTTCCTGGATCCAGTTTATAAAGTGGACAAAACCCCTATCTTCTTTTTTATTTATTTAAGTGGGGCTTTATCCTTTACTTTCTACCTCTATTGTCCACTCCTGTCATGGTGGCACCAGTTACTGAACTGATAACCCATTTTGCTTTTGCTCTTTAGGTTTCTCAGAATCTTCTGTCCGAGACCCGTGGGCTGAGCGCCAGCAATATAGACTTGTCGTCCCACAGCTAAAGAAAACTTTCTGCACCCAATGACCCTTTGACCCAAACACTAACAAAGACTCCCTAGTAGGACCGGCCATTCCGCACTGACCTAAAGGAATCACCCTTCAATTCTCATCCTTTATTTACTCTTGAATTCCCACATCCCAAAACTACAAATGAGCACTGACACCTCCTACAACTTGGGAAAAGTCACACCACAAGGCACTAGGACGCACCTGGGGACAACACATAAGCTTTCATGGACATTAATAGGGGTGCACTACCACCCCTAGCACCAGTAGGAGAGCACTACTACCCCAGGCACGAATACTAGAGCCCTGTACCCATGGCATTATTACGTAACGGTACCAACCCATTTCCTGTCGGTGTCAGTAGGAGGGCAATGCAATGCTACACAACTTATTTAATTTTTTTTACAGATCCAATGGCTCTTCCTATAACCTCAGCCATTCCTTATAATGGTACCAGCCCATTTGATGGCTCCAAAAGGAGAGCGCCATCACCCCCAGCCACCACATTACTGCATTACAGTAGCAACTCACGGGATGGTACATTGGCACCAATGGGGAGCACTACAGGCACCTTATTATTTTTGGATAGTTACAGAAGCATATGCAAGGATTTTAGCGCTTTCCCTGCCCAATGTTTATAGGTTAAATTTAGGATTGTTGCATTTGGACTGTACCCCTGCATTTACTGGATGTCACAGACATCTAGAATTATGGAAACTAAGGCCACACTGGGGGACCCCCTATATTTAAAGGCTGATTATATGATGACATTTGGAGGACACCAGTTGGCAATGCTATAAGGACTGAGAAAGTTATTTGGGGGCCCTCCAGGCACTGGTTTCCTTCCCGCTATGATTTCTGTACCTATTAGGAACCAAAAACACTCCATTTGCTTCCTCTGAACTCTCCAGTGTCCAACCTTTTTTGTGACCCCTCTAACCCCATTCTCAGCAATCGGCATGAGAGCACCTAACTCCCCCCCCCCCACGCAGTGCGTGCATGATAGTAGAGTCTGCCCTGTAGGACCATTAGATTCAGTAGAAGCCAAACGCTATGCACCCCTCCTGGAATGTGGCTTCTCTTCAGTAAAGCCTTGTACCCATGTGTACTGCTGTCCTGCCCCCCTGAAACAAGCCTTACAGATGTGGGGTTCCCCATGCTCTCTCTGCCTTCTTGTAATGCCCCATCCTGCTTCCCCCAATGTCTTGTTGCTGTATCCTGCTGCAGCTTTGTTCTAGTGTGGCAACTATAGGGGGCATTTTTATTCTGTCTACCAATCATAGCCCTTTGTCTGCCCCCCACCCCGCGACATTGTTCTGATTTTATCTGTCTATAAGAAGCTATCTCAGGAAAATAAAGATTCTCACAAATGTGATCTGCTGGGTTCTGTGAGCTTCTATGAGTGACTGGAGCTGAAGGTTCCCCAATGTTGCAGACTCTGCCCATGATCTGTAATATTTCTGTAGGGCTGGGGGTGACAAGGATTCAGCCTAATGCCCCAGGCAGAATAATCATGGAGACGAATCCCTCCGGGGGTCCGACTGTACCGGATTCTGCAATGTCAGTGTGTGTTGGAATGAAACATTCACATTTGTTTTTCCAGATTGTAACGTCTCACCAGAACTTTAGTGATCGGAACCAACACATGGCAGTTATTTAAAAGGATTATGTCATGATTTTTATGATGCAGTCTAAATTAAACTGTTTACACTGCAAATAATTCACTCTACAATATAAAATGTCTTCTCTGAACCAGCAAGTGTATTTTTTTAGTTGTAATATTGGTCTTTAGGCAACATCATTTTCCCTGGTCATGTGCTTTCAGAAATAGACAGCACTTTAGGATGGAACTGCTTTCTGACAATGTCCCAGTGGGACCTGGATTTTACTATTGAGTGCTGTTCTTAGATCTACCAGGCAGCAGTTATCTTGTGTTAGGAAGTTGTTTTCTGCTTACCTTCCATTGTTCTGTTGTTTGGCTGCTGGGGGGGGGAGGGAGGGGGAGATATCACTCCAACTTGCAGAACAGCAGTAAAGAGTGACTGAAGTTTATCAGAGCACAAGTCACATGACTGGGGACAGCTGGGAAACTGACAATATGTCTAGCCCTATGTCAGATTTCAAAATTAAATATATAAAAAAAATCTACTCTTTTGGGAAACTGATTTTAGTGCGTTCTGAAAAAAAAAAACATTTCCCATGACAGTAATCCTTTGTTATCCCTAGAAAGGTCCAACAATTTATACTGGGTCAGAGTCAGACATCAGTAACTCAGACACACAAGTTAATAAAGGACACAGAAACCTTGAGCATCAAGGGGATTGGCTGAGCCACAATTCCAGCTGGAGACTGTTCAGATCCAAAGGAGACCTTCACACAACAGAACCAGAAGGAAAAGGATTCTGCCACTGAAATCCAGAACCAATTTGAGTTGGACTAGAACACTGAATTGCTATCGTGGGTCCCATGCAATCCCATATCTGCATGAGAGACGGACCAGACCCAGATTTTGTTCCAGTGAGTGTTACTGTATATTTATAAAACCGCTATGTACCCCTGAAAGCCATAGTGTCCCCCCCCCACAGCCAAATAATTGTGTTAGTGAATAATAGGGCACGGCTGCTGTGGGAAGGTTATTGCTCAGTTACGTTTTATTTCAGTAAAAAAGAGAATAGTAAGAATCCAACCCCCCCCCAGTGAGTATTTAGTAACCCCCCTTTGGCACAGCTTATGACAGTTTGTAGGTGCCATTTGTTCACAGCTAAGTCTCAGTCAGTTCCTGTCATTGAGATCTCTGCCCACTCTTCCTCCCAGATCCCCTTGTGCCAGTGCCTTTTATTGTTAACATCTCCCAACACTTTCCCAATTCTGTGTTAGTCAGGGGCCTGTGGGGACAGTATGTTTAGGGTCACCAGCGCATGGCCGTTATTTAAATAGTCTCATCAGGAAAGGTCCAAGTTAATTCTGCGTCAGAGCTGGACACCGGTAACTGGCTCAGCTACAATTTCTAGCCGGAGACTGCAAAGGAGAACGTCACAGGGGAGAACCAGAAGAGGAAGGGTTCAGGCACTAAAAGCTTGTTGGAGCTGGATCTGCTTTTCAGCTTTGTGGCTGACTGTGTCATTTTAGCATTGGGCAAAATTTGCTAATATTTAGGGGATTCTTCCCTCTACACAATGAATGTTCCCTGTGCCACTGGTTGCCCCCCCCCATAGTTGCGAGGCCTTTGGTGATTGTGGTCACTTGTACTGTGCGAGCCCCACAGCCCTTGTTTCCCAGAGGCCCCCAGCTTGTCTAGATGCTGTGTTGCCCCCTCAGACCCTGGTATTTGTGATGAGGGGCAGGTAAGGCTTTTCCTGATGCCCCTTCCATGCAGATATTGTTTGTGCAGCCCCCCACATGTGTCAGCACAAACGTCCACTTCATTGCTACATCCTTACTCAGGAGCTCATGGTTGTTGTGAGTGACCTAAATTTCGGGAGGGGAGTCAGAGACTTATTTAAGCAGGTGACCAATAATAATGTGTAGGTGTGGATACAATAAAGCGCAGATATTCAGCTGCAAAAGGAGCCTTTATTTACAAACACAACATGTTTAGAGCTTCCTTGCTTGATAAAGAGCAAGTAAGCTCGAAAAAATGTTGTGTTTGTGAATAAAGGCTCCTTTTGCAGCAGAATTTCTTCAATTTATAGTATGCACACTTACACATCGGATTTACGGATTGACTGCTTTGGATGGAAGCAAGGTGTTGGGATACTAGAATTGAGTCATAAGGGTAAAGGTACCAGTAACTATTAATTATGGCTCTGCACAAACAGTGTTTATCACGAGGCATGTCCAAGGGGTGCAAACTGCAGATCCGCAAAATGGGTAATTAAAAAAACAGATAACTTCTCGTTCTAACCAGCAGGGAAAGTAATTATAAGTGGTGGGCCCCGTCTGGAGAGTTTTTTTTTTTTTTTTCAACCTAAATTAACTATATAACCCTGGGAAGGGGGTGAAATAGGACTCACCCCATAGCTGTGCCAGCCCTCTGTGTGCTTAGCCCAATAGCCGAGGTAGCTTTGGGTAGGGCTAACAAAAATACTGCCCAGAGGTGTGCCAGCTATGGGTGGGGATTAAATTAGGATATGCCCCCTACCTGTGCCATCCCTTAAATAAGAATACTGCCTATAGGTGTGCCAGTCTTGATTGGCTTCTATGGTAGATTAGTACAAACAGTATTTTTCCAGCCACTATGGACTGACTGCCAGTCATTAGGCAAAACATTGTCACTTTATTTGAATAAAATAACCAAATGATATTGGAGCCAAAGCTGCCGCCAATACGTTGCGCGCAGATGAAGCAGCTTAGGGTAAAGCTGGCAGATATAATCATACTTTACATACGCTTTTCGGACCATGCATGGGCCCCAAATAATCATTCCGACAATTTTCAAACCATGCCAATCAGTCGTTGGTGGATCGAACAGGGTAGATGATTTCTGTCGGATAACGATATTATCTCTGCATGTATTGCCTATCTGACAATATCATGGGGTGATTGCCACTACTATCTCTAGGACATAACTTACGTATGATTGCTGTCTGTCTATTAATGGCCACAACATTGTCTGAATTCTTTTTCTTACTTTAATCCTACAGTTTAAATGTGAATGGTTAGTTTTACAAAAAACAATGAACAATCGCCATCCAAATGCTCATTGTACAAGGAATAAAATCTTAATGTGTAAGGCCAGCTTTAGGCAGTCAGGGCTTATTTGACAGGAATATACAGTACAGGTATAGGATACGTTATCCAGGAACCCGTTATTCAGAAAGCTCAGAATTACAGGAAGGCAATCTCCCATAGACTCCTTTTTAATCAAATAATTAAAATTTTAAAAAGTGATTTCCTTTTCACATCCAATTAATAATTTCTTAGTTTGGATCAAGTACAGTAGCTTGTACTTGATCCAAGCTAAGAAATAATTAATTTATATTGGATGTGAAACAATCCTATTGGGTTGAAAAGAATTGTTCAGTATGAAAATAAAAACTGGCTAAATAGATAGCCCATGCATTTCGAATACTTTGTGAATACTGAACTGAATCCAGACCCTAATTTGCATATGTAAATTAGGGAAATAAAGGGGAAAGAGAACCGCTTGTGCCACGCAACTAAAACATTTTTGACTTCCTTGTTTGTGTGATGAAAATTTACGTGATTTTTTTGGATTCGGTACAGTCAATCACTTGGATTTGGCTGAATCCAAATCCTACTGTAAAAGCCAATTCTTGGCCAAATACCGGATTCAGTGCATCCCTAGTTGAATATTTAAATGATTTTTTAGTAGATGTATGGTGATCCAAATTGCAGAAAGATCCCTTATCTGAGTTTTTTGGAGAACAGGTCCCATACCTGTGTCGATTACAGCTTATTGCCCCAATTTCTCCACCCTGAACACAAAGTGCTGAATATCTCGTGCAAGAAGCTCAGGCTCCTCCAGCGCTGCAAAATGCCCCCCGCGTGGCATGTATGTGTAGCTGCTAATGTTTCTGAACTTCCCCTTAGCCCACGAGCGTGGGACGTGCATCAGCTCACAGGGGAAAGAAGCAATACCTGTGGGGACACGCACAGCCATCCTGTAATGCAAGGAAACCAATAAGTTCCAATACTGGTACAGGTACATCAGATAAGAATATACTTATACTGTTTCCCATGGGGTCCTTACGTATTGGCTGGAGAGTAGAGGAAGTCTCGGGTGAAGTTCTCCTTGTAGAACCTCATAGAGGAGGTGATGGAGCCTGAGAGCCAGTAGATCATGATGTTAGTGAGAAGGTCATCCAGGGAGTATTTCCTGCACCACAAACAACAAATCTCAGTCCCAAGGTTCCAAATTTTGGTTTGGGGAGCAATATTCTGTATTTTTATGTTCTCTAACCATACCATCATTTTGCACTCTATAGTGGGGCTATAGACTCCACCCTACTATTCTGGCCTAATACAGTAACATGCCCACTGATTAACTATCCTGCCAGAAGTCATCCCATCACTGTGTGCTGCTATAGGGTGGGGCTACAGACCCCCGCACCTAAGTTGAATAGAAACATTTACGGACTTCTCCCCTCCCGCGTTTCTGCAGAAACAGTAATTCATTTCCTTATTGCCTTCCCTTCCTTTCCTTAAAGGAACAGTAACACCAAAAAATGAAAGCATTATAAAGTAATTTAAGTATCCAGTACCGTTGCCCTGCTTTAGTAAAAGTTACGTGTTTGCTTTAGAAAGACTACTATCTTTATAAGAATAGGCTGCTGTGTAGTCATGGGGGTACCCATTCAACCTGAAAAAGGAGAAAAGGCACAGGTTACTTAGCTGATAACAGATAAGCTCTGTAATATAATACAATGGTATTTTACAGTGTGCGTCTGTTATCTGCTGTGTAACCTGAGCTTTGAATCGCTGTCCCAATGGCTACACAGCAGTTTATTTATGCTGTAGTACTGTTTCTGAAGCAAACACACCAGTTGCACTAGTGCAGGCACACAGTTCATTATTATAATTAAAATTACTTTAATGCATTTTAATCT
Source organism: Xenopus laevis (assembly GCF_017654675.1). Classification (NCBI taxonomy): domain Eukaryota; kingdom Metazoa; phylum Chordata; class Amphibia; order Anura; family Pipidae; genus Xenopus; species Xenopus laevis. The sequence goes on along the minus strand of NC_054379.1, from coordinate 24,902,451 downwards.
TTTTTGGTGTTACTGTTCTTTTAAGTGATCCATCACCAGTGTAATGTAGGGTGGGGCTACAGACTCCTCCTCTGTCTCTGCAGGTACAATTATAAATCTCCTGATCTTCTTCCCTGCCTAGAATGATCCTCTCATTGTGCTTTAGGGTGGGGCTACACTACAAACTACCAAAAAAGTGACACCACACATTGCAGAGAAGCACCTCCAGGAATAACAAATCTGACCTTTCAAGGCCACCGTCCTCAAGTTTACGGAACTCTGGGTCTGTCCATGTTGAGAACTTCTCTAGAATGTAGGCAGCCAGGCCGGCGGGAGAGTCATTGAGAGCAGAGCCTAAAAGGAATCAGAGAATATGGAAGGTCACTTAGGGGCAGATTTATCAAAATTCAGGTTAGTGGGGGGAAAAATGCAGACGCCAAAAGAAAAAAATGTATGTATGGGATTAGATGATATTTGGTTGTGGTATTGGATCACATTCTTTAAGAAAGCTGTAAGAATCATAGACACAAAGCCATTGAGAACCTGTTATTATTGTAGAGGAACAAGCTTGGAGTCCCCACTCATTTTTACTACCCCATTAGTTCTACTGACCGCCAGACACAAGACTCTGGGTGGGGCCCACAAGGATTAGACAGGCTGAGAAATACAAATACCCATGGAGCTGGCACAAGCCCACAAGCCAATCTAGCAGATTTCTCACCTACAGAGTCGGGCTTGGTGGCCTGGATGTGCATGTAGCCAGACTCCCTCAGCAACGCGTAGACGTTCTTCTCAAAATATGGATATAAGCGATTGACATCTTCCCGCGTCATGCCCACCAGCCAAGGTACATATCTTCCCAGGAGCAGAGATATGGTCTGACCAAAGCCCCCCTTGGGTACAAAGGCCATATTCAAATGGAGACCTGTCACACATCTGAAAAAGGATTTGAACATCTGAACCTCAAAGCTCTGAGCTCCATCTAGCAAGAAACAAACCCCCGCCAATGTATATATAGGCTTTATCCCCAAGTGTAATAACACACGTGTGATATCCTAGTTAGTGACACCACTGGGTAAACTCCATACACATTACATAAAGGACATTTCTCCCAACACCCTGTTACCCTTGCCATTATGATGCACTATTATCCCGGTCATTACAGCAAAATATTACCCCTGACATAATTAAGGGCCATTACTGCTGCTTTTAATATCACTATTAACCTGTATTATAGCACACCAACATATACATTTGCAACAATCCATTCCTCTGCCATTATAACACAAATGCCCTGGTAGTTGCATGAAGTCACTTACTCTGGTTTCATCTGTGCCAATAATGTAGTGATGAGGCTGCCCCAGTCTCCTCCCTGCAGGTAGAATTCCCCAAATCCCAGCCTCAGCATCAGTTTATAGAAAATCCGAGCCGCTGCCACCCCATTAAACCCTGAATAACATGAAAGGAAATGGTTCTGTTTAGGGTAAATAATGCGGTGGGAGCATTGCAAAATTAACCTCAGAATTAGTGTGACTTATTGTGTGGAACCTGGGTAAAACTGACTTTGGGGGGGGGTCAGAGAGTTTACTACATGATCACTGTATATTTTGTGTGTACCAACAATGCTAACTAGGTCAGTTCACTTCTTATTGTCTGCTTGTTGCCTACTGTCTCTATCTTCCCCTACTGTCTCCATTTTGCCCTACTTTCCCCATCTTGTCCTACTGTCTCTATCTTCCCCTACTGTCTCCATTTTGCCCTACTTTCCCCATCTTGTCCTACTGTCTCTATCTTCCCCTACTGTCTCCATTTTGCCTTAATATCTCCATCAAGCCCTACTGTCTGTAAGTTGCAGTAGTCCAAGTTGTTCCTATTTGGACACCCTTGAGGCAACCCTGACCATTGGCTGTGTATGGGCTATGTATGTCAGACACTGAGCATCTTCTCTTTACAAACCCCAGGGTGTGGATGCCAACTAGGTCATGCCACTTGTTATTATCTGGTGTTGTCCTACTGTCTCCATCTTATCCTACTGTCTCCATTTTGCCCTACCGTCTCCATCTTGCCCTGCTGTCTCCATCTTGCCCTGCTGTCTCCATCTTGCTTTACTGTTCCGATCTTGCTCTACTGTCTCCATCTTGCCCTACTGTATCTGTCTTGCCCTACTGTCTTCATTTTGCCTTACAATCTCTGTCTTGCCCTACTGTCACCATTTTGCCCTCCAGTCTCTGTCTTGCCTTAATGTCTCCATCAAGCCCTACTGTCTGTAAGTTGCAGAAGTCCAAGTTGTCCCTATTTGGACACCCTTGAGGCAACCCTGACTATTGGTTGTGTATGAGCTATGTATGTCAGACACTGAGCTTCTTCTCTTTACAAACCCCAGGATCTGGAATAAAGTGCAGACATTTTGATATTTAGCACAAAGATCCCAAGAACTATACGATAACTTGCTCAGCCTCATTGACTCCAGAACCTGCCAGATTATATTTTCTAACTATTTAATATTACCCACAAGCCACCATGACACAACACACTCCCTTACCCTTCTTATGTGGTGCCTCAGAGAAGCCATATCCGGGGATGGATGGACAGATGATCTCAAAGGCAAGGTTTGGGTTCAGACCATATTTAGATGGTTCTGTCAGAAGGGGAATGATACGATAAAACTCGTAGAAGGAGCCCGGCCAGCCGTGAACCATGAGTAGAGGCCGAGCTTTCTGTCCTGGTGGGAGGTGCGCTGGTTTCACACGTATAAAGTGCACCTCCAGCCCTAGAAATAAAAAACATTTATAAGACATTTCTTTAGTTTCATCTCATTGGCCACTGGCATAATATCTGCTGTAGCCCCTGCTTCTGCCAGTGACATGATATAAATGCCTGGGGAACTGCTGTACTGTAGGTGCCCCAAAGTGACCGGGTGCAGGTTCATACAATAGGGAGGGGCTTATTTTGTGTTTTACGGATTTTTATCTAAAGAACAGTCAATATAAGGTTGATGGAGAGGAGCAGAACAAATATTTTATGCTCTATAATTGTCAAACAGGATAAGTGGGCTCAGCACGACATCAACCCTAACTATTTATGTTTTCGATCTTTCTGCTTAGAGAAGAGTGCAACAGTAAAGAGCACACGTCATGCTGTAGGTATTGCAGTATAAGGAAGAGGAGCAATCAGTATAACAGGGAGAAGCAAACTTCATACTACAGGTTTCCCTGAGCAGTTTAACATCGGTAATGGCAGTAAGTGGCACTTTTATGCTGTAGGTAGCTCTGCTCATGTTCTAGAAACACCTAATCATCTTCTAGGTGGTCCTACCAGTACTGTGGTCCATTAAGTCAATATTCCATATAGAGAGCTGGATTATAAAACAACAATCATAATATTATTGTAAAGAGGTCTATGGAGATCGTGGTGGGTTGGGAAACATATGAAACCCATGGACCTCCAGTTGGACAGGCTGGCGCGTGCTCTAATAGTGACCCTATCAGAGAACTTGCCTTCTATAGTTGTTTTGTAATGAGGATATTTATTGATGAGCTCCACTTGCTTGTGCCACTCAAATGAATTCCTCCAGTAGGAGACAACACGTTTGAGGTGAATGGAATTAAATCCGTAGTGAAACTGGGAATCCTCTAGAGGTGAGATGAAGCGAGTGCGGTCCAAGCGCTGGTACAGATCCTGAGACAAGAGAAGACCAAAAAGTCACACATGACAGAGCTTCATCATATCTGCTGGGGTCAGTTGGAATAAACCTGGTTATTGACTATTTTTACACACCAAAATAATCTATATAGAAAGGGGGGAATGTGTGAGAATATGCACCAGCTGGGCAGTAGCATTCTGGGTGAGGGTAAGTGTGTAGGGCTAGAGTGAGACATTAAAGTTACTTTTAACAGAAATATTTCAACAATCTCAAGTTGCAACAAGGCCCAGGAAAAAGGAATAGCCCTTCAAGTGAAAGCTGGGGAACAGGGACCTTGTGAATGAGGTAAAGTCAGTTACAGAACCCCCTGGGTCAGGAAAGTGAGAGATAGTGAGGAATAGCTATAAAGAGCAGGCTGTGCTCCAACCAGGAGTGATTGGAGAAGGGAGCTCCCCCTGGGAGTCTAAGTGAAGGGACCTCTGTACTGAAAATAGATTCAGCTTATATTCTCCTTGATCTATTTCTGCTGTAGCTGATCCGGACCAATATTGCAAGAAATATTAATGGCAGGCCATCTCCACAGTGTGTCTCATTGCTGCTTCTGACTGTGACTGATCAATCTTTTATTGGTACTCCTCATTTGGATCTGAGTAAATTGAAAATAAAGCTGTTCTGTTATTTTGTTATTAAGAACTTCTGGCGTCCTCTATCTTTATTTTTTTATGTAGTTCCACAACACCCTCACCTTCCTCCTCTACTTAATGAGGACTCATCTCCGGTAAAGACTACAGTGTGACCCATGTTCTACTGTTCATGAGCTGGAAAAGTCTGTTAAATGTTAATAATAATGTTTCATATTCTCATTAATAAAAGTTACATTTTCTGTGGCAGTTTAATTAGCTGTAAGTTTGAGTTCCACAACAGGAACTGTTCGGCTAGTTGCGGAGGGAGCAGCCCTGGGGTTGGCCTTTTTCCCCCTCTTGTTTGGAGCTGCCTATTTTCAGGAATATTCAGACCTGCGGGAATATGAATATACATTTTGTTCTCTCCCGTTGATGTGAGTTTATAGTTCCCGTGCATCACACTTCCATTGCCTGAGCATCTACAATGTCTAGAAAGCTAATGGTGGCAGGGGAAATAACCTCTGTGGTGCTGTTATACTGTTCATTTATCATTATGTTCAGCACAGTTAACCCAAATGTAATCTCTTTTTGGGTGCTCCCCAGAGCCCCCCACAGAAACATATACATTCAGCAGTGCAATTACTTTAACACTCCAGTTCTTGAGTCCCAGCCCCAAAGTTGTAGGGTTGGCATTATTTTTGGAATTTAGCCTTCACATGACTATGGAGTTAATGTATCCCTTCTAGAAATGTCTGTGAACAGTAAGAAATGACTGTTGAGATTATACTGTGTTGTGCTTTTTAACTTCTGTGATGTGGGCAGCAGGGGACTGTGGGAGTTTCTGTTTGGCTGTAGCTTTGGACTTCCCATCACCCTCTCATATAGTGAGAAGCTGATGAGCCTTCTAGGAACTGGGAAATATTCCCCTTTTTATGAATATTATTTTCTGTTCTCTATGGACACACAACCAGAAAACTTGTGTTATTTTTATATATTTCTTTAAAATCATTACACCCCCATTTAATGGTTTTAAAAATTAGTGGTGAGCACAACTTTCCCTTGTTTATTATAGTTTATACAGGAGCAGTGACCAGCTCAATGTCGTAGCTCCCACCCTTCTCAGCTATAGTCAGGTGATCCCAGTGGTGGCCAATAAAAGGGCAACCAAGTTTTGGTGTTTTAAAGGAACAGTAACATCAAAAAATTAAAGTGTAATTAAAGTAATTAAAGTGTAATTAAAGTAATAAAAATAGAATGCAGTGTTGCCCTGCAGTGGTAAAACTGGTGTGTTTGCTTCATAAACACTACTATTATTTATATAAATAAGCTGCTGCGTAGACATGGGGCAGCCATTCAAAGGAGAAAAGGCGCAGGTTACACAGCAGATAAGCTCTGTAGAACATAATGGTGTTATCTGTTATCTACTATTTAACCTGTGCTATATAGTCTTTTTTCAATTTCCGCCATTGCTACACAACAGCTTGTTTATATGAACTATAGTAGTGTTTCTGAAGCAACCATCAGTTTTACCAGTGCAGGGCAACAGTGCATGATATTTTATTTACTTTAAAATACTTTCATTTTTTTTGGTGTTACTGTTCCTTTAACCTTGAAAGCAGCAAGTAAGTTGCAGGTAAAACTCAGTCCCTGTGTAAAATGTATAATGAAGCAATAGAATTCTTAATGAATCACATGAAAGTTGAGTGGAAGACTGGCCAGACCAGGGATGACTTTGACGTAGTTGGCCAGCTTAAATATATTGCAATTAGTGATGTGCGGGCCCGACCCGAGGCCCGCGGGACCCGCGGGTCTTGCAGGTTCGCGCCGACCTCTGGACAAAATGCGCGACCTAGTACTGCCTGCTTCCGGCGCCGGAATTTATAGACTTCCACCTGCCCCGCCCCTTTTGTGATGTCACTTCGGGCGGGGTGGGCGCGGGTCTATAAATGAAGGGGAGCAGCGGGCCCGGGTCAGGTGCGGGTAGGAAACAGGCGGGTTAATTGCAATATATGGACAAACAATCCCTGTTTTGTTTAAAGGGTAAGGCATTTTTAGTAGCTTAAGGCACAAAATGTCTCTGTCTTAAATACAGTATATTGATAATGGGTTGAGTGCAGAGGACTCTTGTATTTGTCTATATATATATATACATATGGGGTGAAAAGTGATATTTATGTGCCACATTGTTTAATATCATTGAAATAGCTGCTTGTCTGTGCTGAGCAGTAATTATTGACAAAAGCCACACCCAGTCATGGGGGACACATTCTTAGCTCAGTAAATAACCCCCCAACCCATGGTTTGTTGGTAACATCCCCATAATGAGCAGATGGTCCTTATTATGATGCGTGTTTGTGCAGCACACAGGGAACTAATAACCTACCTGAATCTCTGTGTCAGAAACCTCAAGAGTGAAGGCCCTCACACTGGTGTCCTCTCTCTGCTGTGGGGCCCCAAGTGCCCACCATCCATCTCCCATTTCAAGGGTTTTCTTCCTGGACCTGAGCAGCATCCAGCAAACCACTGCCCCTCCAACTCCAAGAGCTGCAGGTACCAGGGCACTTTTCGGCCAGTGCTCATGCACCGCCGGCCTAAGGTTAAAGAGAGGATTTTACTTTTACATATTCCCAACTGGGATTTTCATCAAAGGGGTCATCTACAAAGATACCTGTGGGTGCTCCAAAATGGCTACAATGCAGAATTCATATTGTCCAAACATTCTCCTGCACTTATATATGGGTGAAATTTCTGCTGAATGGTGTGAAACTGCACCTATCCACCAGAGCTGGGCCATTGCAGAAGGGTGCCAAAGCAAGTCCCTGGTGTATTTGTAAATGCCCCCCCCCGGGTCAAACTGTGACATTAAAAAATTATTTTCAACAGCATAATAAATGTGGGTGCCGTAAAGTAAAACTGGACTGCTGTGATTTGCTAAAAGGGAAGTGGGCATTTACCAAGTACCAAGAAATACGCCCCCATCCAAAGGAAGTAGAGACAGTAACACCAGAATATACCTATCCCATGCGAAGGAAGTAGAGACAGTCACACATGTACCAGGAAATACACTCCCTTGTGCAAAGGAAATAGAGACAGTCACATGAGTACCAGGAAATACACTCCCCCATGCAAAGTAAGTAGAGACTGATTTTTGTGCAAACAAGAAAAGTAACCCATAAGATGTGAACTGGTTGAATCACCTCAATTGATACCTAGTGCTGCCTCTGGCAAACTGATTATTATACAAAGTATCTTCCTTGGCCTGTACTGCTGCCTGTAATTATTATGGTACAATGAATCTTACCTTCCTTGCTGTCTTGTGATTATTATACAAAATATCTTTTCTGTTGTAAGCTCCAGCCCAGGGTGAATAAAATACAAAGTACTGTATATTTCCTGTCCTAAAATGATGTCTGGGAAGAATTTTAAACAAAGTACAGGTATCTTTTCTGCCAGCCAACTGCTGTCAGGAATCAGGATGCCCAGGGCAGGATTTACATAGTGGGCACCCCTAGGCCACTGATGTCGGCACCCTGTCCCCTCCCCTTTATTTTTCAATTTTTCATCATCTGGACCAGAGCAATAAGGATTGGTGCATGGGAAATTTAAAAAATGTTTGTATCTCCTGTGCATCCCCGGTGTTTTTGAACCAATATGGGTGTAGTTGGACAGCATGCCACCCCCTAAAATCCTGCCACCCTAGGCCGGGGCCTAGGTGGCCTTTCCACAAATCCGGGCCTGAGGATGCCATCAGGGGTGTACAGGGATATGGTGGTTAGTTTCATTTGTTTGTTTCTCCTATTTGTTAAAGTTAATGGGCCAGTTCCATAGGTATCCCCCGAACGGGGTGGGCCTGGCAGGAATTAGGTGGGGTTTTGATATAATTAAGATCAGGGCAATGGGCATTCATGGTGCTTTGTTTTTTACACTGGGGCCCTATGTTACATGTTGGCAGAGCTTTGCACCCATGGAGCCCAGTTCACCAGGGAGTTAATAATTAGGACCCTCTGAGGTAGGGCCCTGCTCTCTTAGAACTACAGGGACCCATGATGGCTTTGCCTAGGATGCTTATTATACATAGTATTTTTCCTGCCTAGAAAACCTTTTCTTAAACAATATTGCCAAAACCTGATCCTTCACCTGCCTCAGCTAAATCTGGCCATAGATGTTGAGATTTTTAAAAGATCCGATCGTCATCGTGAGACCACGATTATCTCGGAACGATCGTATGATCGTACGAATTGTCCATCAACTAAAAAGACCAATTTGCCAGGAAAACAAAGGGGAGCTGCCTGCTTGGCCCTGCAAACATAGATAGATTGTACTGGGACCGACAAAGATTTTTTGACCTGGCCGATCAATTTCCTGACAGATGTCGGACGAAAAATCGTAAGATGTTTGATCGTTCGAATCCCACTAACTTCACAATAATTTCGAAGGATTGGTAGGACTTCACTAAAATTGGTCGTTCGGCAAGAGAAATCTATGGGGACCTTAAGCCTCGCATTCGTGCTCTCATCCTATCCTGACTAAGCTACTATAACCTGCTACTAATTGGCCTCCCTAATTCCCATCTCTCCCCACTACAGTCACTTTATCTCTTCTCTTGTGTCTCCATACATTCCTGGCCAACTCCTCCACTATACTCAGAGTAACTGTTCCATTGCACCCCCCAATATTACTGCTGTTCCTCATCTTAAGGCCAGGGTCACAATGAGATAACTTAAATACGCTGGCTGATTTCAGCCCTACTGCGGGAGTAGCCTCTTTTCTCTTCCCCATTAAAAATGCAGAGACTCACAGTTCCACAATGAAATCTGCCAAGTCAGTTTGAGTCACTTCCAACATGCGGAAGAGATAGGAGGCTAATGCCCATGGTAGGGCGGAAATCAGCCAGTGTATTTCAGCTATCTGAGTTTGGCCCCCATGTGGCCCTAACCTAATTCTTTCTCTCCTGCTGCTCCTTACATTGTGAATGCCATCTTTCTTACATTGGGAATGCCATCCTTGAGTTCATCTTCAGAAACTCCCTCTAGGGGCACTCACATAACACCTGCCCCAGTTCTGCCACTTAGTGCAGTGTCACCCACTGTAACCTGCAGCACTTAATATCCTCCTATTTGTGTCTGTAAATTACCCTACCACTTAGATTATTAGCTCTATGGGACAGGGATTGCCTTCCACTTGTCTGAATGACACTGAGCTCTTTGTCTTTCACGTAACTGTACTTTGTATTGATTTGTATCTATTACTGTATTGCATACCTCCCAACTGTCCATTTTTCGGAGGGACAGCCCCTCTTTTGACTGCTCAACCCGCAGTCCCTCATTTGTACTGGAAAGTCCCTCTTTTCTCTGCACTGAACAGCCAGAAAAAGAAACAAAGTTTCTCACTTAATTGGCTTTTAGCAGAGAGCCCAGAACAGCTAACAGTTGCAAATAAGATACTTTGTAACAATTTTGAGACACAAAAACACAGTTTAGATAAAGAGAAATATTTTCAAACTTTTATAACCTGCCAAATTTTGTAAAACAAACATGGTAATTAGGGGGTGTGGCCACAGAAAGGGGTGTGGTCAAAAAAATTGCTGCGCCTCTTTTTACTTCCAAAATGTTGGGAGGTATGGTATTGACCCCTTTATTCTATTCATTTCTTTTTCTGCTGTAAAGTGCTACATGCATAAGTAACGCTATATACTGTACATAGCACATGCGTGTATACATATCGGTACTTATGCACACAGCAATGTACAGCAGAACAATACATTAACTGAATTGCTGCCTTGAATGATTATGATCAGGGCCGGAACTAGGGGGAGGCAGAAGAGGCAGCTGCCAAGGGTGCAATGATAGGGGTCACTGGGCAACTACCTCTAAAATGTCTTCTGCCTACCCCTAGTCCATGTTTGCACCCCTCAGTCTTACTCCCCTTCCCTCTGTCTCCCTCCCCTTCGTCGCTCTCCCCTCCCTCCGTTTGCCAATGTGAATGTATCTATGGGCCCCCATATTATGTGCCCTCAACATAATATCAGTGTATCACCTGACGTTCCCCAGAAATTGGCTCCACATGTCGCTGATCTTGTTCCTGTGATTTTCTCAGCAACTCCCTGCACTTTGAACCAGAGAGGGAGGTGTGTCCATTTTTCCCTGCCCTCTGCTTGTCTTTCCCTCCTCCCTGGCAGCAGGAGTGGCTGTTATTGTATGTCCCGCTCTTGCCTGGCTTTCTGACAGTTTATCCACACCACATGCTGATATTGCTCTGATTCTTGTTCTTTTCCTCTGAATGTTCCTGCTGCATATTCTGCAGGGAAATAAATAAACAAATGAAAGCCAAACAGGAAATCTGGGAAATTTTAAAAGGGAAACATTACAGTTCTGAGTCTGTAAAGAAGAAGCAGTTGCAGAACCAATCTCAGATCAGAGCTGCTGCTGGGGGAATGACTGGCTTAACCCTGTAAGTGCCTGCAGGAGAGATGCCATGCCGGAACACTTTTACTTTGGAAGTGCAAGGGTTTAAACTAGAGATGTGCTAGAAAAAGATATAAAGTGGCACTCCGAAAAAAACGAATGGTAGTTTATTTCAACAGATCACAGACCAACATCACCTGACACATTTCGGGAGCAACTCCCTTAATCATAGGCTTCAGATCCAAGTATAGGAGAAGGAAGAGGAACTCCAGCAGTATTAGGGCTCTTACTCACGAGCGGTTGTAGCTGCGCTCCCCTGCGTTCCGTTTTTCTGCGTTCAGCCGCAGGGGAGCGCAGGAATAGACGCAGGAAACATGCAGAATGTAGGCGCCGAACGCAGGAAACATGCAGAATGTTGCGTCTCAACCTGCTTTCGGCGCCTACACGCGCCTGTGTGAGTACAGCCCCATTGGAAAAAATGTATTGCGTCTATTCCTGTGCTCCCCTGTGGCTGAATGCCGAAAAACGGAGCGCAGGGGAACTCAGCTACAACCGCTCGTGAGTAAGAGCCCTTACTGCAAACAACTTTTTATTCCAGGCAGTGGTAAACACAACATGTTTCGGGTTCAATACCCTTTATCAAGTGAATCACTTGATAAAGGGTATTGAACCCGAAACATGTTGTGTTTACCACTTCCTGAAATAAAAAGTTGTTTGCAGTAATACTGCTGGAGTTCCTCTTCCTTCTCCTATACTTGGATCTTTTGCAGCAGTTGCAGTACAGAGCAAGGAATTGGACGCATATCATTTGGAAAATCTGTGCTAACCACCATCCCCCTCTTCTATTTGGAAATCATAGGCTTCATACATGTCACTTCCATGTGACATGTATGAATCATAGGCATAGATTCATACATGTCACTTCTTTAAATAGGCTATGCAGCAGTGACCCCCTCAGGAGTTGCGTAAAATTGCAGTGTCTATTGATATATTTCCTCTCCCAATAAATAGGGTGAATCCCTAGATAAAAAATACTTTTTATTAATCCACTTTAAAAACAATTAAACTGATTAAAACACAATGCAATACACCTCTGGAGGAACTAGTATTGGGTTAGTTAGGCTAAGCTAAATAAGTGCCTATACAAACCTTAATGCGTTAAAATTCTTCTGGACCAAATACAGGGTGGAGCATAATTTATATTGATCTATTTACATATAAGGGCAGGACTACACGGGCGATTTTGCAGCGATCCAACGCGCTGTGCAAAATCGCAGGGGTCACGTCGGAAGTGACGGAAACAAGGTAAGTAATGGCAGTGTCGGATCGTGTCGCATTGTTGATGCGACACGATTGTCGGATGCAGACGCAGCGTGCAGCGTCTGCATCCGACAGTCGTGTCTCGTCGCATCAACAATGCGACACAATGCAACAATTGAATTATTTACCTTATTTCCGTCACATCCGACGTGACCCCTGCGATTTTGCACAGCGCGTCGGATCGCTGCGAAATCGGCCATGTAGTCCTGCCCTAAAAGTACAAGTAACAATACAAGGTAAGCTGATGCAAATTACCTTGATTATGAAATATCTATGCTAATGTTTTGGTTGTCCTGATCAATACCTTGTCGTCTATATTAATGTAAATACATACGGTCATATCTTGTATTTTGACCTTTCAGTATTCTGGTATCGAGTTCTAAAATCCAGAATTAAATCAAACCCCTTAGATTCATGGGGCACAAAATGTCACCTCCTCTCAGGGGAATTTACCTGCTAAATCGCCTTCACTCCAAGGTCTTGCGTGCCCCTAGAGCAGTGGTCCCCAACCAGTAGCTCGCGAGCAACATGTTGCTCACCAACCCCTTGGATGTTGCTCCCAGTGGCCTCAAAGTAGGTGCTTATTTTTGAATTCCAGGCTTGGAGGCAAGTTTTGGTTGTATAAAAACCAGGTGCACTGCCAAAAAGAGCCTCCTGTAGTCTGCCAATACACTTAGGGTGACCCTAATGTGTTCCCTTATTCTTTTAGGCACCGGATGGGGCGGCCCACGTATTGTTTCTTACAACATTTACACTCCAATAGGTACACTATCCATTTGGAATTACAGTTATAGAAACCTTTACTCTGATAGGTCAAGTATGTAACATTGGATGCAAAGCCACTACTTACATCAATTACCCTGCAGGTTTTGCATTTCGTAGATCCACATTTAAAAGACATGCTCGAAGTGTGGGTTTACTAGCAGGTTGGGCAAGTTCACTCCAACTTGTGCATAATGTCTTTGGGCTGTGGGTGCTGAACTTCAGTCTATGTTCACCCTGCCTCAACCTTCTCGTGAGGAAACTTACGGGCGACTTTGGAAATCGAAGCAGAGGTGATTAGTCACCAGGCGTCTAAATCTCCGCGAATCTGCCTGTGTGCCCCTGGCAGAAAAACATGCTGCTATTTCGGGAGATTAGTCGCCCAGCAACAAATCGATTGCTAATGAAGGTGATTTTCCCTTCAATCTGCAAGTCACAGTTTCCTCAAAAGAGACCTGCTTATCTTAAATTGTTACAATTGTTTATTTGCTTATCTTAAATTGTTACAAAAGCATCTATTCTAGGCTTTCTGCCAAAAGCCAATTAAGTTAGAAATGTTGTATATTTTTCTGGCTGTTCAGGGCAGAAGATCAAAGAGAAAGTTGGGACATTTCAGTAACAAACCAAGACTTTGGGTTAAGCTGTCGAAATCGGGACTGTCCTGTGAAAAACGGAACATTTGGGAGGTATGCCCCTGTATAGTTATACACCTGCCTAGGTTTAAGGACCCCTGGCATGAAACTACTAAGGCTTCATTTGCACTCTTGCTTAGATATTTTTAAGCAGGATTTTTCTGTGCTGTAGTTTGTGCCAGCCTTCATGACTAATCCCTAAATTGGGGTCTGATGGAACTAAATTAGAGGCCCCAAACTTTTTAACCAAACCAAAGTCGCCAGCTTATTGGCCCGTGTATGGGGCCCTCTGATGGTCAGATGTCAATCGTGCAGGGGTAAAAATCCGGTCGGATTGGGGACCACATCTGTTCATCGATGTGGTCAGGCGATCTGACTGCCCGTATTCTTTGCATTATGATCCAATCGTTGGGCCCTGGGGCCCACAATCGGATCAGCCTGATATTGCCCCCCTCAAGGTGGGCATATCGGGGAGAGATCCGCTCATTGGAGACATCTCCAAACAAGCGGATCTGTCTGTAAATGGCCACCTTAAAGGAGAACTAAAGCCTAACTAAAGAAGTAGGCTAGAAATGTAGTACATTTTCTTTTGGGCTTCTGTACCAGCCCATGGCAACCTCAGCCCTTTAGCAGTAAAGATCTGTGTCTCCAAAGATGCCCCAGTAGCTCCCCATCTTCTTTTCTGCTGATTCACTGCACATGCTCTGTGCTGCTGTCACTTACTGAGCTTAGGGACCCACTCACAATATACAGTACTCATAGAATAGAAATGTCACAATATAATTAATACAGATAATTACTACATGGCAGCACAGAAACCAGTGCAATTAGCATCAGAATTTATTAATCAGCCTTGTAGCATCAGCTTATATTACAGACCAACCTCATTTTCTGCTTGATAAATAGTGACGAGCCCTAAGCTTAGCTTCTCAACAGCTGCTCAGAGCCCACTGAGCATGTGAGTGTCACAGACACTTTCCAAGATGGTGACCCCCTGTGACAAGTTTGAAGTCCTGGATCATTGCTGCTATTGACAAGCTGAAACTTTAGGCTGGTGCAATAAGTTCAGTATATAAAATGTGGCATTTTCAGCCAAATTCATTTTTAGGCTTTAGTTCTTCTTTAAGTTAGTAAGGCCGTTACCCAAGGGGGTCAGTCAGAGGGGGTGGCTAAGAAGTCATGCCCATTGCCAACTACATAGTGAGGGGTCCAGGGATTTCTGATGGTGGCCCTGTGTAGATGAATGAATACATGTAATTGATTTTTAACTTGACCCAAAGCTGGCATTTCAGGGCCAACTGCAACACTTACCAATGTGCTCTTCTCAGGCAGGTGACACCCTGTATGATCTTAGCATTTATGGGGTTGGATTTCCACATTCATGAAATGTTTAGTTATGGGAGGAAAATGCTTTGTACACAGATACGGCAGTGCCTGCCCTTCCCTGCCCTTCCCTGCCCTGGCAGCAACTAAATAACCCGAGCAACCCAGACTCACTCACTGTGCCTGCAGGAATCTCATCTACTACAGTACTGGGTACACTCTCCTCTCCTTCTGTATCTACTTACCTACTTCCTCTACTGGATCAGCCCAGCGCTGGGTACACTCACATTATTTACTCATCCGTTGATCTACTCTATCGACAATATTTGTCCCATTTATCTGCTGTACTATATCTTCATCCTCAGCGATTTCTGGTCACCCCTCAGCTCCAGTACCATGGGAGCAACCTGATCTCCTGGGCATTGCTGGTAGAACTGGTACAAGGGATGTCAGGTGACACTGGGTGAACCAATGATGACAGGTCAGTAGTCTCTTTATTTGTGGGTCTATTTGAGACACAGAAAGTGTGTGTAAATTACAAACATAACCTCTACTTATGGTTTTCTCTAAGTGTGTGTTTGGCCCAACAGCTTCATCTCTGTCCCTATTCCCTTCCAAATTATTGGGGAGTTGGGGAAGGGGTTTCCTATGGGTAATGGGGGGTACAAGTACTATAAAAGCTATTGGGTATTGGAGAAGGGGTACTTGTGTGTATGAGGTGACTGAGTAGTAGGTGCCCTGTATTATCATGTTGGTATAGTGCACAAAACAACCATTGGTAAATGATGTGTTATGTGTATGTGTGTGTGTGTGGGGGGGGGGGGGTACATGGTGGCTATTGAGGGAGGGGGAGTTGACCAGAGAGGAGACACAACAATTCTGAGTCCTGTATGTGGAACAATAGGAACTGAAAGGGAAGAACAAATAGAACAGTAATGGTCCCAACTTGTGCAATAAACAGTCTGTACAGCAGCACAGGGCGTGTTGTTCAGTTCCACAAGCACCTGTCACACGTGACTCTGCACCTGCCCCACCAATTGAGATGCACCAAACTACCCCAGACTATTCCTGGTCCAAAGGAAAGTAATAAATCTGGATTACTAAACTGTCGCACTGAAACCCCAAAGAGAGTAACAGTTCAGAGTATGACCCTGGATTACTGAGTTGCCAGACTGAAACGCCAGAGAGAGAGAGAGTTCAGAGTATGACCCTGGATTACTGAGCTGTTGCTGTCCTCTCTCTTCAATCTGACAGTTAATAACACGGGGCAGACTCTGAACTTTTCAGTCTAACAGCTCTGTTATCCAGGTGCAGAACTGTCCTGAATGTGCCCCTGTGTTACTGAACTGCCAGACTAAAACACCAGAGAGAGGAGTATTAAAGCGATTCTGTCATGAGAAAGTATGGGTTTTTTTACAAAATGCATCAGAATCCTGAATTGAAATCTGTTTTTTTTTAAAAAGCATACAATTTTATATATTTAATTTTAAAATCTGACATGGTGCTAGACATGCTGTTAGTTACCCAGGTAATGTCAGCCATGTGACTTGTGTGGTAGACATGAGAACAGCACACAATAGTAAAAATCCAAGTCCAGCTAACCAAAGTTGTGACTCCTTCAGTTACATCGAGTAGGAGAAACAATAGCTTATCTGAAAGCACTTTCATAGTGATGTGCCAGCTCTTTCTAAAAGCATGGGATCAAGCACAATGACCTTATATGGCTGTCTACACACCAATATCACAACAACAACAAAAATGCATTTATTGATTCAATAATAACATTTAAAATGGCAGAATGAATTACTTGCAATCTGCACAGTGTAATCTAGTAGTAAAAACTAGACTATAAAAATCATGACAGAAACCCCTTTAAAGTTTAAACTTCAATTTCTGAAATATAGTTAAAGTAAAAAGCAACCACTTTAGGTAAAGTAACACTTCCTGCCATTACATCTTCCCACCATTTCCCTTCCTTCAGTCCCTACTGCTTCTGCTGGGAGTGAGTTCCCTGCACCCGCAACTCTTTTAGAAAAGTAGCAGTTCCTGCCATTACTCTGAAGGGGAGGTGTGTATGTGTGCGTCTGTGTGGCTGTTCTGTGCCGTGTTTGGGCTGAGATCTGACAATTTCTCTCTCTGATTGGCCACAGAGATCCCAGGGGAGCGACTGGAAGAATTTCTTGTATCTGATGACCTTTTCTTGGAATATTTCAACGCCTTTGTGGCCCTTCCTGTGAGTGACCCCCGCGGGGACCATGATACCTTTGCTTTATATGCCCCTGTTGGCTTCTGCCATTCTCTCAGCCCTTTGTTATTTGACTCTGTAACACTGCTCAGATCCAGTAGAACAGAACCACTGGTGGAAATATCCCTTGGCCCAGCTGTGGTGCAGGTTTACTAGCCCAGTGGGTGGCAAATATGATCATGTTGCCCCATTTCTTGGAAAGTTCAGAACAGTTATGTTGATCCTGTTTCTGAATCTTCCATTTACCCCAGTGGATTTGGGGGGCCTGGCTGCGCTGCGCTCCCTCGGATTGGCTGGGACCCAGTTATCTAACACCTTGCACCTGTAGCTGGCCATCAATGCTCTATTTATTTTTTAACCAAAGCCTTTTTAATTTTTCTAACCTTCAGGGCCCCAGCCACCTAAAAATGCCATCCTTCCAATATATTATATATTTCTTTCCTATTGATAACATTGGGTTGAAGGATCATTTCTACAGACCCTACCCGCAGCCACATTACAAGCCACGAGCCAGTGAGGCCTTCCTGAAGTGCCAGGCCTGAAACATTGTATGGAAGGAAGGAGCCTGGTATCTAGGGGTGATTATCTCTAGGCAAATAATTACAGTAACGTCCTGAGGGAACTAGGTAACAGTCTGTATCTGGGGATGGGAACGGGCGGTTGGGACTCATGACATCAGTTGTTAGTCGGGTTAACGAGCCATCGAGGAGATGTTTGTAGCAAATGGACAGATCTCTGTAGCTTTGTGTATCAAGATTAAATGCATCAACACACAGTGAGATAAAACACATGGCAACTGATGACAAATAGCAGCCGGGCCCTTCCACACCCTCCTACGGGGCCACACCCAACAAATACTTCTGCAGTTCCTTTTCAGCCTATTATGGCTGAGGCAAATGAATGTAACAGGATTCACTCCCAACACATCAACACATCAAAAAATAAAAGTCCTATTGGTAAATGCTGGGAAATTGGGCACTTTGCTGATGCTTCAATATTTTATTTATAAAGCCTTTAGACTAATAGAAATGCCCCATTCTTACGATTTCCAAGGAATTTATTGTTTTCTCTCATTTTCTACCAAAAATATCAATGAAATTCGCTCTCGGGCTCTGACCGGGTGCTGCTGCATTGCATTCAGGGGAAAGTTACTCCTTTGTTTAAAACATAAGGAAAAGTATTTTCTACTTCCCAAAGTGCCAATATTTATTCCCAAAATCCCTTTACTTTTCTGTTTTACTTACTTTTAATAGAAACTTTCTAGAATAATTCCCTCTTTAAAGGCTGCGTCATTTAAGTTAACTTTTAGTAAGTTATAGAATTGCCAATTCTAAGCAACTTTTTAAATGGTCTTCATTGTTTATTTTTTTAATTATTTGCCTTTTTCTTCAGACTCTTTCCAGCTTTCAAATGTGGGTCACTGGTCCCATCTTAAAAAAACAAATGTTCTGTGAGGCTACAAATGTATTGTTATTGCTACTTCTACTTTAAAGGCATTATAAAGGATACAATTTTGTAGGCAATTATACGTAATATAAGGTGTTGCTTTTACATGATGCTAAAATTAATATTATCCTTAAAAATGATCCCTTTATTGGAGCTCCCTATAGATGTTCTCTGGTCTCTGTCTGTGTTTCAAATGAGGGGTGGGCGTGTCCTAACGGTCCCTGCCAGAAGCACAGTAGGAGGGGGACAGCCAATCACAGCCCTGCAGTCACACAAGCACAGACAGGCTTCAGTTCCCTATCAGGTCCTGCTAGCTGCTGATTGGTTCCTGTCCTACAGTGCAGTGATCTGAGAGACGCCGGCTCCCCTGCACAGCCTGGGAATTCAGGGAGCAGGAAGTGGAAGAGAAGGGAGGGATTATTAGGGTTTTTTGCAGAAATATTTGTAGGGACCTATAGGATCTACATTCCCTATAGAGTTAATCCCCTATCTGTGTTATAGTTTCTTATAGCCTTTGCTATTGGGTATAAGTATTTGTAACATTTCTTATGTGATAACTACATCTATTGGACAAAGAGTGTAATGACACTCCCCTGCCACACTGCTATATAGTGCTGTGTAGGGAGTGGCCTCTTCCTCTTTGGCTCTTGATCCTGTGCTTCTAGGTGATTCCCATTGAGCCTGGGATCACCATAGGCCCAGTAAAGCCATTTACCCCAAAGGGACCTGTTCCTTTGGAGATCTAAGTCGGGACCAAGCAACCCGTGAACGAGGAACAGCTAGCATAGTAAGCCCCTGTAATCGACTCTCTAGGAGTGTAAGACAGAGAGGTGTAGCAGAAAGAGCAGTTGTCGCTCCAACAAGGATTTGTAGAAGGGAGTAGCTTCCCACAAGGCCTGTTTGCCTTTAGAGCAGGGAACTCAGCTGATAGGCATCCTAGCAAAGGACTACCTGTACTCTACCTGATTGATCCCGATCCCCTCACTGGCAACGTCGGTTAAAGGAGAAGTCATTTCCCCTGTCTGCTGATACCTTATGCTCTGATCTGACTGTGTGGGCCACTCTGTCTACTGTGGTTCCATCTGCTGTATCCTACAAGTATTGTGAGTAAACCTGAGGTCATTTGCTTTTGTGCATAATAAATCTGTTCACCTGTTTTACCATCCAAGAACCTCCTGGCGTCCAATTTATCTACTTTTGCACTAACTAGCCTGTGGGTTGTAGTTTTACAACATCTTAAAGGGGAAGCTTCCATTTGGCGAAGGCTCTGCCCTGGGTGTAGGCTCACATGTAACCCATGCTCACTCCACTAGCTGGACACCCTTAACTACTAATTGGCAGTATAGCCCAAGAAAGCGTTACATATTCAATAAATCAGCCTGAAACACTACTTTTTTAAGCACAATTCCTTCAAATCTAAATGGGTATAATGCACTGGTACATTCTTATTTTTTACACAAAATGTCTCCTTTAATTCGTTAGAAACGGCCCTTAATCTGGCAAATGAACACCTGCCTTCATCCCCAATGTGGCTTAATTAACAGTAATTGTGCACATCACAGTTTCACTGCTTAGTAACCAAGCTTAGTACAAGGCTGACCATGATTATTTCAACAGGGAAGGTGTGTGAGAGATCACATTACATTTTGAGACTTTAACCAGGAGTCTGAGAGCAATGGAAAGCCCAGAAGAGGGGACAATAGAATGCTGGGGCTCCCTGTGCTGCGATACGTTTAGCCTTTTAACTGTAAATTGGGCTTTTATAATAATTAGTTATAGGGTTACCACTGGGCTTGTTCTACTGACCCTCACTGATGTTCTAGACCTCTTATTTGCCCCGGTGGGATATTTCTCTACATTTCCTGTGTTCCATCTGTTCCCAGTGATATTTTTCTATTCCTTCCAGATCTTCCCCATTGTTAGATTGTTCTATGACGTTCCCAGACTTTTCCAGTGATATTATGCAACGAGTTTCTAAAATGTTCTGAACGAGATTATCCTACTCCTATTTTCCCAGTCAGATTATTTTATGAATTTCCCAAATGTTCCCAATACAAATACTGTTTAATATATTCCCAGTGAGACTGTTCAGTTTTATTTATGAGTGTTTCAGGTAAAATTGTTACTCTTTCCCAGGCTTTCCCAGTAAGGTTATACTATGACCGTCTGACTGAGAATGTTGAGGAGTTGGATGGATTACTGCCGGGGGGATCTCTAAGTTATGGAGCCAATGAGCAGCAAAGGGAGAGGACTCTGTCGTGGCTGAGGGAGGAGCGGTTGCCTCTATTCAGGAAGTGAGTGACATTATCTTCTGGGCATTGTGTTATTCCGTAAACTCACATCAGAACTTCAGACTTTATTCAGAGCACCTATAGTACGGCTGTAGTAAGGCTGAATTCTACTTCCTACAAAGACAAAGAGGCTAACTGCAAGAACAGCAGAAAACTTCTATCAACTAAAGCTATCTAATGGCTGGACCACATGCACCATAAATCATATTTTTACCAAGGCCCAATAACTGTGATGTGCATCCACTGCAATGATCCTGGGAAGCCGGAAAAAAAAAAGTTTTTGCATAGAATGGAAGAAATGGGAACGTTGGTTACATCAGAACAAGTCCAAACATAAATGGGTCCCTGGGGTCAAAACAACTCTCCCTGGTCTGGGAGGGAATGGGTTTGACCAACCTACTGGTACATTTTATAGGAAATATGAATGGAAATTTCTTGGATGCCATGAATATATCCCTCTCGTGTGAAAGGTTCAGGGACTCACTAAACAAGAGCTATGTACCCTCTGTACCCATAAGTCTCACTTGATGTAGAGAGTTGTGAAAAACCACAAGCACAAATGACATTCCTGGGGTGGGTAACCAGAGCTATTATTGGCTGTTGGTTAGTGACAAGAAGCCTTCATCAGCATCTGATTGGCTGTACACTTGTGTGTTTGTACCTCCAAAAAGCCAGAATTCCAGCAAGAAGGGTTCTCTCTATGCCCCATGTATTCCCAAATAGCCTCAACCATAAGGCTGTGAAGAGCAACATTATTATGTCCCTGGGGTAATAAATCTCTGTGCATAACTAACTGAAAACTGAAACCTAGATCATATGGCAGCCAGTAATCTAGATCTCTCTCTCTCTCTCTCTGCAGGTCTCCTCTTTATCTGGAATTCAAATTTGCCCGATTACTGCTCCAGCCCCTAGAAGATCCTCACCCTCTTAGCCGCTTTGGGATCTGTGGGTACAGCCGGCAGTCGAATGGCACAGGCTTGTCCTCTCTTCCCAATAATCCTCCCAATGCTGGTCATCAACAAAGTCATCCGAGTCCAAACACTGAATCCCACCAAAGTCATTCTCCCAGTGCCCCAATCAGACTGATGCCCAGGATTATGAATCACACACAAAGTGCCCCGGCAGGCTCAGGTGATCCAGAGTCCCTTCTCCTGGGTGCACATACTGACCAATCATTTAGGGGCTACAAGTATAAGGGGCAGTGGACTAACGTGTGATGGTCAAGTATGAAAGGGCTTAGTACATATCGCAGAATAACTATTATTATGCTGCACATTTTCCATTTTGTAATTTTGAAATTAATTATGCTTCAAACTGGATTATGAATTTGTGGATTCAAAGATTTTGTCAGAAAATGGGTTTTGAGTTCAGGTAGTGTTAGAATTTTATTTTCCATTAACAGTCCATGAATCCCTTACCATGTGCCTGTGAAATTATTTCTTTGTTGACAAAATCTATTTTGCGACTTTAAAATGATTCCACTTGTGTTCATAAAATCCATTTCAATCACGTAACAAATGTTGTTGTCACAGAGTACATTGTATGCAGAGGAAACATTCTTTATGTGTAGCATTTGCACACGGAACATGATGGAACAGGCAATATATTTTGCCAAAACCAAAATTTTCATTGTATTTTGCGCAAAATTCCTTTGACCAGACCCAAAATAAATTTTTAACCTTAAAATCATTTTGTACTAACAATAAGTCACAAAATTAATTTTCTGTTCATGAAATTAATTTTGTAAATCCCGAATTTACTGTGTTCATGTAAAACAGGGTGCAACCTAAAGTCTGTAGATCTGGCATTATGTAATACAGTACATGTTTTAAAGGGGTTGTTCACCTGTAAATTAACTTTTAGAATGATGTAGAGCAGGGTTCCCCAACCTAAAAGAAGTTGGAGAGCAACACAGGCATGCAAAAACTTCCTGGGTGCCAAATAAGGGCTGTGGTTGGCTATTTGGTTATTTGGTAGCCCCTATTTGGACTGTCAGCCTACAGGGGGCTCTTTTTGGCAGTACACATGATTTTAATGCAACCAAAACTTACCTCCAAGCCTGGAATTCAAAAATTAGCACCAACCACCTTGAGGCCACTGGGAGCAACATCCAAGGGGTTGGTGAGCAACATGTTGCTTGTGAGCTACTGGTTGGGGATCACTGATGTAGAGAGTGATATTCTTAGACAACTGCAATTGGCTTTCATTTTTAATTATTTACATATTTTTATTGAGTTATTTAGCTTTTTATTCAGCAGCTCTCCACTTTGCAATTTTACCAAATGCCCCTAGCAACCATGCACCGATTTTAATAAGAGACTGGAATATGAATAGGAGAGGGTCTGTAGCTTCACCGAGCATTTGCTTTTAGATGGGGTCAGTGACCCGCTTTTGAAAGAGTAGAAGAAAAAGGCAAATAATTCAAAGACTATAAAAAAGAAAAACTCCATTTGAAAATTTGCTTTTAATTTAATTTGCTTGCCATTCTATACTAGACTAAAAGGTAGCATAAAGGTGAAGCACCCCTTTAAGACAGAAAGGTAGGTGGAAATTTGGATAGAAAATGTTTTTTGTTCTGCAAAATATTTTGTGACCATATTTTGTCTAAAAAGTAGAAGATTTCAGCAGTAAAAGAATTGATTATGCCCCATGCACCTCAACTGTAACCCCCTGTGATTCTCCTTTGTGTAGGGTATATATTGGGTGGTTACCCCTCACCTTTGCTGGAGCAGCACAAGAATATTGTTCTGAACCTTTACAAACATGGCACCTGTGAAGACTTCAACCCAGACTCAACCACACAAAGCTGTCACCTGCAGGGTAAGATGTGTGCGTGCAGGGCCGCCATTAGAAATCACGGGGCCCCGTACAACAAAATTTTTGGGGCCCCCTGGGCCCCGCCCACACTGACGACCAAGCTCCGCCCCATATCCCGCCCACATCGCAGTTAAAAGACCACACAGACATCAGCGCTAAAAAAGTAACCCCCCCCCCCCACACAAGTTGTAAAAAGCTATTGATGGTCAGTGCCCCCTTATAAAAAAAATTGGGGCCCCAAAAAAAAAAAATTAAAATTTTTTTTTTTTTAAAAACATTGGTGGCAGGGGCCCCCTGTTAAAAAAAACTTGGGGCCCCAACAAAAAAAAATGTAAAAAAAACTAAAAAATAAACAAACATTGGTGGCAGGGGCCCCCTTCTAAGTTAAAAACAAATTGGGGCCCCAAAAAAAATTTGAAAAAAAATTAATTTTTTTTTGAAAAAAAAAAAAAACATTGGCGGCAGGGGCCCCCTTATAAGTTAAAAACAAATTGGGGCCCCAAAAAAAAAATTTGGAGAAAAAAAAATTTTTTTGAAAAAAAAAAAATGGTGGCAGGGGCCCCCTTACAAGTTAAAAACAAATTGGGGCCCCAAAAAAAATTTAAAAAAAAAATAATTTTTTTTTGAAAAAAAAAAAAAACTGGTGGCAAGTTAAAAAATTTGGGGCCACCAAAAAGAAAATTAATTTTTTTTTTAAAAAAAAACCCCAAAAAAAAACAATGGTGGCAAGGGGCCCCTTACGAGTTAAAAAAAAAATTGGGGCCCCAAAAACAAAAGTTTTAAAAAAAAGATTGGTGGCAGGGGCCTATAGAATATTAAAATAATACATTGGTGGCCAGGGGATTAAAAAAAAAAAAACACAAACTGGTGTTCAGTAGAATTGAACTCATGGCTTCAGTACTTCAACTTCGCCTCCTTTCGTGACTTCGGGTCTTTTCACCGCTTCAGGACTTCGGCTTCGGCTGTTTTCGTGACTTCGGGTCTTTGCGCTGCTTCAGGACTTCGGCTTCGGCTGTTTTCGTGACTTCGGGTCTTTTCGGCGCTTCGTGACTTCGGGACTTCGGCTTTTTCCGTGACTTCGGGTCTTTTCGTCGCATCGGCTTCGGCTTTTCGGCACTTCCGCATTCGGCACTGAAGAGGCAAGACGTACGGCTCGGGCGCTCGTAAGGGGGGCCCGGATCTTCAAAAAAATGCAGCGCTGCCGGGCCCCCCTTCATGCCCGGGCCCGGTACGCTTGTCCCCCTTGTCCCCCCCTGATGGCGGCCCTGTGTGCGTGTAAATGCTTAGACATGGCGCCACCCTGCCCAACGTCACATTAACCCTATTTAATGATTAAGGCATGAAATATTTATATGGTATTGTCTCCATTTTACCGGATATGGATGAATAAAAATCCTTGTTGACCTCAGATTAGCTGTTGGGCCATAACCTAAATGAACCACAATGTGTCTTAAAGGGGAACTATCGCAAAATTAAAAATTGGAGAGCTCACCTTTAAATGAACTGTTAGTTTGATCCAGACAGTGATATTCCGAGACATGGAGTTGGTTATCTGGAGTTTGGAGTTGGTTATCTGATTTTTATTTAGCAGCATCAATATCAACTGCATCTGTTATATCTACTGAATCTGAATATATATATATTATAAAGAGTAACATCTATCTGTAGGGAATAATGCTCCATTCACCTTTTTTCAGAAAACCTTATTTATTGTATTATGTTGCTCATGAGTCTCTATGTGATTTGGATGTAGTAACAGGGGAAATGTTACTCCATAAACCATAAGGGCCCTCTCTGCTGCTTTTATGAATTTGTACTGCGCAGGAATAGCGTCAGCTTGAGATGCCCGAAAAGCCAGTGTGTCCAAATGCCTCCAATGATATATACAGAGTCTTGGGCACAGAGCTAGCCCAGTGTCACCATTGCACATTGTTGATTCGTTTCTGTATATTCCTAGAATGCAGTGTTGGTGCAGGGACCGCAACTCCCCTTGACTCTTTCCCAACAGAAGATTTGGAGATGACAAGGTAGGTCTGGGTTATTAATATTCCCTGTAACATTATGCTCTATTCCCTCCACCCACTCCCAATAGCAATTTGTAAATGAGGCATATCATGAAATTAAACATTCAGCCCCCAACCCCCTATTCCTGAAGCCTCTATTCCATTCAGGGCTCACCCATTTGGCCTCCCATTCCCATGCCTTGTATGGACTGCTGCTGAAAATATTATTATCTAAGAGTGCTGGGAGTTGGACAATAACCCAGTCTGGGGGTATTTTGCAGGACCGAGGGGCAATGTCAGTGTGAGTGGGATATCATGGATGAACCTTACAGCACCAGTGAGGAAGAGGAAATATTTCTGCAGCAGCACAACCTCACCAGAAACTCCCTGCAGCACCTTAAAGAACAATCTCTCGGAACAGTGAGTCCAGGGGCCCAGGCACCTGTATAGTAGGTGGAACCCAAGCGCTGCTCTTATATAATGGCAATGTTCTGGGAATGGTAAGCTCAGTGGCCTAGGCACCTGTATGGTAGGAGGAAACAAAGTACTGTAAAAGGGCAATGCAACTGTTGGGGAAGGTGAGTATAGTAAGAGCTTTCCAAACACTATTATTGTATAAGGCAAATGTGCTGGAAACAGTAAGTGCAGATGGGAACTCATATAAGATGGGCACTGTATTAGTCATGTGTGGATCAGGAAAAAGTCAACCTGCACCTGATCTTAACCCGCAAAACCTCAACCCACACCCGAACCTAACCTGCAAAATGTTGCCTTTGCAGGGCCCGCTCCCTACACACACCAACATCACCTCACTCTGTACACTACTTCTGTGCCCAACTCTGGTTACAAGAGAGGGAATCTTCATGAGAAGAGGAGGAGTTTAGTTCCTCAGTCTGAACCACACACGACCCTAACCTGCAATGGTCGGCCAAATTTCAACCCAAACCCGCTCAACCGGGGGTGAACCCACAGGTTGATACAGGTTTCGGGTCGACCCACACATCACTACACTGTACAGTATGTGGTACACTGGGCACTGGATCTTTGAAGTGCCTAAATGCTTTGTTCCTACACAGATCTCTGTACATGTCTTTAAATTATGGGGCACGTTGCTGTCTATTGAGGAAAGACAAATGGGGGTTATTATATGATGCTTTATATGTTACTTTATCTTCCGAATTTCCCCAAATAGAGCACCCCCCCCATGTCTGCAAATAAAATGCGAAGTGCTCTTATTCATCCCCCCAATTACCATGCCAGCTTTTCCCAAATGGTCGTTCAAAGTTCCTTCCAATTCACATGCCACCTTTTTCGTATTCTCCAGATTCCCATTCCAATTCACATGCTATGTAATTCCAAACTCACCAAATTCCCATTGCGAGTCCCATGCCATGTATTCCCAGATTCCAATTCCAATTTCCTTCCAGTTCACATGCCATGTATTCACAAATTTACCAAATTTCCATTCCCATCCAACTGTGTCCCCCAGAGGGAAGGATTGGGAAGATTCATAACATTTCTTGAGGATACTCTGGGAATTCACCTCTTGCATTTCTGGATGGACTGTGAAGAGTTCAGAGAACGTGTGTCAGAGACTGAAGCCTCTCCCAACCCTGAGGAAACCCGACACCTGTCTGCTCACCTGTACAGGTAACATTTACATCCCAGGCTTCCACACATAACATTCTGTGGACATAGCATAGACGTCATACTGCAGCAGAAACAACCAATATTGCACCATGAAATTTGCATTTTAGCTGGTGGGAAGGAAACAAGGTGTCCTTGTGTTTCAGGTAACCAAAATTTATCATGGGTGCCAAAAGTTCCATGTGCCATTGCCCATCGGTAACGCTTTTTGAATGGGTGGCCAGTCTGGGGTATCAGGATCTATTACCTTCCACTGTATATAATGTATTTGTGGCTAAGGTTCCCACTTCATCTCACTGACTATAATGTGTTTGGGGTGTCAGTAACCTCTGCCTCTGAATATATAATGTCATTGCCCATCGGTAACCTCTCCTCTCCTCTCTCTCTCTGCTTTCCTGCCACAAAGGTTCATCCAGAACAAGTACCTGCCCTACCTGACTGCTGAGTGCCAGGTAAATCGACTATTTAGTCATATAACAGAGTTAAAATTGCAAAAAAACAACAGATATTTGCAAGATTTAAAGGAAAAGTAAACCCTCAGAATTTTTTCCTTTGCCGATCTTTTTGACAGTTCCTCCACTGGATCATCAAATCAAGATACAATTAAAGATCAGCGCCACAGGCTATGGAAAAAAAACAAATAACAGAACCTAGTGCAATATTGTTACAACACTAATCTTTGTGTGTCTTGAACCATAGAAAATCTATGCACAGATTTTTCGTGTGTGTTTTAAAGTGCTATAGTGATTTCTACAAGGTGCTATCTCCAAAATAAAATTATAATTGTCAAACAAAGTGCTTTTAGTGCTTGCTTCAAAAGGTAAAATTTAAATGAAGGTGCAATGGTGTTCTCTGAAGAAACTGACTTCAGCGAAATGCATCAAGTGTGACATCACTTCCAGTTAGGGTTGCCACCTTTCAATAAAATTTGCACCGGCCAGTGCTGGGGGCAGTAAAAAGAGGGTGGGGCTTGACGGCAAAGGGGGCGGGGTGTGACGTCAAAGGGGACGGGCATGACGCCACAGGGGCAGAGCCGTGGCGTTCGATTGGCCAGGCGGCAAAAAAAAGGTATGTTTTGAGCAGATTGGGCCGGGCCAAGGGCTTTAGTTAGGGATATTACAAATTTACCGGCAGCTACATTGCCGGTGAATTTGTAATACCGGCCCCGGCCTTGGCGGGTGTTTTACCGGCTAGGCAACCCTACTTCCAGTCTCAGCAGTGAATTGATGTACAGGTGGAACATACGAGAGAGGGAGACACCGGCAGTGCAATAAGTTTTAAAACCTTTTAAAAAATAAAGGCAAATTACACAATAGGCGCTGTCCATGATTTTTAATGTCTTTATAGAAAAAGGAATACCCTGGAGTTGATATTGATATGCTGTTTTGAAATCAGAAATCTTGTAAATTGCCAATCCCACCAGAGAGTAGAGAAGTGCTGATTTTTACTGATTGAAGAAAACACCATTGCACCTTATTTTAATTCATTTTGCCTTTTGAAGCAAGCACTGAAAGCCCTTTGTTTGACTTAATTATAATTTTATTTTGGAGATAGCACCTTGTAGAAATCACTATAGCACTTTAAAACACACAGAAAAATCTATGCATAGACTTTCTATGGTTCAAGACACACACAGATTAGTGTTGTAACACTTTGGTGATTGCACTGAATATTAACAATATTGCACTAGGTACTGCTATTTGTTTTTTTCCATCTTAAATTGTATCTTGATTATTTAATCAGCAGGAAGTGAGGTAACTAACACAAGGTGAGGCAGAGGAAGAGGAAGTGACATCATTATTTATACTATTTCTGTAATGTAATATAAGTAGCTAAGTTCAAAGCCTGTAGGTCCTGCATCCTAGTGGCAACTAGTATGTTTGGGTGTCCCTTCAGCTGGGGATCCCTCGGTTTGTGATCACAATAAAGAAACTTTTTAGAGTCAGTATCAAGTTGCAATAAGGAGTTAGAGTGCTCTTACCCATACAGGTATAGCCATCATCTATTGTGATGGTAGGTGCTTGCTTGTAGGTCTCTAGCCTGCAACTGGAGACATGATTGTAGTCAAACCAAATAATTTAGCAGGACACTAGCAGTTGCAATAAAAAGTGAAGATGTATTTAGCCCTCCAAAATGTCAGTAGGAGGGCTAAATAAATTCTTGACTTTTATTGCAACTGCTAGTGTGCTGCTAAATTCTTTGGTTTGACCACAATAAATCTTAAGAACGTACATATATCATGACCATGAGCGCAACTCTTATTAATTCAAAATGGCGAAAACATGGCACATAACTGGAATTGAAATACATGAACTCAGCAGAAAGAAAGAAGAATGTGATGACCAAACGTTTCTATTCTAACGCTTTGGGCCATAAA
Organism: Xenopus laevis; assembly: GCF_017654675.1. NCBI lineage: Eukaryota > Metazoa > Chordata > Amphibia > Anura > Pipidae > Xenopus > Xenopus laevis. Next base: position 24,872,939 of record NC_054379.1, on the reverse strand, counting down.
TCTTTAGTTAAATGAAAAGTTTTAGGGCACTTAGCATAAGCATTGGGACAGGATTCTTGTTGGATATTGGCTGGGTTGGTTATATATAGAGATTTGTATTGTTCTGATGACCCAGCCTGTGGGAAGATTGACCAGAGCTCCTAAAGCATTCTGGGACTGTCTCTGCTTTTATACTAACTCTACTGGGGTAAAACAGTGTCAGATTGTGGGTCGCCAGAGAACCAATAGTCATACATTTCCTCCATGTCCGATGGTCCGATGGACCCATTTCAGGACAAAAATCATTTTATCATCAAGTATCATCAAGTCCTTTCCAACCAGTTTTCTAAGTGTCCAGTTCAGCAGTCCATTTCCACATAAATCCACAGAACAATCCATCCCTAGAAACTGGGGCAGGAAGGTAATGTCCATATCAGCTGATGATAAATCTGTCCCCCTTTATTCTCTATATTGCCGGACCCTTGGCCTCTCCATGATCCTTTGCTACCCAGTTTCTTCTCTATTGATGCTTGTGCTTTCCCCAACCTCTTGTGATAACCTAATCCCATAGTTTATTCCAGGGGGCATTAATAATCTGTTCCTGTTGTTATAGGAGCAGATCCGACTGTCTCAGCAGAACTGGGGTCCAACATTCCCAGCACTCAGGAGATCCCAGTATGATGCACTGAGGCGCTTGCGCTCTTATTGGGTACCACGGTTCCTGATCCATCAGAAGTTGTCCCTGCATAGAAGGTACTGGATTCATGTCTAACCATTCTGCTGCCATTATACAGGACATTACTCCAAGTCTCCAGAGGGGTTCATTTACTGGGGTGGGGGATTAACAGGCTGATGCAGGTATCTGGGCTCCCAGAGAACAAGGAATCTTTCATCTTAACAGAGGTAGAAACACAATGGGACGTAGTAGTAGACATAGTAGGCGTAGTTACACAACACTGTATTTACAACCTGTTGTTTTTCCCCGGCACAACACACCTTGCAGATATAAGCCAGCCAATCAGCAACTGCCTCGTCTACCTAAAAAGGCACATACTTTTGCATACATATCCCTTTTATTAAGATGCAGTTTCGCCATAAACCAAATGGTTCAAAGTCTGTCATGAAAAACTCAATCCACAAAATATTGCCATTGTAGAACATGCGCCCAACCCATACCCATGTCTGTGCTATTTCTGGATGTTGTGTGATGCAGGGAGTCATGGAGGGGTGGCTGGGATAATTGTGTGGAGCTGCAGTGACTGCTAGAGGGTGTGGCTGGGGTAACTGTGTAAAGAGGGGGGGGTGGTAAAGTTTAGAAGGGGAAGATAAAGGGCCCCTATAATATAAAAGCTGTGTCTGTATCATTCCCAGGCTGGATCTTATTTCCCCCTACACAGAGACAATAGAATCAGAACCACAAATCCAACTAGGACCCAACAAGCAGAGTCCAGGCACAACAGGGAGAGGGACAGAGGGTGGAAAGGTAAGTTTCCTCCCCTGTGGGACTGGGAAGGTAATTTCCCTTTGTTACTGTGGAAGATCCACTTCTGGGCCCAATTGTACAATGGGAGGAACAGAATAATCAGTGATAATGGCATCTCTTCTCCTGTCTAGAATACAAGCACCTGGACGGGTCTCCAATGTGGCTCCTCCCACTCTTCTCTTGTCCAGAGAATGATACGAGCCCTGATGAGTGATTGTCAGGCTGGAAGCCCATTCCTACACTTCTTAAGCAGGTGAGAGACCCTGATTTGATAGGAAACTTGGGGTGTGGCCTAAACTCCAATAAAATACACCCCTTTCTTTCCTGCCAACCCTGGGATGCTCAGTGATTATGTGCTGAATGTTAGTGAGGGGCCCAGTCACTATAGCAACAAGCAGAGTGCATGTCATTGAAGCAATGCCCCAGAGGGAACAATTTAAGGGGCTGATGATGGTATGGTATGTAAGAATCCTTCCTGCCCATTGCGAGGATTAATGCCCGTTTAGCCACTGCCAATGGGCACTAAGTAAGTATATAATAACAGAATAACCCCTTGAATTCTCCCAAATCTCTGTCTGTGCCAGGTTTGATTCCCAGAAAAGAACTCAGATGTTTCTGCTGTGCCAGGCATTGGCTGAACGGGACATTAGGGGGTCAGAGGATGACGACTCATCCTGGGAAATCCAAATGCCCAAGTACAGGGACCCCATATGGCAAGAAGGTAAGTGTCCAACACAATTTGTACAAGCTCAGTATCAAAGTCACTGTCTCATGGGCACATGCCAGACACAAACCTGCCCTGCCTGAGCCTGTCCCTGATACTGTGCAGCCATTGGTTGCCCTACATTATATACAAACCCACCCCTGCCTGAGCCTGTCCCTGATACTGTGCAGCCACTGGTTCCCCTACATAAGATACAAACCCACCCCTGACTGAGCTTGTCCTTGAAAATTTGATTTATCTCTAGGATCTCTTGAATATGTTGCTGAGTTTTGGGAGCACCTGGACCACGCCGCAGGAGATATGCAATCGCTGGCCTGGGGGTCTATAGGTTGGATGGAACTGGGTGCCCTGTGCGAGTCATGGCTGTGTTTCCTGCGCTACGACGTTGCTCAATTCCTAGAGTAAGTAACAAATCTCTCACCCCAACACATATATAGCATTCGGTCACAGTGGCACAGATCCTGTCTGTTAGTTGTTACCCACTGTAAACAGCAATTCTGCCCTGCTTTATGGCTGAGATTCTATCAGTATAACAGAGCATTCTGTCTCAGTGGTACAGATCCTATCTATCGTAACTAAGGCATATTTTTCACATAGCATATAGACAAAACAAACACCCCGCAGTACTCTGGGATAACAATATGGGAGATAAGCTCTTATTAAGGGCCCCTAGTCCTCCTGTGTGTGGCCCTTGTGTGGTTCTGCCTATGTGTGTGAATGCATAAGGAGATGAAAGTCCAGAGGCAGATCCTGTGCCAGGGAACAAGCTGTGTAATTAGTCTCTTCTCTTGTCACTTGTGCTAATGAGCTGATCTCGTTACTGAGGTGCCTACGGGTGCTGATGTAACACAGAGAGCCCAAGGGACATCTGAGCCGTCAGCTGAGAAGGAACCAGTTACCCAACCCCTGATCTCAGTTGTGCCCTGTAACCAACCTGCTCTTATCAGCATGGGGAGTGTGAGTAGTGGCGCACATGGGCACAGTTATACTTACTGGGCACAGTTATACCTACTGGACACAGAGCTTCAAGCATGAGGAATGGCACATACAAAGATCCCCTAGGACTTTCTAGGTTCAGAGTCCCAAGCATGAGGAATGGCGCATACACAGGCACTGTGGCACTTTCTGGCTACCCAAGAACAATCCTCAATGAGCAGAGGAAATTACTACCTCAGGGGTAAGAAAGTAATTTATAAATTCTGCCCATTCCAGATTGTTGGTAGGAAAAGCCTGGAAACAGGAATAGAGAATTTCTCTGCCCCGGGAGGTCTGTGGAGTAAGGAAATGTATTTTTCGTAGGAAGACTGAGGAGTAGGGAATGTCCCTGCCCTGGAAGGTCTGAGAAATAGGGAATTCTTGGAATTTGGAGATGATGGAGATTAGGGAATGATACTGCCTCCCAGAACATTGGGAATTAGAAAATGTTTCTACACTCTGGATTCTGCAAACTAGAGAATGCCTTGGAATTCTGCGGACTGGGGAATGTCATTGGCTTGGGAATTCGGTGGGCTGGGGAATGTCCCTGCCCTGGATATTACCAGGATTTGGGGGAATAGCAAATCTTCTTACACTTTGGATGCTGGAGACTAGGGAGGATTCCAGCCCTGAGAATTATGGAATGTTGCTGCAATGAGACATTAGGTGGCAATTCCTGTTGTATTTGTGCCTTAAGTTTAATGCCAGTCTAGAACTGCTGCAGGGATCAGCCAAGTATTGGAACAGTCAGCAAGTACAGGCACCCCCATGGCAATTTGGAAACATCCCAAGACAAGATACACCTGATAAAGTTTCCACCTATTCCTGGGGATGCACAGTGTTGCACAGGCTTCTCTTACATTTACTCTTACATTAAGGAGGGACCCTGCTTTATATTTATATTTACATCATGTACATTTATATTTATAAACATCATGTACATCTGTCTTATGAGACCCCACATGATTTCTGTTCCAGACACTGTGTTCCTACCCTAAACCAGGACCCAAAGACGAGCCTTGACTTGAGCCCCAGGGGGGACACGCACAAAAGGTAATTGGGGATCAGTATACATTCAATTAGAGACTTCTGTTCCCCTACAGCCTCAATCTTTTCCTGCTGTCACCAACTTGTTCCCTATGGGTTCATCTAGTTCTACTGACCTGCTAAAACAGCAAACTCACTGTCCTTTTTCCTATTTTAACTGCTACTCTGCAGGGTCTACATCATCTCTGCTGTTTACATACTTCGCACTAATATGAACTATCTAGAATACTCTTCTGTTCACTGATCTCCTGTTTACTGCAACCATCTTCAGTTTGGCATCCCATTAATTTGCATACCCCCCCCCTCCCAGAAGTACACACTGTGGTTACATAAATCATGAACCTTCTCTGATGCACCTGATGCATTTACTTATATTGGTTCCATACCCACCTCAATTTATAAACATTACCTCTACCTTCTCCACAAATAATCTCTCTAGTCTAGATAATGCAAAATCCACCCAAATACATTTTGCATATACCTATTTTTCATTCCCAGGTCAGTACCTACCAAAAATCAGTTCCCACAGTTGCACCTCCATATATTTAGTCTCAGATCAGTATAAAATGTCCCTACCCCATTAAAATGTTCCTCTAGAACCCAGTGCCTCTGCTAACCCTACACAGCACAACACAACACAGCATATTGTAGGGATGGAATGGGGCTTCCAAAGCAGTGGGGTGAGACTAGTTGTCTCTACTACCAAATGAGAATAAATCAGAATATTTCTTTACCATGGTAAAATTTAATTTTAAGCTGAATTTAACCTTTAATGAGTTTTTTTGAACAATTCTATTTCAGATGATTAAAAGAATGAATATGCCATTTGTAAGATTTATACAAACAACAGTGCATTATCTGCCATACAAATTAGGCGGTCACATGAACATGGTTGCCCTATTGGTAGGACTGGCAAGTTGACTGAAAGTGGTAAGAAGTGGTACTGGTGTAGAGTTAGAGCTAGAGGTGTAAGAGGTGCTAAAAACAACCCAGTGGATGAAACGGTTGTCAATTATCTGCTCCTCTGTTCATTTCTTTGTTCCAGGACTAAAAAAGGCAAAGCTTCCAGGGCTGTTCACTTCAGAGAAGGAAAGCCAAAACATCAGAGGAAAACAGTCTCATTTATACAACAGGGTCAGGATGAGGCAGTTTGTGGTTACCCCATCAATGAACCTCCAGACTCTCTGGAGATGCTGGAGAACAAAGCTGTATACAAGGTGTACAGAAAAGTTATACAAGACACAGAAGAGCCAGCAACACTGAAGGCCTTAGAGACCCTTCAAGCATTGAAAGGAACCACAGGAGGAAGGAAGATGTTGAGGCTGGTGGAGGAAGTACTAGAGTTGGAAAGTATCCAAAGGCCCCTTTTAAAAGGTCTTAGAAAGCGTTTGGTCTCAGACCTACTGAAGGCCAGGGTAAGCAGCCCCAGCCTTGAGGGGGTTATAGACTACCTCCATTCATGCCTCTCACAATCCTTTGGACAGTTTTGGGAAGAAATGGTTAAAAGACTGAAGGAGTGTGGGGTGGATCAGCCTGGAAATGAGAACTGGGCACGACTGGAGCCTATTCTACAGGTCTTTGCCAACAAAATGATCATGTCACGTCTGCATGGTACAAGGACCATCCCGCAACATTCTGCTCAGGCACAGCCAACAAGTGAGGACAAAACTACCTTCAGACAAGCCCTATACCTGGCATCACAGGGATGGCCAACCTCTGAGGTGCTTCATTTCCTCAGTTACCTTCAGACACACTCTGCCCAGGAGGGACATTCTCTTCTTGAGAATAATCTGCTATGCTGCCTGGAGGTGCAGAAGTACAAAAATGCCCATCATGCTATGCCAGACCAAGGACTTCTAAGGACAAAGGTTAGGGTAATCAGGGAGAGATTCTTGCTACCCCACCCCAACCACCTCTTGGAGGTAAGTACAGCAGATTTATGATGTTTTGCTATTCTGGTTCACATAGTGCGTTGCCTCCAAGGGTGAATTTAGTTGGTCTCAGTGGGCTCTGCTGGTGAGATCAAAATCACCTCTCAGGTCCTAGCCACCTCAAGAATTTTCCACCTCCACATGTTCCACCTTGACAAGGTGTTATTACACCGCATTTGTGAAAATTGTGTGTTGGCCTCAAATGTTTCATCAAGGGAATTTCTCATAGGCCCAAACTGTCAGTGCAGGCATTAGGGTTTTGTCTTCATTCACGACTGGAGGCAGGACAGAAAAAAATTGACTCCTGGTCCCTCCTCTTGCATATACCAGATGGCTCAACCTCACACCCTCTGTTAGTTTCTTAAGTTCATCAGGTGGCGAGAGTAAAGGTAGAAAGAAAACCAAGAGACAAATGAAATCGAGGATAGTGAGAAAAGGTCCCAATGGCCCATACTACATCAGCATAGGTGGGACTTGGATGACAAGTCCAAAATACCCCTTTTCTAGTGTTCCTTCTTTCAGTTCAGACATTAGGGACATCCAATAGCTGACTTTCAAGTTGGGTGGGTAAAACCAAAGGATAATAGGATGACGTGAAAGGTCACTGTGCTATGGCAGCCTGAAAAACTTCCAGTCAAAACACGGCCTGGTGAGAAGCAAAAATGTTTAATTTGTAAAACTTAGCAAAGGTATTGGGTGTAGCGAAAGTGACTTCTTTAGAGATCAGATCAGCTCTGCTGTTGCCAAATTCTGTAAGGTCCAATAAGTGCTCTGTGACCTAGTGGAATGGGCCTTCACTAAAAATGGTCTGGGTTTCTGTTTGTAGTCATATGTAGAATTGATGGTTTTTACCAGCCAGCATGCTGCAGTTCTCTTGGAGATAGTCTGTCCCTTTGAATTACATTACAGAGTAGGATACAAGGAGACTATTTGAACAGTGATAGGCTGCTGATGTCGAGATATATTTGAAGAGATTTGCTAGTTGCAGGAAAAAAGATGGTAAGATGATCTACTGATTCATGTGGAATTCCATCCAATCCTGGGATGGTTCAAAGAACTGTCTTGTCTTGGTGGAGAGTGAGCCATGCTTTCTTACAAGAAAAGGGAGAACGTATTGAAACCCACTTTGTAGAGGTTATCGCTATGAGAGAGGTGACTTTAAGGCAAAGCCACTTGAGATCGCAGTTTAAGAGGGGTTTGAAGGAGGGTTGTTGCAACTCAAGAAGGGTAAGTTCCAAGTTGGGAGTTATTCTTTTAGAGGTTTCCTGTGTTACATCAGATGTGCATCCAGTCACACCAGGATAGGAAGGTTCTCCACACTCTATAATATTCCTTAGCTGTGGACTATTTGCAAGCCAAAGAAGGATATCCATGGCATTCTGCCATAGCCAGATTTGAGTGGTTGAGAGAGCCTTCATTTATCAAGTTGGGTTGGAATAGTAATCACCAGGGTTTCAATTTGACAGCTGAGCTAGATCTGTGTACCACACTTGTTTTGGCCAATCCAGTGCTATTAGAATTGTGACTAGTGGTGGCAAAGCATACACCATTTTGAAGTTCCAAGTGTGATCAGGGCATATATATATATATATATATATATATATATATAAACACCTCACCTGGGTCCCATGTTCTGGCACAATAGAGGGGGAGTTTCAAATTGTGTTTAGAAGCCAGCATGTCCACATCTGGAGTTCCCCATCTGTCTTAGTAGAAAGAACACTTCTTTGTTGAACAAGCATTATCCCTGGTCAACAGTCGTCCTGCTCAAATAGTCTGTCTTCCAGTTTTGCACCGACCATTATGAATACTGCCAAGATATTGGGCTGTGTGCCTTCCTCCCAACTCAGGATTCATACAGATATTTGCATTGCCAGTTTGCTGCATGTACTACCCTGCTTGTTGACAAATGCCACCATTGTGGCATCATCTAATTGTATTCTAAAGGGATGGGACTGCAGGAGTCTTTACCAGCCCATGACAAGGACAGTTATGGGTAGTGTGGTCTCCTCCTGGGACCATGCCCCTTTAAAAGTGTGTGTTTGGTACATTGCCCCCCTAGCTCATAAGAGTACATACCTGTTCACAACCTCCAAGGGATCAACGCTGACCAATGGCTGCCTGTTCTTTTACTTACTTTCACAAAAGGCATACGCAGTAGTATGCAGGCCGGGACTGGCAATCTGTGGGTTCTGGCAAATGCCAGAGGGGTTGCTATAAGGTCCCATAGAAAGTCAGTATTTAGTGGGCTGGTGGGGGCTGTTAGGGCCTCTATGTGGGCTGTTTGGGCCTCTGTGTACCTGAAATGCCAGGGCCTATTTTAATTCTCAGTCTGGACCTGGTAGTATGGGTGAATTAGTTGTAGTAAGGGTGAACCTGATTAGGTAGTGGAGATAGAATAGGTGCCTTCTGTGCATCTGGTGTTTTTAAATTGGTTTTCCAAAATTTGCATGTTTTACATTTAGGCATTTTTGGTTGTTTGAAACTCAACCCTCACATCTAAGAGAGTCAGCTTTTTCCATTATGGAGCGTTGTGCTTAATAGTGTTCTATAACGGGATAGATTGCACAATGGAGAAATCAGCCTGGCAATCACAGATTCCTTTCTCAATCCAAATAAGCTGTAGTGCAGTCACCTTAACCAGGGCTATTGTGTGGGCAGCTCAGCTTGCCCCATGGACATTGTGTGTCCTAGAGTACTGTGTGTGCCCTGGGAAGTCCATACCTCACCCTGTCCTGATCACAGATAGAAGGATAAAAAAGTAATAAGAGTATAGAGAGATGTAAAATAAGACTGTTCATTACTTCCAAGACAGGACAATAGAACTGAAGGTCTAAGATGGAGTCTTCTGATATATACACTCGTGAGCAACATGTTGCTCTCCAACCCCTTGGATGTTGCTCCCAGTGGCCTCAAAACAGGAGCTTATTTTTGAATTCCAAGTTTGGAGGCAAGTTTTGATTGCATAAAAAACAATTGTACTGCCAAAGAAGCCTCAATGTATGTTGATAATCCACATAGGGGCTACTATGGGGCCTTATTTGGCACCCTAGGAACATTGTTCATGCTAGTGTTGCTCCCCAACTCCTTTTACTTCTGAATGTTGCTCACGAGTTCGAAAGGTTGGGGATCCCTGCACTAGGGACTAGAGGTATTCAGTTTTTCTGTTCTGCCTCTAGTGGTAAATTAAGACAGAAGTCTAATAATTGCACTGACAGGAGGGTTACTATAGAAATAACCATTTGGTTCCATGTATTCCTCCTTACCCTTGGCATATAGAGGAAGCAGACCCCACGAGTGGGCCCAGATCTCACTGCTTCCCCTATAGCTGTAGAGACATCCCACATCCTACCTGAGAGCCAGTGGGTGAGGATTGGCGGATGTGAATGGGGGGCAGTGCGTGATGTGGTTTAGTTACGCCACTGCCCCTACAACCAAACTTGTGTGCCCTTAAACAGTGCAAGCCCATATAATCAATGCCACCTGTAGCTTAAATGTTTACCATTGTCCTCCAGTTGGACCCACATCGCCTCCAGGCCTACTTGCAGGAATCTGAGGCTGCTCTAGTGATGGATCAACCTTCGCTCTCCATATTTGATGGCCTCCAGGATTCCTTGTGTGGCCCCCTCTTGCCATTCTGGGCTGGGTTCCGCAAGTTGTGGCTTCTCCGATCTTCAGCCAGTGCCCGCAGGAAGCCCGGTAAGACTATCAATTCAGGGAGCTTGCACACCAGAGCACAGAATCAGCAGCTAGCTGTCTCTGGCCTAATGAAGTTTTAATAAATGAAAGTGAGCATCTGATTGGTTGCTACTAACTATAGCATTTATAGTCTTGTTTCCATTGTATTACTCGGCTATGGTGAGTTGTGGCATCCCTAACTCATGTGCTCCCCTTTTCTTTCCCACTGATGATTGGTCACAGGAATACTCTCCATCATTTTGCCTTACATGTCGCCCTTTCTTTTCCCTCAGTGCTTAGAGCCCAGCAGATACTGCATAAGCGTCTGGCCCAGTTCGAGTCTGCAGAAACCCCCCTAAAAACATTTCATCTACCTCCTGTTCAGCACTCATCCTCCATGGTCTCCTTCTCCTTCAGCATCAGCCATGGGGTAACTGTGAAGGTAAAATAACCTCACACTAATCACTGATAACATCAGAAGAATATGAACTTAAGATGGTACCAAAATTAGCAAACTGAGCTTGATAAATGTGCACGGAAGTCGAAACCCTTGAGCATGTGGGAGCCGGTAAAGGTCTTGTAGAAGGAAACACTTTACTATGAAGACAGAGGGCCAAAATTAAAATTCGTGTCTCCTTTCCATAGGAAAACCAGGATCTGCAATCAATACCTGCAAGCCCAGCAGAGGATAGAGCGTCACAAGATTCCCAATTGCCCCAACTTTCCAGATCATCCTCAAAAGCAAAGCAACTTCACACCCCACTAGGGAGCAAAACATCACTAGACTCCCAATTACTCCCTCTATCCAGATCATCCTCAGGGGAAAAGCATGTTCTGACCCTTGGGGGTGGTACCACTGGACAACCTGTGTCCCCCACATGCTGAGCCAGGGAATAGAAGGGCCAATAAACATAGCTGTCTTGTTCATTTATGTTAATGGTGTCAAGTATTGCTTTTTGCATAAAATCCCTTTTCAGCAGAGGACCATGGGGATTGATTTTATAGCTGCTGCCAGATTTGCACATTCACCTTAGTCCTATGGGGTGGAGGAAACATTCACAGGGATAGTCAAAATGCACATAATCACTTGATATCAGCTCAGCAAACACTGTGTCTATAGCAGACATGGGCACCACAACGTAAAGATGCAAAAGGCACAGGATTAGTGAGAGGGTCCTGTCTGCCACTGTCAGCACCTGTTATAGGCACAGCACTTACTATAAGCGTCTCTATGTGGTTCTCCAGAGACTGCTCCTAACTCACAGACATAAGATCAAAAAGAGTCTGAACTGGTGGCAGAACTTTTTGCAACTGTTTCCTTTAATTCCTTAAATAGCACCCAGAAATAAATATATATATCAAAACATTTGTTTTTATTGCTTGGAGAGGAGCTTGTCTGGACAGTAACTAGATTTCTCCTATCGGCACTGAAACCAAAGCTCAATACTTAATGAGATTGGATGTTAGAGCGCTGGGAAAGGGAGGGCACCACATTTGTACCCACAGGTGATAAAGTGAAAGTGAAGGTAACAGATGCAGGAGGGCATATAAGGGTCTGGGGTTATTTACTGGATTCTACATCCATGTAATTCCAAGAAATAGGCTCTTATTGCTTCTAGTTTTACGCACAATCTCTAAATTGATTATTTCCAAGTGCTTTCCTGACTGGAGACCCTGCACCAAGAACCTAACCTGCAGGGTCTCAGAATAATGGCACTGGAGAAGGCAATAAAGAGGGTAACGGCACAAATGCAGACACAATCAGCTGGTGAGGATCAGAACTTTTCATGTTGGGAGGAGAGGAAAATATTAAAAATCTTGTGCTATTTATTTTCAGAAACTGTCCTCAGGGTTCATCGAACACTGATAGAAGGGAGCATTATGGGTAGGGATGCACTGAATCCAGGATTCGGTTCGGGATTCGGCCAGGATTCGGCCTTTTTCAGCAGGATTCGGATTCGGCCGAATCCTTCTGCCCAGCCAAACCGAATCCTAATTTGCATATGCAAATTAGGGACGGGAGGGAAATTGCATGACTTTTTGTCAGAAAACAAAGAAGTAAAAAATGTTTTCCCCTTACCACCCCTAATTTGCATATGCAAATTAGGGTTCGGATTCGGTTCGGTATTTGGCCGAATCTTTCACGAAGGATTCGGGGGTTCGGCCGAATCCAAAAAAGTGGATTCGGTGCATCCCTAATTATGGGGTGCAAAATTCTGCCCCAAAGGATGCTACACACATTCGGAATCAATCTGGGCATTATTCCAGGGGATAATTGACGTGCCCTTCTGTTGTTTAGCACTCTGGTTGCAGTGAGATGCATCTCTATTCTATGCAAAAAAAATACGGGGGGCTTTCAACACCTTTTGTATTCCAGTCAGATAAATTGTTTATTGCCACAGCCAGGGGCAATTCCCAGTTATGAAACCACACCAGAATTTAGTTTGATAAAGGAAAATACATTAATATATTTGTATCAGTGACTCCTGTACTCCCAGAGCCTGAATAACCCTCATAAACATAGAAGACTCTCCAACTGGGCCCTGCCCCTTTCCTTACCATGTCAAGTGGGTACAATCCCAGGCACAGCCTTTCTGTACCCCTTTTCTTCCCATTCCACACAGGTACAATGCCAGGCACAGCTTTCCTGCTCCAGTTTCTCAGTAAATGAAAAGTCAGTTCTTGGGGTATGTGCCAGTGTTTCCCATGATAATGAGACCAGGAAGTCTGTCAGGAATAGTTCAGTACCTCAGTCAGCAGTGTCACTCGGGCCAGGCCCTCCCACAAGGATTACTGTTCTGTATTCTCACAGCAGAGCTTTCTGATCCTTTGGTGAACCTTTGCAGTCTGCAGCAGTTAGCTGCCTTCTGACCTCACAACTTTCCAAGTTGCCACTTCAGTTCAGCTTCTGGGCAAAGTTCTGGGCAGTTTGTAGCACTCTGTCCAGACTATCAATGGTCCCGGTACCCTTGGCTACAACATCTGAGCCCCCTGCGTTACCTCCCATTTCAGAGCAAACAGTTGTGGCCCATTCAGCTGCAGAGAGTTCTGACCCAGATCCCTGGAGAAGACAACAAGACAGTCAGTCCATCCTAAATAGAAATTTGTTACAGCCACAATGGGTTTATTTCACATAACTCATGATTCCCCAATTGAGTGTGCATTTGTGGGGGTGGAGCAAAGCATGTGGGGGATAAAGTTTGCTATACTGGCCAGCACTGTGAGTAGCCAGGAGGCTGGGATCCCTGGCCTACATGCAGGCATTCCAATTATAATCTGCGGACAATGGGCTGTGGCAATTTTGGGGAAAATGGGATGGCCCTTACAGAGAGCAGGAATCACCTGAAAGGAAGGAAGCAAATAGGCCCAACAGGAAATGACTTCTCATGAGCAAGTGAATCACCTGACAGGAAGGAAGCAAATAGGCCCAAGAATAAAAGGAAGTGCCCTCTCATGAGCAAGTGAATCACCTGACAGGAAGGAAGCAAATAGGCCCAAGAGTAAAAGGAAGTGCCCTCTCATGAGCAGAAGAAAGTACCTAGACTCTTCTGGAAGTGAAATCATTACCACCACCGTTTCTCACGTTCATGAAATGACACAAGCAGGTTTCAGGCACAAATTTATAGGGCTGTGGAAATAAAAAGAAGCAAAACCCAGTGCTGAATTGTAGCCTAGCTACACCCACAAGAATATTACCTTTGGTACTTGGCAAGCGCAGAAAACCTTTTCAGAATCCTGTTTACTGAAGAGCATGACGGAGGCCCCCGGGGACCCATCGCACACCTGGTTGACCACCTTTACCAGCATCTGCCAGAAACACAGGAGAGAGGATTCATTTTACATGGCAGAAGTGACAGTGTTGGCAGGATATTCTAAGGTGCGACAAGTGGAAGATTAGCCATGTGAATGCATGAAAACCGGACACTAGTAGCCCTTCACTCCCATCTTCTTGCTGTTTGCCTGCAGTGTTTAGTCGTATGGTCAATATCCACACCACAGATTTCCCTGCAATGTAGATGCCCCGGTACTTACCCATCCCACCCTGCCTGGGGGCAGAAAGTGCATGTTATTGACACAGTGATATGTATTTACAGTAAGAGAAAGCAATATGGCACCTGGTTGCCGCATGCATCCATTACCATGTAGAGCGGTACTTACTGATAGCGACTCCACCGAGACCTTGTCTATAATGAGAGAGCAGCGAGAGTGCTTCTTCAGGAGCCCCTGGGCAATCACTGCAGCCTGGAAAGAAGAAAGAGGTGGGTTACTTGCCTGTTGTATCATCCCTTTATGGTTCCAACCCCTACTACAGGGCATCAGGGCTGATTGGGTAACGAAGTTCACATCCCTGGGGGTAAAGGGTCAATCTGCAATTCAATAGAAATCAATGAAGCAGGCCCAGGCTGGCAATCTGTGGGCTCTGGCAAATGCCAGAGAGGCTGCTGTATACAAATAGACAGCCACTATTTATTTATTTACTGGGCCACTGTGTATTTAAAGTGCCAGGGCTTATTTTGTAATAAAGGAAACACACTTCCCCCCCAAAGAGGAATATAATGACTTCCAGAACAGCAGGAGGGGACAATATGGGCACCTATGGGCTATATACATGTCCCTCCTCTTTTCAGTTAGAGACTGATGTGGCTTATTAATCACCTCAAGGAGAAGCCCCATCTCTCACCTGTTTGACCTCCAGCTTGCGGATGTTTGTGTTAGCGTTTCTCTGAAGCGCCTTCAACTTGGCCTGCAGTTCCTTCCTCTGCCACTGGGGCATGGTGGCGCTGTCCACACTCTAATGTTAGAAACAAAGCACAGACGATCAAGCCAGATTTATCTACGTACAGATAAAACATTCAAAATTGGGTGGAATACTGTACAATTTCTGTGGGATTCAGTTTGCTGCCACAAACACTCAATATAAAAAAAACAAAGGCTGTACAGACACACATGAAATTACAGTGGTCATCCCATTGCCTGAGACCTTGTGTAGAGGGAGGCGCAACAACACTACATTTACTCAGGCAGCAGTAAGGCTGGGTTGTCACTATGGTCAATGTGAAAGGCAGTGCGTTTAACACAGAATTAACACTATGCTAGGAACACTCTTTGCATACAGATCTGCTTAACATCTTCACAAATACAGCAGCCCAGTGTGATAAAGAGATATCCTGCTCCCGACCTGTGCTCATGGAATATAATACATATATATAATACAATAATGTGCAGAGCTGTTCCTTGTACTGAGAGGCACACTTTCACATTCTAGGGTGTACTGTCCCTTTAAAGGAGACATATAGGATAAATGAAAACCCTTAATTTTGTAGTCAATTATAAGTAATATATGATGTTGCTTTTACATGGTGCTAAAAATGTATATCTTTAAAAATAGTCCCTTTATTGGAGCTCCCTGTAGATGTTCTCTGGTCCCTTTTTCAAATGAGGGGTGGGCGTGTCCTAGCAGTCCCTGCCAGAAGCACAGTAGGAGGGGGACAGCCAATCACAGCCCTGCAGTCACACAAGCACAGACAGGCTTCAGTTCCCTATCAGGTCCTGCTAGCTGCTGATTGGTTCCTGTCCTACAGTGCAGTGAGCTGAGAGCCGCCGGCTCCCCTGCACAGCCTGGGAATTCAGGGAGCAGGAAGTGGAAGAGAAGGGAGGGATTATTAGGGTTTTGCAGAAATATTCAATAAATAAACAATTCTTCTATATCTAAATGAGTATAACACACTATTAAGACTCACAAAGTTTCCCTAGGCTGCACTTATTCGCACAGCTTTCTGCCACTAACAATAACATCTGGAAGGCAGGGAGGGGCCAGCAGTTCCCTGCACACATCTGGGTTGAGTAAAAGGTACTTACATCAGTCAGGATTCCCACCTCCTTGGAGAGATGGAAACCTTCATTAAGAGACAGTGGTTTGGTCTTCATGCGCTCAGTAATGGACTCTACGGCCCTCACCAACTCCTGTCCGGTCTCCCGCGCCTGCAAACGTTCCAGAGCCATTAACAGTCCCCATTTGATATAATCTGGGGTGAAGGGTACGGGGGGGGGTCACAAGAAATAAAAATGGGGGTTCCCTTTAAACCAGGGATGTCCAAAAGGTAGATTGGGATCTACCAGTAGACCTTTAGTTGGTGATCAGTAGTCAACAAACAGCATAAGAAATAGTTGCTTTTTTAATTATAGTGATATTACTGCTCTTATAAATCAATATAATATTTAAAGGGGAACTCCACAAAAACATAACGTAAACTTTTTGAAAAGTAAACATAATTTCAAGCAACTTTGCAATATACATCAATTAAAACATATGCAGATTTTTCATGATTTTTAATGGTTTCTGACAACTCCCTAAGCCTAGCCCCCTGCTCCCTGTTGATCTGTCTGACTACTTTGCTGAGCTGTCTGACTACTGTTACTTTGTATCGACAGCCAGCTGTCCTCAGCCTGCATCCTCCAAACCCCACAAATCCCTGCACATGTGATTTCAATAAGGAAAGGAACATCACAGTGCAATGCATTGTGGGTTATGTAGTTCCTGCATGCTGTCTGTAAGCTGTGGAGAAGTTGTTACAATTTGTAACATCAGTGTTTAAGTCCCTCCTTCCCTGCCAGGATTTCAAATGATGCAGAAAGAGAAGAACTGTTAAACAGCTGGATTTCAACATAGAAAATGGCATTTATTCATACTTTTTGATGAAACAGGTAACTGTGATCAGGGGTGCTTCGCCAATGAGGCGACTTGAGACTATCGCCTCTGGCGGCAGCGCCCCACTAGGTACCAGGGGCGGCAAAAATGCCACTCCTGGTACTTTAAGAGCTGAATTTCCGGTTTGAAAACCGGAAATTCGGCTCTTCTAGCGCAGAGAGCGCAGTTAGGCTCTCTGTTCTAGTGCACTGGCCCTCTCTGCTGCCCTGGTGGACCCCCTGGACCCCCTCAGGCGCAAAAAGGTAAGCGCAGCAACTGCTGCTGCCTCGGGCAGCCAGGATCGCCCCAGACTGTGATGGATATATTAGGGGTTTCTGTGTTATGTGGGCCTCTTTATCAAATTTTGGTTTGGAAGCCGGAGTTCCCCTTTAAGTATTTTTTTCCATGGAACAGAATGCTAACAGTGATGTTATGGATGTAGATCATAATGGGACAACATCACTAAAAGTAGACCCGGCATTAGTAAAGTATGGGCCCTCCTGCTTTACACCGACCTGCTTGGCTTCCTCCCCAGTAATAGCAATGAGTCGAGTGATGCCTTTGGCCAATGGTCGTTCACTAACAATCACCACATCTTGAATGGCCCCAGTTGTCAGCAAGTGCCTGTGTGTATAGGAGAGGGTTAAAGGGGAAGTCACTTACATAGAACTATAAACTCAGTGAGGGAATATGGAATGAACGGACATTGGATATTATATCAGGGGAAAGGAGAGGAGAGAATCGCTATTGCAGCACAGGTGCAGATCTCACTATTATACAGAACAATTAAACAAAGGGAAAGAACTTACGTTCCACAGCAAAGCTCCACCGAGGTCTGTAGCGCAGCCTGGGAGCCCGGCTTCAATGCCACATCCACAGGAATGCCCACCGAAACCACACGCACAGGATTGGGGTATGCCTGGGAAGGAAAGCATGGGCGGGAGAACAGTCATGGAGAGAAAGCAATTCATGGAGAGAAAGATCAAGTGCAAGGTATGGGGTTTGGATCCTATGTGCCAGGACCACTCCTCACCCCACTGGGAGGAACCACTAACCTCATCCACCGTTCTGAGCCCTCGGACACATTTGGCAGCAGTGAGAGGGACAAGGGCCGTGTGTATTTCCTCATCCTGTGAAATCAAATCCTGCAGCACTTGCTCCACTTCCTGCAGCTGCTCCACATGTACCGGGGCCTGGCGGGTATAAAGAACAACATGTAGAACTGTGATCAGGGGAAAAATAGAAAAATGCAGACTGCTTTTCTGTAAATATTGATCATGAACTCTGACTGAGCCATTAATAGCCATATAGCCATTAACAGACATGACCATGGATCCCACTAGCAGATATGACTAATGGATCCCATTAATAGACACAACAAATGGATCCCATTAACAGATATTAAAGGAACACTAACACGTAAAAATGTGTATCAAAGTAATTTTGTACTGTTTCTCTGCACTACTTTGATACACTTTCAGTTTTTGGTTTTTCCTTTAAAGGAACAGTAGCATTAAAATGTTAAAGTATTTAACACATGAGTAACATACATAACATCGCTTTACACCTTTAGACAAACCACATGGTATGACGAAGAGACCTTAATAGAACACCCATTCATAATTGAGTCATCCCAATACTAAGACACCTGGCAACAGGAACAAGAGAGACTGAACTTTGCACCCCCCTGGGAGTCATCAAATAAATAGTTTTTTGGCTACATACCCAGTAAACCCTACATAGGGTCCTATACTAAATTTTGAGCTGAAGTTTTCATACTGTTACTTTATGTTATTGAAAAAATGTTAAGAACTTGTGCTCATTATTATCACTATGTACGAAACTGCATAATGGAAACATACTTTATTATGTGATTAAAATTTAAAATTCAAATAAAAACATGTTAAAAAAAAAAATGAAAGTGTTTTAAAGTAATATAAATATAACGCAGAGTTGCCCTGCACTGGTAAAACTGCTGTGTTTTCTGTGTAACAATGGGGGAAGGCATTAAAAGGAGAAAAGGCTCAGGTTACACAGCAGATAGCAGATAAGCTCTGTAGAACATAATGGTGTTATCTGTTATCCACTATTTAACCTGTGCCATATAGACTTTTTTCAATTTCTGCCATTATTACACAGCAGCTTGTTTATATGAACTATAGTAGTGTTTCTGAAGCAAACACATCCATTTAAGCAGTGCAGGGCAACACTACATGATATTTTCATTACTTTAAAACACTTTAATTTTTTGATGTTACTGTTCCTTTAACGAATCACATAAATAGACATGACCAATGGATCCCAATTTTTAGACACAACCAATATATCCCACGAACAGACATATGACTAATGCATTCCACCATGAATGGTCATCCTAGAAATATTAATTTGCTTACCGTGACGCTGACATCAAATCGCAGTCGCTCTGCTGTCACATGGGAGCCGCGCTGCACGGTTTTATCCCCAAGGACTTGGTGCAGAGTATAGTTTAGCAAGTGCGTGGCAGTGTGTTTCTGCATGCATGCCAGGCGATGGGCCTGAAAGGGAAGGGTTAATTAGGGACAGTGTGTATATGTCCTAAAATATTTATTATATAACCCCCTGCCCACATACCTCATCCAGGTACAGCACTAACTGATCCCCTACACGCAGAACCTCCGGAGTTGTTACCTCATGTAACATGTACCCTCCTGCCACCTGTACAGACTCCACTGGGAACAGCGCCTCCTGCAGGGGAAGAGAAAAGCATAATGAGCACTGCTGGAGGCACAGCTAGCAATTCCACTGCATGGCGACTCAATTAGGCACAAGTAACAGACATTTTATCGTCCGCAGTCGCACCTACCTGCTGGTCCTCACGGACAAAGTACCCCTGATCACAGCTCTGCCCCCCCTGCTCCGCATAGAAACAGGTCTGATCCAGTATGACCCCACAGCGCTGACCTTTGTCAATCTCAGAATGCAGAGAGTGGTCCTTGTACAACATGAGGACTGTGGCCCTGCAGGGCCCAAACACTAAAGGGACAATGGGGAAAGGATTTAGCCAGAGAACTCACAAATCCCAACATATCTTCCCATAAACAATCATTCCTGCCGCACTAACTTTATATACAAATCCATTCCCAGAATTCTGGCTGTGGCCCCAAGGGACCCAGTCACTGGGAAAGTATTTAAAGGGATTCTGTCATGATTTTTATGATGTATTTTTTTATTTCTAAATTACACTGTTAACACTGCAAATAATTCACTCTACAATATAACATTTAATTCCTGGACCAGCAAATGTGTTTTTTTCTAGTTGTAATATTGGTGTGTAGGCGCCATCTTGGGTCATTTTGCCTGGTCGTGTGCTTTCAGAAAAAGCCAGCACTTTAGGATGGAACTGCTTTCTGGCAGGCTGTTGTTTCTCCTACTCAATTTAACTGAATGTGTCACAGTGTGACCTGGATTTTACTATTGAGTGCTGTTCTTAGATCTACCAGGCAGCTGTTATCTTGTGTTAGGGTATTTTATTTAAAATATTCATAATACAATAAACATGAATCAGAAATTTTCAAACAAAGGTACAAAAAGAATACGTTTCAATCAATTACATGATTAATCAAAACAAAATATAAAGACAGAGTAATTTATAGATTTTCCCACATTTTCTTTTGAGCATCTGAAAATTCTGATTCTTTAGTTTTTATGAAAACAATGTCTCTGCAAATTGCTTCTGTAACTGTTTTCACTGATACTTGTATCTGCCCAATAGTCAGTCTGCATCTCATTTGCCACAAATGATAACGCAGTACTGCAATAATAATGTACAAAGTGGCTTTATTTCTCCTTCCAACTCTCTGTTTCTTTACTATTCCATAAGACAATTCTGAGTAGTCTAGATTTTTACTAGATTCAGTTTTAGATGCTTTGCAACATTTTCCCTTAGAGAACAAGAGACTGGACAATCTACTAAAAAATGTTGTTGGGTTTCTTCTACTTTGCACCCCCAAGGACATTCTCTGTCTGTAACATTAAGGTGTTTCATGTTTCCTCTTACAAACATCTTGCCTTGTAGGGAAAGCCATGATGTGTCCCAAAACTTTTTTGGCATTCTTCTATCTATCAGATACTTTATACTTTCCTCTAACATTTCCTTGGGACAATCTCTGATGCTGATTTCAGAGGAAAAGTAAAGGTCTATTGTTTTCCAATATAGAGATTTCCTATCTAAGGATCTTAAATCTTCTGAACAAATATCCCATTTTTTAAGATTTTTACTGACTGCCGCAGATAGGTGGGAACAAGGCCTCCTCTTATCCTTACCTCTTTCACTCTACCGCCGAGTAGCCAATCTCTAATAAAAGGCAATGCCCAGTCTCTTACACTGACTTCCCACAAAGACTCTTTCCCCTGCACCACCCCTCCAAAGTTAAACTTCAGAAAAATGGTGCAGAAGAAACCCACTGGACAAGGCATGTCCAACCCTCCCCTTTTCTTCCGCAGGAAGGTGATCCCCCTTTTTACTGGGTTGAGCCTATTCCCCCAAAGCATTTGGAAGAACAGGCTCTGGATCCGGGCATAGAGAGATTCTGGCAATAAAAAGACATACGAAATGAAAAGAAAAAGCGGAATCAGAAAAGTCTTAATAATGTCAACTCTTTCCCTATAGGTCAGCTTCCATGCTTTCCATCGCTGAACTTTTGCCTGACCAGCATTCAGTTTATCTTCCCAATTTACCTTCGCCAGGTCTCCCTTCCCGAATTTCACCCCTAGGATCTTAACTACTTCTGGGGCCACTGGGAATTTCTTGAGTTTAAACCAAGGTTCCCCTTCTAAAGTCCAAAAAGCTTCCGACTTTTCTTGGTTAATCTGAGACCCTGATGCCTCAGAGTAGCTTCTGATACACTCCAAAGCCTTGTCCTCCTCCTCAGGCTTTGATATTACTAGAGTGACATCATCCGCATAGGCAAGGGACTTAAAGGATTGACCCAGCGGAAATGGAACTCCCTCAAGCCCGCAATTCTGCAGTCTCCCCAGAAAAGGATCCAAAGAGAAAACATACAGGAGCGGACTCAAGGGACATCCCTGTCTCACACCAGCTCTCACCAAAAAGTTCTCACCTTTCCAACCATTAATCAGCGGGAAGCTCTTTGCCCCTTTATACAAAGTCCTAATCCATTCTACAAATTCTTCCGGAATGCCATATCTAAGCAAAACAGCCCATAGGTACTTGTGGTTAACCTTATCAAAGGCTTTTGCTTGGTCTAAAGATAGAAAGTATTTACCCCATTGCCTACCTTTACATCTCTCCAGTGCTTCCCTTAGTGACAAAACAGCTCCAAAGATATTTCGCCCTTCTACTGAAGAGAATTGAGATGCAGAGAGAAGAAAACCTGCCACCGCACCCAACCTCTGTGTAAGAATCCTTGCCAGAATCTTTCTATCACAATTGAGAAGGGCAATTGGCCTCCAATTCTCAATGCGCCTCGAATCCTTCCCCTTCGATATCAGAACTAAAGAGGAGTGCTGCATAGATGGTGAGAGATGTTTTTCTTTTAGGCAGGCATTAAAGACTTGGGCTAACACTGGAACCAGATCTTCTTTAAAGGTGACATAGAATTCTGCTGTTAACCCATCTGGTCCAGGAGCTTTCTTTTTCTGTTGTTTGTCAATTGCCTGCCTTACTTCCTCCTCTGTTATCTCTGATATCAACAGGGAAATGTCCAAATTTGCAGTGTCTGATACTGGGGTTGCTTTTAGAAAAACTTGGATCTTCTCCTTATCCAAAGCTGTTTCTTTGAAAAGGTCAGCATAGTAAGTCTCTACAACCCCCAGGATTCCCTCCCTAGATACTTCTAAATTACCCTGGGAGTCATAAAGGCTCTCAACCTGCTTTCTCTTTACAGTCTCCTTACAATTCTGACAAGGGTCCGGGGAAACCGAGGTTCCGTAGTCCCTCTCCAGAACCAGGGACTTAAGCCGGTTGTACTGATGCTGTCTCAACAAATACTTCAGCCGGTTTACTTTTTCCCCTTCCTCCCCTGCCGAAACACACATCTCAAGTTTCCTTCTTAAAGACCAACTCTCTTTTTCTTTAGCCCTCCCTTTCTTAAAAGAGGTAGAAGCGAAAAAGGTCCGGAAAGAATCCTTAGCCGAATCCCACCATTCCGCAACAGAATCGAAAAATTCAATTTTTGAAACCTGCAACTTAAAAAATTTCTTAAAGGCAATTTTGACCTCCTCCTCCTCTAGTAATTCTTTGCCTAATCTCCAAAGGCCTTTACCTACTCCCATACCTCCTGTTCCACCATAATGAAAGGCTAATCCCAGATGGTCTGAAAATTCCATTATAATTTCTCTAAACTTGGAGAAGATTTCTCCATTTTTTATGAAGATGAAGTCTATCCTGCTACTCCTTGTGCCGCATCTATATGTATGACAGCTGTTTCTACAATCGTAAGTTGCTAAATCTATTAGTCCAGCATCTTTAATCAAATTTTTGAAAAATAAACTTTCGTATTTATTTATTTTGCCTGTCCTATCCTTTTCATCCAATACTTGGTTAAAATCTCCTGAGAAAATTACTGGAATTGATGTGAAGAGAAAAGGTTTGATATCAGTCAACAAAGACCTTCTTTCTGAAATTGTATGAGCTCCGTAAATATTAATGAGCCTCATTAGTTTCTCTTCTATCATAATGTCCAACATTAAACATCTTCCTAGTGAAATATCTACCACTTTCTTGACAATCACCTTCTTATTTCCTTTAAACAAAATACCAACTCCTTCTGCAGGTTTGGTTGCTAATGACCAGAAAGATAAACCCTCTCTCCATTCCCTTTTTGCCTCCTTAACTTCCCCCAAAGATGAGAGTCTTGTCTCTTGGAGAAATATAATGTCAGCTTCTGTTTGTTTTAAAAAATCATAAGCCAAAAATCTGGTCTTGCTGGTTTTTATACTACATACATTAATGGTCAAAAAATCAACTGACAGATTCATTTTTTTTGTTTTTTTTCCTTGAGGCCTCACTCTCATCCCCTGTCCTTTTAACTTGTATCCTAGGGTGTAGATTTACCTCCATTTCCTCCTCTTCTAAAGACTCCCACTCTAGGTCTAGGGACACATCATCAGGCTCGTTTTTACTTTTTTTTCGACTGGTGTCTTGAACCTGGTTTTTTCTTTTTTCTCTTTCCTCCTCCTCCCCCTCTATTCGTTCCAACTCTTCTGATTCCTCAACTACTTCCCCCCATGATTTTTTTCCCAAGACCTCATATCTATTTTGGCTTACCACAGTCATTTCACCAGTCACATTTTTCTTTTCTGTCTTCCTTTTCCTAGTTCTCTTTCCCACAGATTTCCATTCATCTACTTCTCCCTCTTTAACAAGGGGTATCTTTTCTTTTGTCCTAATGCTATTATCTACCTCATTTTTTCCTTGCGTTTGTATTTCAGGAAGATTAGTCACATTGGTCACATCAGTCACCTTGGTCACATCAGTCATATTCTCTCTCAATTGCTCTTCTATATTAGGGCAAGCTTTCTTAATATTTCTCCAAGCTTCTGGACAATTTTTAAAGGCATGGCCTATTTTCAAACACAGGTTGCATTTAATATCTTTTTCACACTCTTTACTGGTATGACCAATCTCTCCGCAGAAGGCACATTTCTTAATGCTACAATTCCCTGCGAGATGATTTCTTGCCCCACATTTAAAACAAAGTTTGGCCTGTCCCACATAAAAGCAAACACCCCTATCTCTACCAATGAAAAAGGACGTGGGTAAATGTTTTTGTGAATAGCCTTCTGTATTTAATTTGACTTGAACTTTATAGCCCCCTATCCAAAAGCCTTCTTCATCAAAGATTTTTACAAGTGGTGACATCACTGTACACTGTCTTTTAAGCCATACCAAAATATCCTCAGGATGTACAGTTTCATTTTTCATTATGACTGTAATATTTTTAAGTTCAGGTTTAGAAATGGGTATGACTTTAAAATCCTTCCATTCTTTAGCATGTTTTGTCAGGTTGTAACGTCTCCAAAATTCTTCTAATCCTTGTGCCAATTTAAAGCTCAAGTCAAATTCAATATCAGTAAAACTGAGCATAGCATAGATATCATCTACTACGAATCCCAAAACTTGTTTGACCAAAATCTTTGCTACAAATCTCCTACCTGGAAAGTTTTCCCTTTCACCTACCCATTTTATCTTTACAGCATTCTGTCTTTTGCCATATTCATCCTCCTCCTGCCCCTCCCCCTGTGAATTCTCAAACAGTTTCTTTTCCCCCACACACTGCCTCCTTCTTTATTGTTTGCACCTGGTTCTAGGTCATTTTCTATTGCTCCAGAAAGGGAAGTGCCCTCTACTGGCTGTTCAGAATTTAAAGACTCATCTGTCTGATTAAAAGGAGTATTTAACCCTTTCGCTTCTGGTGTGGAGTTACTACCAATTTTTTTAACAGAGGGGATGTTAACACTTTCTTGCACTGATACAACCTCAGGTACATCACAAGAAACATTTTCATTTAGTAATTGTGAGATTTTAAGCAGCCTTTCCGTTTCTGCAATCCCTCCCCCACTTTTCATTTCCTCAAATCTTTTTTTATTATAATACAACTCTTTCCACGGTTCAATCACATTCAAAATTGATTTAATTTGTAAGTCCACCGATTCAAAGTCTTTGTTTAAATAAGCCAGTTGTCTAATGGCCTCAGTCCTTTGATCTCCCTTTAACAGCCTTAAGTCTCTGATCAGCACATCTATGCCTTTGGTTAAAACAGACTGTTTGGTCTCCAGGCATTTTAACTCATTAAGTGCTCCGATGATTTTATCATATTCAATTACCAAGCCAACATTCTTTTCAGTGTCTTTTCCTAATGCTGGCTCAGACAAATTCGTTTTTTTTTCCTTTAAATGAATATTTTTCCCCAAACTGACATCTCCCTTTTCCAAAACTGACACAGTCTCTGTGCCTCCTTCCCCCACAGTCACAAATGCAGCCACTTCAGTATCAGGCAAGTTAACACTCACCAAGAGCGATCTATCAGTCCCTGCAGCCAGGTTTCCATTCTGTGCAGCATTTGCTTCCAGGACCTGCTCGGCAACTTCCTGAGCAATCGTTCCTGCTGCTTCCTCCATTGCCTCTGCTGAACTCAACTCTTGCGGTAGCTCTCCTCCTCTCACTGCCGGGATCTCACTCTGCACCAGATCGGAAGGCCCTGCAGTCACGCCGCAGCTCCCTGCACTCGCTCCTGCACTTCCTCCCGGACCCGGATGTCTTCCATTGCTCTCCTCGGCTTCTTCCATCGAAGAGGAGTCATATTCAGGTAGTTGCCGCCTAGTTGGTTTGTTCTTTTTCGTACTTCGTGTACGTTCAGCAGGTACTGGGGACTTTTCCTCCATTGCTCTGCGGTTGCTTCCAAGGCGGGTTCGTCCACCCGCAGGGGTTGCATCTCCCTTCTTCCTTAACCCCATTTAGGCAGGGGTGAGGAGGGGGGGAACCCCCAAAAATAACAAAAATGGAGAAATTAATTATACTGGGGGGTATAAAGGAGGGGGTCACAGAGGGATAGGGACCGGGACTAACTCCCCCAGGACCCGCAAGGGCCTGGGAGAACACACAGTCCTGCAGCACACTTAAAACACGTCCTCACGGTATGAGGGTATATCTTGTGTTAGGGAGCTGTTATTTGGTTACCTTCCCATTGTTCTGTTGTTTGGCTGCTGGGGGGGGGGAGGGAGGGGGTGATATCACTCCAACTTGCAGTACAGCAGTAAAGAGTGACTGACGCTTATCAGAGCACAAGTCACATGACTGGGGGCAGCTGGAAAACAGACAATATGTCTAGCACCATGTCAGATTTCAAAATTAAATATAAAAAAAATCTGTTTGCTCTTTTCAGAAACGGATTTCAGTGCAGAATTCTGCTGGAGCAGCACTATTAGCTGATGTGTTTTTAAAAAAAATGTTTTTTCCATGACAGTATCCCTTTAACAACATAACGATTTCAAACTTAAACCTCCAGCTCCTTCTGTCCCGATATCATCTATAGACTGCTTCAAACTGTGGCCTCGAGGGTCTGAACACTGGCAAAGGTTTTGACAAAAGAGCCCCAATAAAATCCCAAATGTAATATTTATGTAACATGGCAGCACCCGACCATGTACTCACCGTATTTGCCATCTGCCGCCAGAGTGTAGTTGTATTTTGGGGAATCGTTGGTGCAGGGTACCCCTCTACGCTGCAGCTCTGCCATGGAATGAACATCAAGCTCCAGCCCTGTTTGTGCTTCATCTGCCTGCTGGTTCCTCATCTTCCTCTAATTGGGCAAGAAATCCCATTAGGGTAACCGTACTATGTGCCCCTTACCGAACGCTGGATCACCTGGTTTTGCAGATATAGTCACATTTTGCGAGATTCCCTCACCCAATCCGCACCCTTAATGTTACATGACTTAATAGAAAGCGAAATAACCTATGCCCCCTTCCAATTAACATTTATACATAAGCAAATGCAGCACCTGTGTAGGGATTCTACATTATACCACCAGGTGGAGCTTGCAACAAATCCCGGAGAAAACTTTCCTGGAATATGGCACTGCTGCAAAGTCTTCAGACAACAATGAAAGATCCATTGTTATTCTCTGTTCTCTCTCTATGAACTACAGCACCTCGGAGTAGATTCTTCCATAGACTTCCTAGGGTCTGAATAGTGACCATGGGGGGGCTACTGAAGGAATATGCAGAATATGCAGTAAGACCTGACTGCTGTGCTATAGGCAAGGTACTGCCCCAGTTTTCATTTAAAAAACAATGAAGAAAAAGCAAACAAATAAATGGTTCAATAAAGACAGTTAATAAACAGCAGCTTGTATATCATCAATAAGTAGTTCTTGCAGCCTGCCTGATCAATCCGTTTAGGTTATTGTGTCCTTTACGGTAACTTCTTGCATTACCATTTATCAGCTGTGCCGCATACGTCTTATGATATTTGTCTTGACAAATAAAATGTAAAACGGTATTTAAAATAACATTATCCCTTTGCAGCACTCAGCAACTGAAGTTGACACATTTTTGTTCAAGATTGGTTGACTGTGCCCCAATGAGAATAACCAAATTAACAAACATGCAAATTAGAATCTGAATATGTGACCCCGTCCCCCACCCCTCCTGGTCTTGTATCATCAGCTCTGTTCTTCTATTTACCTCTGCTTCTTCCACTGTCAAATGGTCCATTGCTGCTTTATCCAAGGAAATCCCTCTCTCCTCCAGCATCAACCCAATAAGATCAAGAGGAAAGCCCAGATTCCTGTGCAGGGACCAAGCCACACCCACTGTGGAAAGAGCACCGCCTATTATCTTTCAGTCCCACAATCCCTGTAAGCCCCAAGAACCAATTATTGTGTCCCTAAATTGCTGGGCACTTCCTAGATTAGGGTCAGTTTGTCAATTGTTGTTTTTAGGGAGGGAGAAAGCAAATAAGCTGATGCATAAGAACTGGCTCAGCTAGAAAGAATAATGAGATCATTCCAGCTTCCCTTGCACAAGCCTCACACTATAATGGTGCAAGAGCCCCTACACCAGTCACCAGGGCTTGTGTGCTTTACATGCTCAGAGCAGAGATCTATGAGCCATGCAAAGTGCCCTGTGTCTACTATTACTTTCTCGCAGCATTGGGGCCCCGAGACTGACTGATGGCATAACACATTGGGCCTCATTTATCAACACTGGGCAAATTTGCCCATGGGCAGTTACCTATAGCAACCAATCAGTGATTAGCATTTTGAAGCCAGTTGCAGCAATCTGATTGGGCAAATTTGCCCATGGGCAGTATCCCATAGCAACCAATCAGATTGCTGCAACTGGCTTCAAAATGCTAATCACTGATTGGTTGCTATAGGTAACTGCCCATGGGCAAATTTGCCCAGTGTTGATAAATGACCCCCAGTGGCTCTACACAGATAATAATAATAAAAAGAAAAAGTACCGCCCACAAACCCAGTTCCAATCCATTACTCTCACGTCTCAGAATGCATTTGGGCAATAAGGGATTTCCATCAATAAAAATTTGTGCTGGAACAATTGTCCCATCATGTCTTATAAATGTACTCATCCCTTGCACCGATATCACCATATCCACTCCTTGCACTAATGTCACCACATGACCATCGCAGAACTCCAGCATTGTGCAAAGTATCACACTTAGCAAGTGACTAGTCATAGCCAAATGTCCTGATCCACTCGTTTACATGTCTACACTACACACTTAATTAGATATTCAGTTAAAGGAGAACTAAAACAAAAAGCACAAAAGGAAGTAGAAATGCTGTACATTATGTGTTATAGTTCTGTATCAGCCCAGGGACCTCACAGGCATATAGCAGGGAAGATATGTGCCCCTGAATATGCCCCCAGTAGCTCCTCACCGGATCTTTTTTTCTGCGGATTCCAAGCACACACTCTGGGCTGTTGGCACTTACTTGAACTTAGGGACTCACTCACAATATACAGCAAATATATATGCAATATAACGATCACAATACAATTAATCCAGATTCAAATTTCATGGCAGCGCAGAAATCAGTGCAGTCTGCATTAGAATAAAATTACCAGCCCTGCAGCATCAGCTTCTATGACTAGGGATGGGCGAATTTGACCAGTTTCGTTTCACCAAAAATTCGCCAATGGCGAAATGTTGCCGATGCCCATTAAAGTATATGGGTATCAAAAAGATTTTGTCGCGCGGCGAAAAATTTTTGACGCGCGTCTTTTTATTTTGACGCACAACACCATTCAAGTCTATGGGCGTAATTTTTTTGGCGAAACAAGGCGAAGAAAAATTCGCCCATCCCGATCTATGACAGATGAACCTCATTTTCTGCTTGATGATTTCCCCCAACCCATAAGCTTAGTTCTTACCAGGCACTCAGAGCTCACTGAGCATGTGCAGTGCCACTGACACACAAAAGATACCTAACAAGATCCAAGATGGGGAGCGATTGTGAAGGTCCAGATCATTATTGTTATAGGGCTGCTCAACCTATGGGCTGGTACAGTAAGTATAGTATATAAAATATAGCATTTCTAGCCAGATAGATTTCTAGGCTTCAGTTCTCCTTTATTGTACTTCTAGCAATATTAACTCTCTGAGTATATGACTCTACTTCCCCTAATACTGTAATTACTTACACATGTAGCTGCACATTTCTACTCCCTTCCCCCTCCCCTGGAGATCCCCAAGTCTGTGTAGCGTTGTACAAATCTTTCATAGGATAAGAATATTAGTTAAAGTCCCTGCTTTTTATACCGACTGAATCCATTCCCCCCTGGTCACTTCCATAAATCCCATTTTCCTTGGTTACGCCCATAAATCCCATCGGACTGAGCCTATTCCCCACACTCTACTTGAAGAGATCACAGTTGGGCCCGATCTAAAATACACAGAGAGACAGGAGGGATAGTCTTAATCAGACTGGTACTTGCCCGGGAAAGTCTGAGGCTCCTCCTGTTGCTGGAGTGTACGGTCTATGATGCGGCGCCCCTGCTGAAGGGAAATCAGAAATGCCTCTTCGTTCTCATTAAGGATGTTCATTATCTGGAAGAAGGTAGGATAGAAACTGGTTATTGTAATGATATTGATGTCAGGGATGGGACACACCCCAGATACCCCATACACACCTGTGATTTCTCTCTCTCCAGCTCTGGAAATGCTTCCCCCTATCACAGAAAAAAAAAAAAAAAAACCACAAAATGACAATGAATGTATCAAGATTCTGTGCATTGGGGTGAAACGTAAGAGCACTACTTAGCAATAATGGGCCAAAGTCACTAATGTTTCCACTATAATTAGGGATTCAGCCGAATCCACTATTTGGGATTCGGCCGAATCCCTGAATCCTTGGTGAAAGATTCGACTGAATATCGAACTTAATACTAACTTGCATTTGCAAATTAGGGGCAGTAAAGGAAAAAGTGGAAAAAAAATCTTCTTTTGTGACGAAAAATCACGTGATTTCCATACTTGCCTCCGATTTTCATATGCAAATTAGGATTCGGATTCAGTTTGGCCAGGCACAAGGATTCGACCGAATCCGAATCCTGCTGAAAAAGGCTGAATCCTGGCCGAATCCCGAACCGAATCCTGGATTCGGTGCATCCCTAACTATAATACAGTGTAACCACCTACACAATCTCAGTGCCAGAGTGTTGCCCAAAAAGATGGCTCCTATGCAGCAGGAGCAACCCACATCTCTCAAGATACATGGGGAGAATTTGTTTTCCTTACCAGAACATGGACCACCGAGGGCACCAGCGATGACAGGAAGAGGGGTGGGGCTCGGAGAATCTCTGAGGAAAATCGAACTGCTCTGCGCAAGATCCGACGTAACACGAGTCTGTGGAGCAAAAAAAACTGCTACTTTGTTTGCCCCCGAGTGTCTCTATAGAGAGTTAGGGTTTCTTAGGGATGTGAAATGCAAGAGATGGGAGCTTGATATACTGGGAAACTAAATAACCCCCCCCCCCAGTTACCTTCCATGTAGCCAGTGATACTTACTCTGCACCGGACATGCCGGGGTACACGCCATCAGCGATACAAACGCACAGGGTCCTGATGTGATCAGCTACAACCCGATACGCCATATCAGTATGTTCTGTGTCTTCCTTTCCCATCAGCCCCTGATATTGGGGGGCTCTAGACCCCTAGCAAATAAACCATAACCAAAGGCTCATAAAAACAACCAAATTAGACTCGGTATAGCCCAATCCCACCTTTGTATGCCAAGGGCAATTCCATCTGTCAAAGTGAAGTAGCACAAAGATGGCTAAACTTCAGCTGCTGGCACCATGGTGCCCCTTTATAACGGGCTCTGTTTTCTTTTCTGTCGGGGACATGACTAGGATCACTGGGTTGTAGGGATGCACCGAATCCACTAATTTGAATTTGGCCGAACCCCCGAATCCTTCGCAAAAGATTGGGCTGAATACTGAACCGAATCCAAATTTGCATATGTAAATTAGGAGTGGGAAGGGGAAAACCTTTTTTACTTCCTTGTTTTGTGACAAAAAATCACGCAATTTCCCTCCCATTCCCTAATTTGCATATGCAAATTAGGATTTGGATTCGGTTCGGCCTGGCAGAAGGATTCGACGAATCCGAATCCTGCTGAAAAAGGCAGAATCCTGGCTGAATCCCAAACCGAATCCTGGATTTGGTGCATCTCTACTGGGTTGATTCTAATCCATTGTTTGATGCACTGGATGGGGGATTATTTGGAATCCATAAAGAAAGTCTGAGGCAGGCGGTTAAGTGGAACTCAGGGGTCTAACAGGCTAGACCTGAAACCTATATACACAAGGACATGGCTGCTCACCTTCATAATAGCCTCCAGGATGGGAGAGAACAGGTCAGTATCATAGTTGGAGCGTTTCCCCTGCAGGACAGTTACCAGTCGCTCCAGTCCCATGCCAGTGTCCACATGCTGCTGGGGAAGAAGCCTCAGACTCCTGTCAGACTCCCTGGAGAGAAAAGAGAATAGAGGACAGGTAAGGATGAATTGCTCCTACGTATCTTAGTTCTGGAGAACTAATTGAAATGCCACCCTATGTGAGGGTTAAACACATCTCATGACCTGTAGACAGTGATAGGAGAATCTCTAAGATCTCCCCCCAAGATCCTGTATCTGACCCATCAGCACTTGCACATACTAACTCTGTACTTTACTCTGCTCATAGCCAGCAGATAATGCAGGTGTGTCTCTCCCTTTATTTCTCCCATCAATGTCCATGTATCTCCCACCTCCTGCACTCACCGGTTATACTGCATGAATACCAAGTTCCAAATTTCTACCACATCTGGGCTGTCCTGGTTGACCAATGAGGCTGCATTCCGCCCTCCCACGTGGTCATAGTGAATCTCGGTGCAGGGTCCACAGGGGCCAGTCTCCCCCATTTCCCAGAAGTTCTCTTTCAGGCCAAATGGCAGTAAACGAGCTGGGGGGACGCTGGGGACAGAGAGGTTCAGAGGGTGTAAGATAAGTGATACAGACCAAGCCTATCTATATGGCTGAGCAGACTCACTAATGTTTATTTGTTGTATGTAATACACTAGAGACCTGAGTTTTTTGTTAACCCCTCTGCCACCGTACATACCCCAGACTCAACCAGATCTCCTGGGTCTCTTGGTCTGCGCTCAGGCCCAGTGTTGGTTCTCCCCCAAAATACGTGACATAGAGCCGATCTTCAGGTATTCCATAACCCTGGGTTAGGAGCTGCCAGGCCATAGAACAAGCTTCTTCCTGAACAGAACAGAGAGGGATGAGGAGTTTCCTACAAGCCCTACAGGTCCCAGGTCACTGCCCTCGAAACCCTCAGTACATCTGATTGCAGCACAGACTCTTGCACACACAAAATTCATTTTTTGGGTAGACATCCCCTTTAAATTGTTTTGAGCTAAGAGGGGGCAACTAAATGTAGGAATTAGAACAAAACACTCTGAAGGCCTCTGCTGACTCCCACTACGTAACACCCACACCCAGTACCTTAAAGTAATCCCCGAAGGACCAGTTCCCAAGCATCTCAAAGAAGGTGTGATGATACACGTCTCGGCCCACATCCTCCAGATCGTTGTGCTTTCCCCCCGCACGCACACACTTTTGGCTGTTGACCACCCTTCTGTACTGTGCCATGTCGCTGCGGGGGTCCGCTGTTCCGAGGAAGATTGGCTTGAACTGGAGGAAAGATTACATGTTTAAATGAGAACTTAACTCTAAAATGAATATGGGATAAATATGCCATAATTTATATACTGAGCTTGTTCCACCAGCCTAAAGTTTCAGCTTGTCAATAGCAGCAATGATCCAGAACATTAAACTTGTCACAGGGGGTCACCATCTTGGAAAGTGTCTGTGACACTCACATGCTCAGTGGGCTCTGAGCAGCTGTTGAGAAGCTAAGCTTAGGGCTCGTCACTAATTATCCAGCAGAAAATGAGGTTCCCCTGTAATATAAGCTGATGCTACAGGGCTGATTATTAAATTCTGATGCTAGTTGCACTGGTTTCTGTGCTGTCATGTAGTAATTATCTGTATTAATTACTAATCAGCCTTATATTGTGACATTTCTATTCTATGTGTACTGTATATTGTGAGTGGGTCCCTAAGCTCAGTAAGTGACAGCAGCACAGAGCATGTGCAGTGAATCAGCAGAAAAGAAGATGGGGAGCTACTGGGGCATCTTTGGAGACACAGATCTCTACTGCTAAAGGGCTGTGGCTGCCTTGGGCTGGTACAGAAGCACAAAACATAACGTACAACAATTCTAGCCTACTTTTTTAGTTACGCTTTTGTTCTCCTTTCATCTGAACAGGACATTTATTTACAGCTTTTCATGTCTGGGTGCCAGGTCCCCTTTAAAAATAAGCCTTCATTAGCTGTTTCTTTAACTGTGTAAACAGTAGAAATATAACAGTTCAAAGTCTCTGCTCTCATCAATCAACTGACTTTACTCTGATAATAAAGGTACCAATACCTTGTGCTTCACAAACTTAATCTATCGAAATAAGTAGGGGTGCACCGAATCCACTATTTTGGATTCGGCCGAACCCCCGAATCCTTTGCTAAAGATTCGGCTGAATATCGAAGTGAATCCGAACCCGAATTTGCATATGCAAATTAGGGCTGGGAAGGGGAAAACATTTTTTACTTCCTTGTTTTCTGACAAAAAGTCACACGATTTCCCTCCCCACCCCTAATTTGCATATGCAAATTAGGATTCAGATTCGGTTCGGCTGGGCAGAAGGATTCGGCCGAATCCTGTTGAAAAAGGCCGAATCCTGGCCAAATCCCGTACCGAATTCTGGATTCGGTGCATCCCTAGAAATAAGTCAAATCAACTGAACTTGCTGTGTTTTTTTCTCAATTCAGAATAACAATCTTCCTTCAAGAATATATATCTCTGGAATGTTGCTCCAATCATCTTAATCTGTTTATCCTAATCCACAATGATGTCATTAAATTAGGTGTTGATTGTATTAGCAAGATTGGAGCTTTAATGTGTTATTAAACTTTCCAGGGAGAGGTACCAAAACAGCATTGTATGTGGCAGACAATAGGGGGCATATTTATCAAGGGTTGAATTCCGAATTGAAAAAACTTTGAAATTCAAATTCAAAAAGACCAACCGAAATTAAGTCAGTTTTTTTTTTTTGGTCGAATAGATCCGTTTTCGATCGAATAGGTCTGTATTCGGCCGAATCGAAGGAATAGCACATTCGATTGAATTTGATTCAAAGTTTCCCCCCCCCCCCAAAAAAAAACTTCAATATTTCAACGTCCACCAATTGACTCTAAATAGGTTCTAGTAGGTCCCCCATAGGCTAAAACTGCAATTCGGCAGGTTTTGGATGGCAAATGGTCGCAGTCGAATTCGAAAATTCACCTCAACCTTTGATAAATCTGCCCCTAGATGTCACCCCTGTCTCTATTCCGACTTGGTTTTTCAGTTTTTACATATATGGCTTCTTTAACACCTCTTTTAAACATATTTTAATCATTTTGGATTAACTTTACTTCTTACTGCAAAACCCCTTTCCATTTCTATTTCCTGCTCCTTTATTGGCCTCCTTGTACCTGATAAAAGTCCCACAACTTAAAGCAAATTTCTTTTTTACCGATATACTATAACATATTGACAGATAGATTTGTTTATAAAGACATTTTCCTTCCGTGTTTAACCCTGTGTCAAGTCTTGCCAAGTGAATATGTTGCAGAGATGCCTTTATATTGGCTCAGTGAAAAAGTACTGTCTGGATAATTGAAGTCACCCATAATAACAACGTGAGCTTGTTATGAAGCTTCTTCTATGTATAACAGTAACTGGGCCTCATTCTACAGAATGCATTTTAGGACATCGTCAGGGAAAATCGTCGTCCTGCATGCGCTGTCCTAAGCAATAGGAATGCGACATGCTTTAGTACTCACCCATCCAGGCCTGGACTGGGAGTCAAAATAGGCCCTGCCATTCCAAGTACACAGAGGCTCAAACAGCCCCCTACTGGCCCACTATATGGTACTTTCTATTGAACCATACAGCAGCCTCTCAGGCATTTGCCAGAACCCACAGATTGCCAGTCTGGGCCTGCACACATCCTCCAAGGCTGATGTCACACCTCGCTCCTCCCTCATCAGCCATCAGCCCTTACTCCTCACTCCTCCCTACTCAGCCATCCGTCCTGGGTCCTCACTCCTCCCTCCTGAGTCATTCGTCCTGGGTCCTCGCTCCTCACCCATCCGTCCTGGGTCCTAGCTTCTCCCATTTCAGTCGGCAGCTCTTGCTCCTCATTCCTCTGGGTGTGCATATTCAGCCATGCAACCTGATTATAGTTACTTGCTCTGGCCATTTCTTTTAGCCAATAGGCATTTTACGTTTTTTAATTGCAGCAATCAAATTCGAGCTACAGCTGATGGCTGAGGAGGGAGAAGCGAGGACCCAGGACGGATGGCTGAGGAGGTAGAAGCGAGGAGCAGGACCTGACAGGCGAGAAGGGAGGAACGAAGTGTGATGTCTGCTTTGAGGAGGAGTGAGTGGAAAAGCAGGCGACGTTGCATTCCTCTAGCATAGGAGATCACATACAGGAGATGGAATTCCCCTGACGATCTCCTAATATGCGTTACGTACATTCTCCTCACTTATATGTACAGCTCACTATTCAGGCAAACCTAACTCATTACAAGGGCAGGTAACAGAGGAATACGGGGGTTCCAGAGGAATTATCAGATCAAACCAGGGGTTCACGTTGCTCACATCACCATGTTGCCCCTTAAAGGGGTTGTTCACCTTTAAATTAACTGTTAGTTTTTTTTATTTGTGGTGTTTGAGTTGTTTTGCTTTTTATTCAGCAGCTCTCCAGTTTGCAATTTCAGCAATATGGTTGCTGGGGCCCAAATTCCCCTAGCAACCATGCACTGATTTGAATGAGAGACTGGAATATGAATAGGAGAAGGACTGAATAGAAAGAGGAGTAAAAAAAAATAGCAATAGCAATAAATGTGTAGCCTTTGTAGCATTTGTTTTTAGATGGGGTCAGTGACCCCCATTTGAAAGCTGGAAAGAGTCAGAAAAGGAAGGCAAATAATCCAAAAACTATTTAAAAAAAAGAAAAAATTAAGCCCAATTGATAAATTGCTTAGAATTAGCCCCTTTAACTCTGTCCAAGAGCAAATGTGGGTCGGGGCTCAGCTAACAACAAAGGTGGGCGAGGCTTAGTAGGTTCAGTCTGAGCTCAACTCCTCCTACAACCGAAGGCTTCTACGCAACTAAAAAAAACAAGGGGTAACGCCGCTGATTTGCTTCCCGAATCCCGCCCACAACGAATACTGCGATTGCGTGATAGAAGCACGTGACCGCTCACCTGGTTCATGCCGGCATTGACAAATAGAAGACTTGTATCCCCTCGGGGTCGCACTGAGGAGGAGGGGACGTGCCGGTGCCCATGTTTCTCCTGGAAGTAGCGAAGGAAAGCGCGACGGATCGCTGCTGCGCTCTGGGCGGTGGAATAGGAGAGACTGCGGCGTCTAAAAGCATTAAAAGTGACTGCACGACCCAACTGAAGCCTCAAGGGCGCAGCCATATTATGTATGGCAAACGCCTTGGCCCACAGACTTCCGACAGTGTGCGGAGGCATGCGCAGTAAGGGAAACGTACCCATGGGGAGGAGTCCTATTAACCACTTGTCATTCATTTTCGCGCATGATTCTAGAATAGCGGGGCAGTCGGAATGGCGGAGCCAATCATAAGTAAGCTGAGCGGGGTTTCTGAGTGTGATTGGCTGTCCTACACGACTTGTTCCTAGCAGCGAGTTTGTGATGCTTCCCATGTTATAATGGCACCAGAGTTTGTTACGTCACTTGTATATAATAAACAAGAGCCTTTAAATATCCTTTAAATGATAGTGTTATAAATTGTGCTCAGTAATGTTACTTGTGCCACATGACTCACTGCAACTTTTGTTTTATAATAATTAATGTTCCCCCTGTACTAAAAAATGAGGATATCAAAAGTCACCT
This sequence comes from Xenopus laevis, assembly GCF_017654675.1. Lineage (NCBI taxonomy): Eukaryota > Metazoa > Chordata > Amphibia > Anura > Pipidae > Xenopus > Xenopus laevis. The sequence goes on along the minus strand of NC_054379.1, from coordinate 24,835,387 downwards.
CAGAGCTCCATGGCGTATAAAAACACTTGTGGTGACTTATAATACACAAAAGCCATGAATATCCTGTAAATTATGTCCTTATAAACCGTGAGTTCTGATGTTATCAGTTATAAACGGTGAATTGTGGTGTCATTTCTGTCACATGACTCACTGAAACTTGTGTATTATAATAAATGTTCATACCTCCCAACTGTCCCTTTTTTGGAGGGACAGTCCCTCTTTTGACAGCTCAACCCGCAGTCCCTCATTTGTTCTGGAAAGTCCCTCTTTTCTATGCACTGAACAGCCAGAAAAAGAAACAAAGTTTCTCACTTAATTGGCTTTTAGCAGAGAGCCCAGAACAGCTAACAGGTGCAAATAAGATACTTTGTAACAATTTTGAGACACAAAAACACAGTTTAGATAAGGAGAAATATTTTCAGACTTTCAAAACCTGCCAAATTTTGTAAAACAAACATGGTAAATAGGGGGTGTGGCCACAGAAAGGGGTGTGTGGTCCAAAAAATTGCTGCGCTATGTGCGAGAAAATTTTTTTTCTCCCTCTTTTTACTTCCAAAATGTTGGGAGGTATGAGTTCCCCCAGTTGCAAAATATGAGAATATTAGAAGTCACCTAGGAGTTCCATGACCTGTATCATGAAACTCCTCGGTAACATAATATCCTTATAATTTACAAGAGGGGGTACTTAATTCACTATATATTTTACAATACAGGGTACATTATTTACTATACTAGGGGCAGTAATGAAACAGAGAAAGTACAGAGAAGAGCGACTAAAATGATAAAGGGAATGGAAGGGATCAGTTATGGGAAAAGGCTGGTCAAGTTGTGATTGGTTACACTGGAGAAGAGACAGTTTAGGGTGATATGATCACTATATATAAATATATAAGGGGCAGTAATGAAATAGAGAAAGTACAAAGAGTAACTAAGCTGGGAATGTAGTGTTGCCCTGCACTGGTAAAACTGATGAGTTTACCCCAGAAATGTTACTACAGTTCATATAATGAGGCTGCTGTGTAGCCATGGGGGCAACCATTCATTTTGAAAGAAAAGAAGGCACAGGTTACCAGCAGATTCTCTGTGGAATACAATGGATTTAGATTGCTGTGTAAGAACTCAGATGCTACCGAGATCTGAAGCAGTTTGCGTTCCAGTGTGACAAGCGGGCAGAAAAGATACAAACGGCCATATTGGATACTGAAACAAACTGGGTTACTTTGCACCTGAGGGAGAAGAGGGGACAAGATTGAGAAAAGGGGCATCGCAATTCTGCAGGACTGTAGCTTGTCACGTTCATATGCTCAGCGCATTCCTCTCATCAGCCCTCCATTTACCCTCAGAATAATAATCTTCATAATTCCCCCCTGAAATCAACTGGGGTTTTATTTTGATTCATTTTGTATGACCTCCCAGTATTAACCCTAGTGGGCTCCTGGCACTTCTGTAAACCTTACATTTCAACCACTTATCATTGGTATGTAGGTATTAAAACAGACCAACTGCACAGAAGTATTTCCATGATCTATTGCTGAATAGGGAAGCGGTTCCACAAGGGCCAGGTTCTTGTGTTCTGGTGGGTGCGAGTATTCTATCTTTATTGGTGCAATTATCCTGGGGCACAGAAGCAACAAAATGCCCCTGGAAATTGTACACAAACACTGGCACCTACGGAATGTTAGTGGAATACTACTCCAAGCAGATGTAGGAGCAAACGGGAGGAATGCTGAGGGGCAGTATGTGGGGCAACATGCAGGGCTAAGTTAATAGAGAGTGCTTGTGTGTAAATGGGGCTAGGATGAGGGCACATCGGGGGCTTCTATATGGACTGGGGTGGCTACTGGTGCTACAGATGTACTGTAAGTGCAGAGGTTCTACTAGTTCTAGGGATATACAGAATCCACTATTTTGGATTTGGCTGAATATGCAAATTAGGGGTGGGAAGGGGAAAACATTTTTTACTTCCTTGTTTTGTGACAAAAAGTCATGTGATTTCCCTCCCCACCCCTCATTTGCATGTGCAAATTAGGATTCGGGTTCACCTGAAAAATCCTGAATCCCGAACCGAATCCTGGATTCGGTGCATCCCTAACTAGTTCAGATGGGAGAAGACACGTGCCAAGCTTTGCTGTTGGCAAGACGGGCATCTGGTACAAACTGTACATGGCACAGGTGGGGTGTCTTCCCTTGTATGGAGGTTTATTTGGTTGGTAATCTTTTTAACTCTTTCACTACCAGACATTCTGCTTTATTGTGCCAATCAATTCTCTAGCACCATAGGACCCTCAGTGAGGAAGGTCAGTAAATGCCACATTTCTGCCCACAAGATTAAATACAACTATTTTCCCCCATCTCCTGGTCTGTCCCGGCTCCTACTGGGCAGCTTCTTCGACTGTGCAAGGTGAGTTCTTGGGAGCCAGAGAGTCTCTGTTTGGTTCGTCTGTGCAGTCAGAGAAAGGTGCGTCCCGTGCTACAGTAGGCGGTACACCGGTGACCAAAAAGGGGGTATTGTCTGTGTCTGTCCCAGGAGATTTAGCAGCGATGGAGATGTGCCCATTGGTTCCACTCTCCAGACTCTGGAACCTGCAGAACAGAACACAGTCTTATTCACTACAAGGTTTCTCCAGGCACTATCAGACTTCATTCTCATCCACAAGCTCCTCCCAGAGCGCTCATGAGTGCAAAAGGGTGTTGGTAGGGCAAGTGACATGGAACCCTGCTTGGGTCTTGGGGGAGGATAAGTGTATATTCACATACACACATGGGGCCTATGGGGACCTACCTTCTTGTATTCACTGATCATTACATCTCTAGATATAGTGGACCTTTTCCCCTAGTAGGGTGTATATTCCGCATATCTGCCTACAGAACATATTGCCTGGAGAAACATTTATAGGCCAAAGCAAGACCCACAATGACTACACAGAGCACATTATGCAGATGTAAGTTTTGGGCAGTTAGTGGTAACCTGTGGCTTGGGGTATTATTTCCAGAAGGACAAGGTATGAGAATACTCTGGGTTGGGTTTGGTACTGGCATGCTGATCGTAATCATTCATTTAAATAACATGCTGTTGCAATAGTGATAGTTATAATATGCAGACAATGCCCTGCTAGTGCCCATGTGTACCTGCCCATCTCCACATCCTGAATGGTTTCAGGGAGTTGCACGAAAGTAGTCTCTGTGAGGAAGAAAACGCAGACTCCGGCGATTATGGACACGCAGCTAAATATCACAGAGGGCAGGAATAGCCAATCATCTTCGAGCAGGATGACCAGCGGAGCCACGGCGCTGCCCAAGCGGGTCATGAAGGAGCAGAAGCCAAGGCCAGTTTGTCTGTAGATGGAAAAGAGGGCATCATAAGCCACTTGGGTCAGTGCTGTTCCAGTTATTGTTCCAGTCAAGTGCCAAATTCATAGACAGACACTTCCCTAGTGTCTTAGTAATGATCAATGCAACCTGAGGACCATGTGCCAGAATCCCCTGCCAACTTGCTGCCACCTTAACTCCACCCCAGGCAACGGTTAAGGAACCTATCAAGGCATCTCCTGTATGACATTTGACCCTGACAGTTTCAGGGCAGGATCTTTTGGGTCCTTACACCAAGAGCAGTTATGGGTAATTAATGAGTCCTGGCTATAATTAGTGAGTGTCCTGTGCCAGGGGTGCCACATACCTAAGTACAGTGGGGTACAGCTCAGCAGTGAACAGGAATGCAGTAGTAAATGCAGCTTCTGAGAAGCACTTTCCCAAGATGGCCACCACTGTGCGTAAGTGTTCCAGACCTGTGGAGAGCAGGGGTCATGGATCAATGTGGAGGGAGGGGAAATTCTACTAACATTTATTTACCCCCAAGCAATGCAAAACTCATTTCATATAATTTTCCCTTGAGGGGACCCTTATAAAGGAGAATTATAAAGAACATAATTCTGGGTTACTAGTTCTACCTATTAACACCCCAGGCAGCAGTGCCACTAATCAGTCCACCTACCAGAATGACCATTTGTGATATATTTTCAGGGTCACTCCCAGCTTCTCATATAACTCCACCCACTTGCCAGTATTCCAACCCAAAGCATAGGATAGGTGGCAAGTAGTAAGATAACTGAACTCACCCTTCACCTCAGTCACATTGCCACTGAAAGGTCACTATTATTACCCATTTGGTCCCTTATTTACCCGAATAGGCGACTCCAGTCTTTAGTTTGCAATTGTTAGTGGGACTGGGTGCTACTTACCTTCATAAAGGGAGCCCTAACAGCCAGGGAAGGGTAAGGATCATCTATGCAGTCTCGAGAGCAAACATTGGTGCCCCTTATTGACCACTTGAGATCAGAAAAAGCAGCACAACCACTAGCACCTCTTACACCAGAGAAGGCAGGGGGCATAACAAGGGTATAGGGCTACTCCAATAAGGGTAATGGAACGCCATAGGGAGAGTGTTGGTTCACTGGACAGATAGGAACTTGGCCCCGTTAATCAAATGTACCTGAGTTTCCAGTGGGTGTGAGGCTGGCGATGGCTATGAAAGTCCCAGTAAGCAACAGTGATCCCCCTTGGCACATCTTGCGTCCAATCCGGTCCAGTAGAAAGTATACGCCAATCTTTGCTGGGATTTCAACAACCCCAAAAAGAAAATGGGTGAGGAAGGGGTTGAGATTGAAGCCAGTGACCTTGAAGCTAATCCCATAGTAACTGAAGGCCACGCCGAACCTGTGAGAGATACCATAGGGGCTTGTATTAGGCAGTAGGGAGCACAAGTTGTATCACTGAATTTCCTTTGTACTTTCAGGCCCAGTGCTTTGTGGGTCTGCTGTGCCCACATAACTATATTTGCTCTGGCCAGTCTCCTATGGCAGAACCCAGGCAACCAGCGGCCTCCATGCCACGAGAGGAGAATATTGCCCCTGCTATGTCTGCTCCCGGCCACGCTCAGCTCTGTCTCCTGCCCATAATATGCACAGACCTGACATGGTCTAAACACATCCAGTTCAAATCAAAAGGGCAACGCAGTGTCTGTTACATCTTCTACAGGTGAGGAAGTTTGGGGTCTCTTCGAAGAGCCTACAACTTTGGTGCTGTGGAAAGTGTCCTAACACAGAACATTACATCCTGGTTTGGAAACAGCTGTGTCCAGGACCGCAAAGCCCTTCAGGGAGTGATTCGTTCAGTAGAACACTGCTGCAGGTCAGCTTTTCCAACTTTGCTGAACATTTACATCAAGAGATGCAGGACCCAAACCCTCGAGATTTTAAAGTACCCATCACATCCCAATAATGGACTGTTTTACCTACTTAAATCAGGGAAAAGGTTTTGTAGTATCGTGGCCAGAACTGAGAGATTTAAAAGGAGTTTCTATCCCAGGCCATTAGACTGCTGAACCATAATCTCCCATATCCCTCCCCCTCTTCTTGTTTTCACTTGCACCTATTTGATCTACGTGACACATTATGTCACCACAATACAGTATTATACTACTGATTTTTATATTGTCATATATTGCACTGCTGTTTTTTTTATAATTCTATATTTTTTATATAATCTTCACTGAGTGTCACTTATGTAAATAACATGGTTCATGATACCTTACCCATAATCTCCCCTCCCTTTCTTTTTCTTACTTGCACCTACTTGACCTACAGTACGTCACCACAATACAGTACTATACAATTCACATACTATGCACTTTAATACTGTTACTGCACTGTTCTTTTTTTATTTTCTCATAGTACAGTCCATTTACATTTCTTTCACCGTCACTTCATGTAATATGGTTATTTTGTGTACCGTACTGCACTGCTGTGCGGTTTTCTATATTTTTACATTTTTATACAATCTTCACTCACTGTCACTTATGTAAATAACACAGTTCATCTTGCACTACATCTGCTCTGCTACTATACTTAATTTAAACGTTTTCTTAGAATTCTTATTTTTTTGGTAATCCTTTTGTACTTAGTTGTAGTATTTAACTAGTATGTTTAATTTTGCACAGTCTGAAAAAGTGGATCAGGATGCATTTCACTGAATGTTGTACCTGTATAATTATGCATGTGACAAATAAAGAATCTTATCATATATATATATATATATATATATATATATATACACAACAAGGGAAAGTTGTGCTCACCACTATTTTTTAAAACCATTAGGCGGGGGTGCAATGAGGCTGTGACCACAAAATACATATAGACAAATACAAGAGTCCTCTGCACTCAACCCATTATCAATATATTTAAGACAGAGACATTTTGTGCATACTGCTACTGAAAAATGCCTTACCCTTTAAACAAAACAGGGATTGTTTGTCCATATATTGCAATATATTTAAGCTGGCCAACTACGTCAAAGTCATCCCATATCTGGCCAGTCCTACACTTCATTTTCATCTGATTCATTAAGAATTCTATTGCTTCATTATACATTTTACAAAGGGACTAGGTTTTACCTGCAACTTACTAGCTGCTTTCAAAGTAAAACTCCCAAACTTGGCTGCCCTTTTATTAGACACCAGTGGGATCACCTGACTATAGCTGGGAAGGGTGGGAGCTAAACAAGGGAATGTTGTGCTCACCACTATTTTTTAAAACCATTAGGCGGGGGTGCAATGAGGCTGTGACCAGATATGGGATGACTTTGACGTAGTTGGCCAGCTTAAATATATTGCAATATATGGACAAACAATCCCTGTTTTGTTTAAAGGGTAAGGCATTTTTTAGTAGCAGTATGCACAAAATGTCGCTGTCTTAAATATATTGATATGGGCCATATATGAGCAGTTCCCAGTTTGGTCTGTAAAGTTTGTGTTCCATATAATGTATAACACCCTCTCTCATTGGCTGACACATACCACATAATTCCAAGGCATATGGTGTTCTTCCTTAGCTGCTGAGTTCTCACCAGATCCAAGAAATTGTACTTTTTGCTTTCCACTGACACCATTTTCTGCAACACCTGCAATGGGAGGATAATGCGGGTAGCACATGTCAGCTGGATCAGCCTACCAACATGGAGCACAAGTACATACCCAGTGCCCATGGACCATGCAAAATAAATATGCACATTATTACACTGGCAATAAACTCTTATACTGTATGTAGATCTGTGTAGTCTTATACTGTATGTAGATCTATGTAGTCTTATACTGTATGTAGATCTGTGTAGTCTTATACTGTATGTACTTTACTCATCCCGACAAATGGACTTTACCTCTGGAGATATCTTTCTGCTGAATTCTGGTTTCCCATTCATCTCCGCACATCTAGAAAGGTATATGTGAGCTGCACGGGGGTCCTGTTGTGTAAGGAGCCATCGTGCTGATTCAGGGACCCACCTAGGAATTGACAGACCTTAATCTATTGCCAGTCCTTTATTTGGGCCCCAACATTTGGTCAGAGCTTTTTCTCAAATATCAAGGTAACAGATATATTGGGGTGTTCAAGGTACACATAAACCCTCACTCCAAATCACACCCCCTTAGATTACAGCTATTTAGAAACATTGGGGTAACAGTCACCCTGCTATAGTTCCAGCGGTACCCAGGGCACAAATAAGCATTCACCCCAAATTTCACCCCAACTGGCTTTCAGGCTGGGTCCCCTTAGCTCATAACAAGGTTACAGATATATAGAAACATTGGAGTAACTGTTACCCTGCTATAATTCCAGGGGTACCCAGGACAGAAATACGCACTCTCCCCAAATCTCCCCCTAACTGGCCTTCAGGCTGGTCCCCATTAGCTCATAACAAAGTTACAGATGTATAGAAACATTGGGGTAACAGCCCCCCTGCTATATTTCCGTACCTTAAAAAGGATAAAATTAGGGGGTCTCCGTGGTAAAACAGGTGATTCCCTTATAAAACAAACCAGTTCTCTGGGCGACCACTAATATAAGACACTTTATCAAATAAACATTTAATTACCACTAATTTAAAAAAAATAGAGTTAATAAATATGGAATAAAAGTTAATGAATAAAAGCAAAGTAGACAATAGAGACCTATAGGAGGAGATTATACGGTGCAGATTAGAAATGTTGCTAATTATAAGAAATGAATGTATTTATTCTCATTCTGATCCAGTGAACTACCTAGACTGGACTGGGCCCCTCTGCAAACAAATATTCAGAGGGTCGGGGCCTGGTGCATCTTTAAACGACAACCTACCCCCTGTTCCACGGGGCCCCCAGGGACCACAGGGTCTGCTTCTGCTATAGTTACGCCAGTGTTCTGATCTGTGTGCCACTATTTAAGTGTTCATTCACTGTGGGTTCATGAGTGAGTATGGGACATCGGATGTGACCCCCTTATATCAGACAGAGATCACTTGGAGGGACTCGGTTGGAATGAGGTCCCTGCCTGAACAGCTTAAAGTCTACGAACTTGAAGTCACTTTACTATTTCCAAATGACAAGACAATAATTATTTCCATCCTGGAGAAGAACAGAATCAAGGTTCAGCAGCATCTGTCCCTCTAAATTCATGTAGTGGAAGATATATAGTCTCTAAATATAATCTATATAAGACTTGCGTCTCCTGACACACACACACACACACACACACACACACACACACACACACACACACACACACACACACACACACACACACACACACACACACACACACACACACACACACACACACACACACACGAGATTGTGTACAATCTGCACAAGAATGCATTTACAGCTATAGTATGAGATCTTACCACCAGGTGGCGATACCGAGCAAGCAAGGCAAAGTGGCAGTTAAAAGGAGCCATTGCCAGTCCCTTATGCAGTAGGCCAGCAGGGCTAAAACCATGTAGCCCACAGTCCATGAAAGACTAGTGATAGTACCACAGAATGTGCGATGCGCCACATCTGTCCACTCCAAGGCTGTAACGAAAAAAATCAAGGGGATATAGACCTAAACAGCTCCACAGAAAAACAATATAAAGCTTAAAGCAGCCCTTTTGGAATTTGTATACAGATCATTGGCCTGCAACTGATACAGGGGTTTGGTTATTGGGGATAGGGGGCATGGGGCACTGCCATGTGGGAGTATATGAGGGAGCAGCTCAGAGACATTAAAGATAAGAACCAGAGACCACAGTAGGATTCATGGTGGGGGCTTAAATAGATATGATGAAGAAGCTGGGAGTGAAACAAGGGCAGGTGGATAAAGATAAAAGGACAAGCTGGGAGAGAAGCCTGGGTCAGATACAATAGTAGGTTGAGAGAAATACAAAATGGGGAAAGGCTAGGTGAGATAATAGTGATTTGTTGGTAAAGATTTGAGTAGCTGCAAGAAACAGAGAAATATCTGAGGGAGACTGGGAGGCATATGAAGGGGTGACAGGAAGAGATTCAGAGGTAAAATGAAGATGCTGGGGGAGATACAGGATTGAGATTGGCAAAGGTATTGAATTTAAAGGAGGCTCGGAGATATCCAGCGAGGTGGACGAGGCAAATGCAAGTCATATAATCTACCCTTGTACCTAAAGTGATGGAGATTAGAGTCATTCCCATGAGGCCGACTCCACAGATGAATCTGCCAATGGAGAACATGATGTAGGACACGGAGAAAGATGACATTACGCCAAACACGGTGCTGATAAGGAAAGAGACAAGAAGAATCTTCCTGCGCCCAAACCTGGACAATAGAGAGAAAGCAAATCACCTTAAGATCAATACTTATGGCACAGATTGGGGCAGGAGGTTTGCAACTAAAAACACAGAAGCGAAATTGGTGTCAATTAAAATTATCTTAAATCATTATTGTTCTCAGTTTGTTCTCTTAAGAAGGACCCCCACCCTCCACGTGGGGTAACTCAGAAATAAGGAAGCTAATAGAAATGAAAAAGAAAACATTTATTAACTGCAAGTCAGGGGAGTCAGAAGCTGCTTTCAAAAAAATATATAAATATGGGTATGGGATCTATTATCTGGAATGCTTGGGATCTGGGGTTTTCCAGATAAGGGTTATTTCCAAGATTTGGAACTTTATACCCTAAGTCTGCTAAAATACATGTAGCTAAGACATTAACCCAATAGGATTGTTTTGTCACCACTATGAATTCACACAGCTTAGTTACCATCAAGTACAAGGTTCTATTTTATTATTACAGAGAAAAAGGAAATCATTTTGAAAAATGCAAATTATTTGCTCAAATGAGCTCTATGGAGGATGGCTATCCAGTAATTCATAACTTTCTGAATAAGTGCTTTGCAGATAACAATGACAAGCGTTGGAAAACAGCAACGATAGAAAATGAGGAACTGATTGCTTTACAGGCAAAGACTAATCCTACATTATTTTTTTTTTGAAACTGTGGTTTCATCTAATGATGGAAATAATTTATGAAGCACTTCATAAAAACAATGTGCTTAATCAGTGCTTTTCTCATTGTGTATACAATTAAGAAGTCAGAGTTTCTAGCCCCTCTCTATTGAGGCACCAATGGACCATTGGCTGACACAGTATATAGTACATAAATGTTCACCCAAAGGAAATGTGAACAAGGCACCAGGGCATAATGGAATACAGCAGCAATTGCTTAGAGATCTTAGTTCAATTTTTGGCAGCCCACTTCTTCCTTCCTCAGAAGTAGTAGGATGCCATGAAACCGGTAAAGTGTAATGGTCAATCATGTTCATTTCATCATAATTATTTTTCCTATACAAGTTATATTTTAACTTATAAAGCAGACATCCTGTTGCTTTGTAAAACCTCTTCTGCTTGGGACTAGGTGAACAAAGACTGAGAAGTACTTACCTATCAGACAGGTATCCACTGATGATTGATCCCACAGTAAGTCCCATGAAGAAGAAAGTGGCCGCTGCCTGATTTAATCCTTTTCTCTCACACACCAGGTCCCACTAGTAAGAAAGTAGAAATAATAGATGTTGCACCTTATACTTACAGAGTGTGTAGGTAGATACTTTGTTGTATGGATATACCTTAGCTCCATGAAAGAGCCACAATATGTCCATATAAATAGCAAAGTTTAATGTGCTTAAGGTAGAAACATAAAAGTGGTGCACACAGTCAGTTAAAGTAAACATAATCCACAGCTAAGTAGAAGAATGTAATTCTCCTACAACAGTGGTTCCTAAACTGTGGGGCTCCCACCCAAGGATGCCTAGATTATTGGAAGAGGGGCTCAGTCTGGAGGCAAGTTGTGGTTGAGATATGGGCAAAATACCTATCAGTTCTCCTAAATATACCTAAACACTCAGGGGCACATTTACATAGGTTCGAATATCGAGGGTTAATTAACCCTTGATATACGACCGTCAAAGTAAAATCCTTCGACTTCAAATATCGAAGTCGAAGGATTTACCGCATTTCCTACGATTGAAGGATCGAAGGAAAAACCGCTCGATCGAACGATTAAATCCTTCGAATCGAACGATTCGAAGGATTCTAATCCATCGATCAAACGTTTTTCCTTCGATCAGAAAATTGTTAGAAAGCCTATGGGGACCTTCTAACATTGATGTTCGGTAGGTTTTAGGGGGCGAAGTAGTTGGTCAAAGTTTTTTTTAAAGAGACAGTACTTCGACTATCGAATGGTCGAATAGTCGAACGATTTTTAGTTCGAATCGTTCGATTCGAAGTCAAAGTAGCCAATTCGATGGTCTAAGTAGCCAAAAAAAATCATCGGAAATTCGAAGTATTTTTTATTCTATTCCTTCACTCAAACTAAGTAAATGTGCCTCTTAGTGTTGAAAGTCAGTTTGGGTGAGATTTGGGGTGAATATTTTCCTTTAACCTTTGTAAGTTTGCGAGATTTACAACAGAAACTTTCTTCTCTTTTAGACAGTTTATTTACAAACAGGAATGACCATTCCAGGATACAAAAACACAAATCATAAACATAGATCCTGTCCACTGGGCACTACCATCATACATTTGATGAATTATCTCACTAAACTGGCCCCTTGTGGACTATGTATTGGGGTCACCCCTGTACCCACAATACTTCCTTTTGGGGGATTGCTCAGCCTCCTGGCTTTCCTCAGTCTCTCAGACTTTTTATCACTTGGTCACAGGCTTCCTCTGCTCCGTGCAGTTGCAGGCAGCCCCCCGGCCCCTCTGGGAGTTCCTTACACAGACAGGTAACCTTCCTGCTTCCTTTCTGCTCAGCGAGATCTTCCTAATACTCTCACTTGAATTAAAAACTTTTCCAGGCAGCCTTCTTCTGGAAAGTGAGCTCCAATACGTGAGTTGGACTAGTGGATCAGAGTGCCTTCCTTCCAGAATACTCCAGCTTCCAAGATCACACCTTTTTACTCATTTCTTTTGTCACTCTACCTGCCATATTAACTTGTAACTTGTAGTGTGCAAAGTACAAAAAGCTGAAGTCACGGTGTTTGATAAAGGGCAACATAGAAATTTGCTTTTTAAACTATGGGATGTTGGGTAATGCTGTTTGGACATGGATTAATGATCCCCCAAATTAATGATTGGGATAGGACAATGTAAGTGATATATGTTAAAATTAAAATGACACATCACATAAATAATTATCAGAATGCTCAGTCACTAACTGTAAGGAGTTGGGGCAGAATTGAGGAGTGTAAAGAAAGAACCTGCTGTGTATTTTATACAATGGAAATATGCTAATTGCCCCCCCCTTACCTCATGCCTAACCCTTTAACAACATCCCTTTGCCACAGAGATGCTTTCTTTCTACAGTATCTTAGGACGCTCAATCAAAAAAATTACACTTTCTTGTGAATCCTAATTTGCTAAAACCCTCCAAGCACAATTATGGGTGCCCAAAAGCACCCTATCTGTCTGACTGTGATTAATATAAAGGTACTAATTAGATCCTACTTTGGGTGACAGTGATTGATATCAAGATACGAATGAGACCTTACCTGTGTGACAGTGGTAGACGAGAAGGTGGACAGGTCATACTCCCAGCCCTCTGTACAACCTTGTACTATAGACCCGTTGGGTTGTCCCGTTGAGCTGTTAAAGAGCAGGTGAAATTGAGGATGGGAATATCTATTACATGAACTGAAGGTGCCATCTGATTCCTGTGGAATGTAGAGTAGTCGAGTTTCCCTTCGGCTCCAATTCCCTAGTTTGCCCTCACTGGTGATGGCACAGTGGTGGGGTGGCACCGCCGAGATGAAGATGTGCAGTAGAAAATGAAGAGGAAGGATGACTCTTGGGAGGCAGAGAATCAGGACAATTGATATTTGGAACTTACCAAATACACCAACTTCTGCCAGGACATCCTCAAACCTCATGATGCAGAGGAGCAAGGAGTCACTGGATTCAGTATTAATGCTGCCCAAACCAACAAACAAGTGTATTGGCGGGGGTTTATCTGTGTTGGAGTGCTGGTTTGTTCTTGTGTAACAGTGTTTGTGTCTCTCCATAGGAAGAGACATTCAGCCCTCCTCTTATTTCCCCTGGTAATAGCCTTGATTCCTACTGTCCTGGAGATTGTCATGAGACCAGTTCCTAGCTGGGTTGCAGATCATACAGCAGGCTCATTGTACAGTATTTAGGAGTAAGAGCGCATCTCACCACCATGACAAATGAGATTAGCCCCCTAAGCAATGCGAAGCATCACTGTGCCAGCTGACAGCCCTTCAGTAGGGTTGGACACAGTCGCTTTGGAAGAGAAGCTCTGTTAGCTGTACCGTGTATGACACTGCACATGAGCCGGCATGGGATGTTACACAAGGTCAGCTGCCCACATTCCACTGTGCCAAACAATTACGGGGAAGGCAACCCCTTGATGTGGGCAATTTTATTTTATGGGTCATTTATTTTTTCCTATTGTTTTTACCTTTTTTCTTGTATTTGTAGAATATTTCATGCAACGGAAACTGAACAAAAACATGATTTTCAATGTAAGCGAATACACAGAACAAATATTGGTTAAAGAATCTCCAGCGGTAACAGATCTAATTTATTACCCTAATCAGCTGAGTTGGCAGGAAGCTGCAAGAGTAAAAATGAATGAAGCTTAACTTAAACGGAAGTCATGATTTTTATGTTGTTTTTATTTCTAAATTACACTGTTTACACTGCAAATCATTCACTCTATGATATAAAATTGAATTCCTGAACCAACAAGTGTATATTTTTTTTTTTTTAATTGTAATATTGGTGTGTAGGCGCCATCTCAGGTCATTTTGCCTGGTCATGTGATTTTAGAAAGAGCCTGCACTTTAGGATGGAATTGCTTTCTGGCAGGCTGTTGTTTCTCCTACTCAATGTAACTGAATGTGACGCAGTGGGACCTGGATTTTTCTATTGAGTGCTGTTCTTAGATCTACCAGGCAGCTGTTATCTGGTTACCTTCCCATTGTTCTGCTGGGGGGGTGATATCACTCCAACTTGCAGTACTGCAGTAAGGACTGAAGTTTATCAGAGCACAAGTCACATGACTGGGGACAGCTGGGAAACTGACAATATGTCCAGCCCCATGTCAGAGTTCAAAATGAAATATAAAAAAATCTGTTTGCTCTTTTGATAAACGGATTTCAGTGCAGGATTCTGCTGGAGCAGCACTATTAACTGATGCGTTTTGGAAAAAAACATTTTTTCCAATGACGGTATCCCTTCAAGGAGTCTTTCAAAAATACGTGGTCACTTTACGATATTTGATTCCAAAAATAAAGATCAGATCTATATTTTCCTTCATATTTGAAGTTATGCATATGACTCTCAGATCCCTTTTCTTTTACTTTGATATAGTAAAAACTTTTCTTTCCTGGAAACAATGGTGCATTTTATTTTGTTTTGTTCCACATCTACTGGGTATATTTATATATTTTTATTTGTATCTATATTTCGATGT